>NC_138170.1:36029377-36369377 GCF_964165515.1 Mesoplodon bidens
GTTGATTAAATTCTCCTTCCCCCTGCCCTCCGCCCCCTTTGGGGGCATTAACATGAAATGGACAATTCATTAAGTCATGTGGGACCCTTCAGTTTCTTTTCTGATTCATGTGCCTGGAATCTGTTAGACCATAGGGGAGTAATGTTTTTTTTTTTTTTATTAACCTGGTCCCTGATGCTGCTCATCTCTCACACATGTCACAATATGTCTTGTCACAGAATCATCCTGTCTAGCTGGGACATGATGCTTAGGTAGGTGGGGAAGTCCCCTGTTTTGTTTAAAATCATAGTTGTCTTTGGGTTTGGCTGGCATGTTCATGATTAGTTTACTGACAATTGGTTTTTTTCTTTCTATACCATATGCTATTCCATGATTCATCTGCTTTGAGTCTGCTGCCCTGAAGGTGAAACAATTTCTTCCAATGTTGATATTTCATAATCTCATAGATAACAAGCATACACATATGCATAGTCCTTTCAGAAGTTTTAAACATTTGGAGATGAATGAATTATGCTGCCACAAATGGAAAGGAGCAGTATAAAACCATAATGGTGATATCCAGACATCTTTTGTTGGGTGGTTGGGTGAACGCTAATATTAATAAAGCCTGCATACTTTACTGTATCTCTCCTTGAGAAGCTATTTCTGATATGTGGTATTTATTTATGAATTTTAACATTTTACTTTAATTGCCTTGATTTACATGTATTTTAATATTTTAGACAAGATCTTTATTTGTAGAAATGCGGTTTAAATTCCAAATACATTGTAGTACTTGCTGTTAATATTGTAATGATGACATCTTTTCTCTAATGTGTAGCATTGATTATTCAAAGCTTAAGAAATCTTTTAATTTCTGATATAAATAGTAATCTCTGGAAACATTTCAGTTTAAGACACATCACATTTCTGAATGCAGTGCAAAGCAGTTTTTTCCACACGGTTATTTTCTAAGTATTTAGAAGATTACACTTCTAATAAACATGAACTAAATTCAGTTTCTGCTTATAGCACTAATCAGTGCCCTTATTGTGTTGCATCATTTAACCACCTGTATCTTTTTACTCAGGATGTCATTGATTGTTTTTCGAAGAAGAAAAACTCTTTATAATTCCATGGTGTAGATGCACGTTAATATCTGTATAAGTTGTGCATTTGGGGAGAGATTTTTAAAAGATTCTAATTCTCAGTATATCTCCCTCCCCCTCTCCCTCTTTCCCTGGTTTTAGCTTCTCTTTGGTTCAGGTGTGCTGGTGTCCTTAAGCCTTTCCGGGCCGCAGCTGGAGAAAGTGGTGATTGACAGAAGCCTGGTGGGGAAGCTCATCTCAGACACCATCAGTGATGGTAATTACCCCCATGTGCAAATCAATTGCCTACATTAACAGTGGGGCAGGAGAAATAGTGTGTCAACAGGTAGACTAATTATTACCACTGGGGACTTGAAAACACAAGTAATTGCTTGTAATAGCATAGTTACAACCCCTGGGACCCATACAAGTTTTGACTAATATTTAATATCAAAGTTTTTGTCAAGTGTTAGGCTTATATCCTTGAGTATTTTTCATTCTTTGCTTTAAAAAATGTGAACGTATTTTCAAAAGAGGTGTTTATTTTTTTTTGGTGTGTTGACATTTCAAATATTTTTCATTTTCACATGAATTTTGAATAATAAATAACGCAAATTTGTCAACACAGCCACCAGTAAAAAAACAAAAGCAAAAACAAAACCTGTGCTTTGGCTGTTAGGAAGATTCTCTGTTACCAAAGTCTGTGAATACTAACTTTTGAGAGAGTTGGGCAGTATTTATAAATATCAAAAATCAATGTCAAATATACTAGATAAATCTGAATCCTATTAAGTGATACCACAATCAGTACATAATTGCTACGAAGCACATAAAAAAAGACTTTAAGCCAGTAATTGAAAAAGTAGGGTACTGACATTTATTAATCCCTAAAAGGCTCTATGCTGTGCTAACATACGTATATCATTTAATTAAAAAAAAACATTCCTTATAAGGTATAGTTATTTCCATTTTATGGATAAGGAAATTGAAGCTGAAATACTAAGGAACATGACCACTAATGAGATACTAAGGACTAGCCCAGAAATGACTGGGTTGAGATTTGAACCCAGGTTCTGGCTGCAAAGCCCATTTTCTTTGCACTACAGTGTGCTGACTCCTGAAGTTTTAAGATTAGGTTTTTAATTCAAGGTGAAAAAATGGTCTAAGAAACAGATTGCATTATCATTAGAGATTGAAAATTGTCAGTATCTTAAATTGAATAATCAAAGGAAAGTGTGATCTAATGGAAAGGACAGAGGTTAGATTACAGAAACCTTCCTTCTGCTGTGTGTGCTCACTAGCTATCTCTGAATAAAACAGACACAATTTCATAGAGAAAAGCACTCTGCAGGATGGCTATCATTAGCCATATTCCTGATAATGAAAGCTGGGGTTAAGGTTATAAGTGTGCCATTTCCTTTTCCTTATAGGATCATGGTGCTAAAGAAGCTTCCCTATGGAAGAGGTTCCATTTTCATATGTCTAATAATTGACCCCTTCATTGACAGTGCAAAGAAAATAGTGGCTGTGATGATTTTGTCATATTGATTCTCCTCCATAAGAATTAAAAGGAGACTTCCAACACTATTCATGTCGCTGAGATATCTTTTTTCACTTGTTTCTTTTATTTATACCACAAATGATACACTCTCATGAGACCATGATAACAATGTGATTTCTTGGCAGTTCTCCAGATTCTCCTGTAATTGTGTAGATATACTGTTGGTTACTGCTTGCACAGTCAGGGTATGGAAGTAAAGAAAAATATATAAAACATTCAATAATTTCTTTATGCTGGGAACAATATAAAACATTTCTCAAATTCCTACTATATGTTTTTATCAACAATTTTTATAACATTAATGGCCCTTTATGTAACCTATGAATATTAATTATCTACCTGTGTGCTCTAAAAATAAAGCTGTAGATGATTAGATTGATGATTGTTGTTTATTCCCAGTATCTTTACTATCTTTGTAAAATGTCATAATGGTATTTAGGAGACTTTAGTTATTTCAATTCATATTCATTTATCTTCTGAAAATAGTTTTTTATAATATTTCAGTGGAAGAAACTGTTAATTCTTTATTATTTTATTCTAACTTAGTATTTGCTAGTATTATCAAATCTTTTTTTTTAAGCTCTTCTCACAGACAGCTTTATCATCTTATCATTTTTGGCACAAAACAAACTATGTTTTATTCAGTTTACCAAGAAGATGGGTTCTCCTGATATAAACAAAAGACTGGAAAAACTCTCAGCCTTGGATTATAAGGTAGAGATTCCATTTTATATAGTCATATTGTTAATTATTAAGGTATGCTAGAGTATCACAAGAGTTGATGTTATGCTTGTTTTTATTGAATCATTCCGGATTTCAGAAAAACCAAAGTTATTATAAGATTAAGCTTGATCAACTAGAAACAGTGGCCATCCAGAGTTTTCTTTTTTACTCTCATTATGGGGGTCTAACAGTGGCATGCTTGCAGTAATTTATATAGTACTTAACAGAAGTCAGAGACAGATAATAGAGGCAAGTTACACATTCGAAAATGGTTTTCTTGCTAGTGGTAGTATATACACCATTCTCATTTTCCCCTAAGACCCGGTATCATCCTTCTAGGCCAGGATAGCTGCTCTGGCTTCCATTTCACAAGAAAAGAAAGAAAGAAGAAGGCACTTTCAAAGGTTAATAGAAATGTGTAATAAACGAAGAGTGGGAAGACTCCCCCGCCCCCCACACCCAACTCTAACTGTGGAGAAAAATGCAAAAAGAAATCTCCTACCTGTGTTAGTATCTCTCCCTTCAGTAACTCCAGGTAATTTGTTTCCTTGTATCAAGGACCTTACATCTGTTAAGGCAGGATTTTTATTTTAAATGATGTATTTAAGTTTTGCCACATTACATTTTAACTGCTTGGAAGGCATACTCTCTGGTAGGATGAGTATCTAATACATTTTCCAGGCTGTTTCAGTTCAAGGCCTCTTTTCAGCAATGACTTGTGTTTGCAAGATTGATCCAGCCTCTGTGACGTGGATTTGAGACAGTTCACTGGGAACGGGGCTGATATACAGCTTCCTTAAACAAGATGCACACTTACACCATACCTAGAGTGTCTGTAACAAGGGCAAAGATTCTTAAAAGTCAACTTTATGTGTGTGTTTGAAAAGTAGTATTTAACCTAACCTTTTGCCCTTTTGCATTATTTCTTATTGTGACTGAGGTGGTGGTGGTATGGGAGGATTAATTTTATTTATTGGAAAACTCTACTCTTATAAAAAAGATTTTTAACATGGGATAAAATACATTAAATAAGTGTTTCATTGTGGTAATAAACTAAAATTTGGTTTTGTCTGCCAACTTTGTGGAGCTTCTATAACACTTTGTATAATATTGATTCTTTTAAACTGAAAATCGGTGGTATTCATATATTATATTTTGTTTAGTAAAAAAAATTGGTTTAGCATTCTTAATGGGATATTATTTTCCAGAATAGCTAACTGTAGATTTACTTAAAATGTTGTTTATTTACTAATGCTGGTCTTTAAAATGCACCAGTATGCATTACCTCAAACTATTAAAGTAACTGTTTTTAATGCATTTATATAAAATTTTGTATGACTAGTTTCTCCACCTTAGGTGTGGTGGATAATTTGGCAAAGTCTTCTCAGCTGAAGGATATTAGCTCCCCGTTAATGAGAGCAGAGAGAAACTGTCAGGATGTCATCTTTTCTGATGAAAAGATGTGAAAAATAGACCGAGTATATGGGCCCTATACCTTGAGTAAGGGAGTTACTTATTTGTTTATTCATTCTGCCTTTAGCTTTGAGAAATTAAGCACTCCATGAGCACTCCATGTCATTTCTTTACATTAGAGAAGTAGCCTGCTTCCCTTTGGAAAACCCATGGATTTCATTTTCTGGTTCAGTATTTTAAATATAGGTATTTAAATACTTAGTAAAAACTGCCATTTGTCCATTGGAAGGATGTTTTAAGAAACTTACTCATTTCACTTGCCTTCTTGACCATCGTGATAGAACACTGATGCCATTAATACTCAGAGCAAACATGAAATTTCAGATAACATATATGATTTGCATTATGTGAGGATTGAAAGTGCCAGTTCTCATCTAGAAATTCTTAAGTAAAATGTGTACATGGCAGGTAGGACATCAAAATAATGTAGGTATATTTTTAAGGACTTAGCAATTCCATTGTGGTATTTCTCTTAAGAAGATAGCTAGTTAAAATAGTGATATTGAGAGCTTAAATATAAGAATTTGCACTTCAAAGCATAAAGTACATCTGTGTTGTCTGTCATTGCCCATTTGGATTTTAAAACAAGGAAATAGTGTAGAGTACTATAATTCTGCTTTTCTTTACAGCTGTACCATAATTTAATTCTTTTAGATTGAAACAATTTTGGCAAAGAAAAATGTAGGGGAAATATCCTGAAAGTGTTGACCTTTAACGAGTTTTCCTGTCTACATTTTAAAAATCCAATTCAATTTATTTAATAGTGAAGGGACAGGGACAGTGCAAGGAGTTAAATGTTTACCATGAGAGAACAACATTGGTAATTACTTTGATTTCAGTTCCTTTTGATGTGCATTCAGAGGATGAAGAGGTCAATAATATTATGGGCATGCAAATAGAAAAGGGTTCCTTTTGACCATATTAAAAAAAAATAGCAGAGGATTATTAAAGCATTAACCTTGATTTTAATGGCCTTGGTTGAGTGGTGAGATCACAATTTGGATGAGCCTGATTATTTACTAAATACAATACATAAATGCAACGGGTTCTTAACACCCATTGCACTCTGGCATTATCGCATTACTGCCATCCTTTGTTGCCTTGCAGACAGGAATATGAAAGCAATCTGTCATGTAGTGAGACTGGCTCCAGAAGCATTTCTCTGATAAGAAGACCCCCTGCCCTTTGCTAGTGTCTGGTCCAGTAGGCTTAGCCATGCGCTTAATCCCCAGAAAGTGGTTCGATTATTGCTGACCAGCAATGGCAAGATAGTTTTTTTTTTTTTTTTTTGGCTTCCAAGCTATCAACCTTCCATTAATTCCTTAAGCAGAAATACGGTGCAATCTATATTTCCTTGGCATGTGTCACCCAGATGGTGCCGTGCTTATGTTTTCAAATAACCATGTTCCAAAATAACATAGTTTGAATAATAAATTCTACAAATCCTTCCTAAGAAAGAAAAGCATAATTCTCAGAAGCTGCATAAACTTTTATGCAGCATGATGCTGTGACTTATCCCTTTATGCAGAATTCTTGTGTATATGTCTCATATATTCTTTAAAGTGATATTTGCCTCAAGTTGTTTTTCCTTTTATTGTTGTCAGTCATTCAGTCATTGTTAACATGTTATGTCTTAAACAGTAGTCAGACACTCTTGGTCAGCAGTACTGAACTTGTCATTTAATATAGCTGGTCTTAAATCCTATGTGTAGGTCGATGCTGTCAAGCAACCATGACTGTACATTTTGGTATTGATTGGGATTGCTATGGCCAATTCCTCCCTAACTCACATTTCTCCTTTTCCTTTCCTCTGCTAAAAATGGGGAGAATTTTGAACATATGTCTTTTTTATATATGTGTCAAAAGAATTTGGTAAATTCTGACACCTCCTTAAGCACATGTTTAACATGCATATTTACTTGCATTTATCTACATTTACAGATGCTTTAATTTTTGCAATACTTTGAGGATTTTGCATTTTAAAAATGATCCTTGTCTGCTTTTTTTTTTTTTAACCATTAGATTTCCTATTATGAAATCCCTGGCCCAGTAAACAGGACAACACAGCGTCGTCTAGCTATCAATTGTGTTCAAGATATAGTTGTTTGCTGGTGGCCACTGGTCAGTGATGATGCTTGGCCTTGGGCCCCCATTTCTTCTGAGAAAGACAGAGCCAATCTGCTGCTCCTGGGTTATGCTCAAGGAAGACTGGAGGTAAATCTAAAGCAAATCTATACATTTTATTGAAGAGAAAATAAAATAGGATTATTAGTTTTCTATTCTGAAATGTGTGAATACTTTTTAAAACATATAATTTATTTTCCAAATATTCAACAAAGGAAATTACATATGAAATGGGATCCTTTAAAGTATCACATCTGGAGGATATACAGTTTCGGGACTTGCCTGAATAGCATAGTGATTAATAGCACAAGCTTCTGGGTTCAAATCCTAGCTTTGCCACTACCTAGCTCTCTGTCCTTGAGCAGATTACTAACCTCTATGGTTTCATTATTTGAAAAATAAAGTTAACGAAGATAAATGAGTTAATACATGCATTTAGAGCAATAACTACATATATTAAACTCTCAATTACTATTGTGATTCTTGTCATTATCATTATTAGTACTGTCATTACTGTTTGCTCATGATTTCATGCCTATCGAAGCTATGTTATCAATCACCTTCTTTAAACTTCAGTTAGGTAGCAAACATTAGTCAAATGCCTATTTTCTGCAAGACTCTGTGGTGCCAAACCATGGCTGGGGCAAGGATTTGTAAGGAGGGCTTTAGAAGAGCAGCCTTCTCAGTCTAGTTTCCTGCCTGGGACAGGAGCACCAAAAGGGTTAATCTAAGAGGTGCAGACAAGATCTTGCCCTATCTATTCCTGACAGTGGTTCCATCATCATTCATTATCACGAACCTATGGCTATTTTCACCTTGTATCAGTACTTTGAGTATGAAATTCTGTTTCTTTTTTAATGTAACTTACAAAAAAGCAACCTCCTCCAACCTGTTTTTTTAATGTTTTGGCTTGGGTAAAATAGTATGTTCCTGTATTTTCTCTAAATCCATTATCTTTTAGGCTTTAAGTTTTTTAATTTTTCAGAATCAGTATTCTGAGATACAATGAACAAGTACAAGTTTTCTCTATCCCTTCCTACCTCTTCTGGTTTTATAAATTTACAGGCCATCTTTTAAGACCGAAGAGTCCTTTTTAACTAATTATTTTACCTTTTTCTGGGACTTTTCCAATTTGTTGTAGTAACTAATACCACTTGTAATGCTTCAGGTATGGATTTTGTAAGGATAAAGAAGTGCTTTATTCCTATTCAATTCCTGTTCATGCCCACCATTTTATTGATCTTGGGTCCAGAAGCTAACTGAATAAAAGACTTAATCAAAATGACTTAATATAATAAAGCCAACTAGAATTCTTTTAAATGTTCTGTTTTATAATAAAAGTAAAAATAATATAAATCAGCCTTTAGTTTTACATTACACAAATTACCTTTATTTGAAATGAGTTTATTACCTGAAATTAGGACTGTTCAAAAAGGGTATACGTATGGTCTATGTACTTCATCTCCTGGTGTCATCTGGTTTATGGACTTCGGAGTTGGATAAACCTCGGTTTGCCTGTTGGTTGGACCATATACTGTGTGGCTTTAATCAAATTTACTTCCTGTCAGCTTCTGCCTGCTTTTAACTAATACTATGTTCTTTGGCCTTGGGTAGATCACCTATCCTCTCTGACTGTAGTTTTCTAATTTTTAAAATGATGGATTTAAACCAGATAGGTCCTGGGGCAGCTCAAAAAAGTGCACATCTGGATTCTGAAGCACAGATCTGATTTAGCCATTGCATGTGCAAACGCCTTCAGTAGATTTTGAAACTAAACGTAGCCTCGGCACTGAAAAGGTCCCCCTGACTGGCCCTGACTTACCTTTCCAATGTTATTTCTTTATACAAATCTATGTTCTAGTCAAATGGTTTACTCACTGCTTCTTTATTTCCCACCTCCTGTCTGTACAAATTACTGGTATTTCTACCTGAAAGGTCCTTCCCTCTCTCTTTTCACATCATTCATCAACTACTGAGCATGACCATGGAGTAAGCACTGTATTTCATGCCAGGGAATATAAATACAAAACTATCCCTGCCTGCAAGGATCTTAGTGTCTACCAATGAGAGACAAATATGAAAACGTGTGAGTACACTAAAGTGTTAAATAATGCTGTGGGTAGAGTATGTGTAAGCTGTAGAGGAGCCAGTGGGGAATGATTGTTTCTACCTAGAGAGATAATAAGGGGGGAACTTTAAAGAGGATTTACAATTTGCTCAAGGTTCATACACAATTTTACTTTTTTTACTATCCTTTCTAAGTTTCATATCAAAGTTGTACTACCCCTATAGAGTGATTTGACTAGCTTTTCTCTTTTCTCCTCTCTGAACCAGTGCCAAAGGAATTATATGATACTTGAATGTTTGGTAAAACTCATATAAAACTGCCTGGGTGTGCTGTCTTTCAAGGAAGGTAGATTTTTAATAATTGATTCCATTTTTCGAGGGTTGTTTGTTTTTTGGGAATTCTATCTTTTCCTTGAGTCATTTTCCTTAATTTGTATTTTTGGAAAATTATCCATCTTATTTAAGTATTTGAATAGATTTTCATGAAGTTGTATATGATACTTGCACCTGATTTTTAATTGTTCACCACTGACTGCATAGCTAATTTTTTGATCATAATATATTAAGATATATAATTCATTTTTTTTGTCAAGTAGCTTTTGTCTTGGATTTGGCTCTTTCAATCAGTCTATCAAAATTGAACTGTTAGAAAAATTTGTAAAGATTTCTTTTTCAGAACCTCACATGAACTTCTATATGCAGAAGGTGAATGGCTTTTGGAAGAAATGTCTGGGGAAATAATTGTTTCTTTGTGTGTGTGTGAAGACATAATCTTTAACTGTAAATTGTAGCACATTTTTTAGGGTAACATGAACTAAAACCACTAGTCTATAAAAGTAATATTCAGGCATATGTCTTGAAATATTTTTTCACTAGCGACCAGTAGACTTCTTGAGCTAATCCTCAGAATAAGAGATACGATATACTCTTAAACCCTGAAATTCAGACTAAAAACGTAGCAGCCTCATAGAGAAGAAATTTAATCTTTGCATCTATTAAATGATAGAACTTAAAAAAATAATTTCCCACCCAATTTCAATCAGAAAAGATAGTAAGCTTTTATTTGGACAGTGGCAAGATCCTAGAGTAGTGGTTCTTAGCCTTGGCAACACATTACAGTCACCTGCAGAGATTTTACAAAGGAGCCCACCCAGACCAGTTATATCAGAATCTTCAGAGGGGTAGGAGGCATCAGTATTCTTTTACAGGTTCCCTAGGTGATTCTCATGTGCATCCAAGTTGAGAACCACTGCTTTACAGCAGACTGGAAAAAATTTTTAAGCCATCTTTTTTGCATAACAGACCATGGAAAGGATAAAGCCCACATACTGAACCAAATGAGAGTGTTAACAGTAAATTCCAAGTAGAAAATTGGCTTATCAAGCAGCAAAAAAAAAAGAAAACAAAGGAAACATAGAAGTAAGCTCTCTGTGACTGAATTATCTGTCTTTCAGAGGAGGAACATTTCTCAATTTATTTTATGGATATTAGAAAACTGCTGGTCTAATTTCACACTGCAGAGCTCTAAACAACAGTACATATCTTAATTAGAAGCACAGAACAGAGAGGTTTATGTAGTCTAGGGGAAAAAATTTTGTTTTGAAAAATATACAATAGTATGAAGAAAAAGAAATTTTTTATCAGTACAATTCACTTAAAAATAGTTTTTAATGGTGTTTGTATGGATTATTGTACATAGCATGGTAGTCATTTTTACTTAAATTCCTCACACTCTTTATACTTAAATTTGGAAAAGGTGATTACCATCATCATAGAACTATTTAATTCATTAGCTTTGTCAAAAATGTGGTGACAACACAACTTACTCTTTCCTTACCTTTGTATTCAAGCAGATGTTTTAGCTTTTCAGCTGTATGGATTTGATAATGCTTTCTGAGTATGGCAGTAATTTCAAGATATCTTACTCAGAAAAGGTCACTTGAATTTGTTTAACCAAATTAATCAAGAACACATAAGCAGAACTATTAAACATTAAAACCTGTTGTCAGGGCTAGGGAAATATAACCTCACAAAGGTAACTTTTTTCCCATAAAAATTAAAAACTAATTTTGCAGTGATTTAGAGGAGCAGCCAACTGATGGGAAAGTCAAAATGTGATCAACTTTTAATACAGTATAATTTGATAAAAGAAGTATTCAGAAAGCATTATAAATGCATTCAACTGAAAAGCCAAAATATTTCAGAGACATCTCTTCCAAAGAAATGTATGAACTGTGTTAGCTTTCAACCAGATAACCAAAATTTTCTGTTTTAGGGATGATTTTTTTTTAATCTCTTTATTATAAAGCACACTAAGGAAAACCACACAGACTAAATATATAGTTTAATGAGCTTTTACTAAGGAAACACCCCTGAACCACACTCAGGTCAAGAAATAGAACTTTGCCAGGTACCATAAATAGCACCACGTACCCTGTTTTGATCTCAACCCTTTCCTGGTGCCCTAAAGTAACCTCTATTGAGACTTTTACACATTTTCTCATATAGTTTTTATCACCTAAATGTGCATCCTGCAAAACTGTAGTTTAATATTATTTAAAACATGTTAATGTGTCTTTTAACTGTCTTTTAATCTGCAAGTTCCTGCTCCATCCCTTTTTTTTTTTAATTAATATTTATCTGTTGAAACTGCAGTGTCCCACAGTCTGGATTTTGTTATTCCATCATCATGGTGTGGTTCAACAAGTTTCTTTGTCTTTTGAAAATTCTGCAAGTTAGTAGTCGATTTTGTCAAGACTGTGCGCAAAGGAGTGCTTTTTAATCAGAAGGCACATAATGTCAGGTTCTCTTTCTCTCTTTTGGTTTTCTCTCTTTTTTGATTTTAGCAGCTATTGATGCTTAATGCCTAGATCCAGTAATTCATGACAGTTGCAAAATGGTGATATCTGATGATATTTTTTTTATTAATTGTGATACTTTTATAATGAGACACTTCTACTCATCTCCTACTTGTTTTCCCAGTGGATGGATTCATATACTATAATCAGGATAAGCATCTGTTTCTTTTAATTACTAGTTTTCAAGATTGAATTGGTTCCCTATCACTCCTTGAAGGTAACCAATTAGTTTTTATTTTATTTTATTTTATTTTATTTTTTATTTTTTGGTACGCGGGCCTCTCACTGTTGTGGCCTCTCCCCTTGCGGAGCACAGGCTCCGGATATGCAGGCTCAGCGGCCATGGCTCACGGGCCCAGCCGCTCCGCGGCATATGGGATCCTCCCGGACCGGGGCACGAACCCGTATCCCCTGCATCGGCAGGCGGACTCTCAACCACTGCGCCACCAGGGAGGCCCAGTTTTTATTTTTTTGATAGCATTATTAATTCATGGATTTAAACATACTTGACTTAATGGGTTTCATAAATTGTAATTGTTATCCTTTTGGAAGCTCAGATTCTTAACTTCGGGCAGTGGGAGCCTCTTCAAGTTGGCTCCTCTTCTTGTCATGACCTCAGTAGTCTTGGGTAGCTTCCCTCTGTCTGGTGTAACAATATGGTTCATGCTTTCTTGTACATTTCCTGCTGCAAACCTGGAATTATCAATTTCTTCAATAAGGTCTGGTTTCTGGATCACTGAAGAAATCAAAGAGCAAATCAAAAAATGAAATGAGACATTTTTTGAGGCAAATGAAAAAGAAAACATGATGATCTAAAACCTATGGGATGCAGCAAAAGCAGTTCTAAGAGGGAAATTTATAGTGATACAAGCTTACCACAGGAAACCAGAAAAATCTCACGTAAACAACCAAACTCCTAAAGTAAGTAGAGAAAGAACAAGCAAAACCCAAAGTTAGTAGAAGGAAAGAAATCATAAAGGTCAGGGCAAAAATAAATGAAATAGAGACTAAAAAAAAAAAAGAAAAGATCAATGACACTAAAAGCTAGTTCTTTGAAACGATATGCAAAACTGATAAACCTTTAGACAGACTCATCAAGAAAAAAAGGGAGATGGTCCAAATCAATAAAATCAGAAATGAAAAAGGAGAAGTTACAATAGACACCACAGAAACACAAAGGATCATAAGAGACTACTATGAAGAACTACATGCCAATAAACTGGTACAGCCTAGAAGAAATGGACAAATTCTTAGAAAGGTACAATCTCTCAAGACTAAACCAGGAAGAAATAGAAAATATGAACAGACCAATTACCAGTACCGAAATTGAATCAGTAATTTAAAAACTCCCAACAAACAAAAGTCCAGGACCAGATGGATTCATAGGTGAATTCTACCAAACATTTAGAGAAGAGTTAACACCTATTGTCCTGAAACTATTCTAAAATATTGCAGAGGACAGAACACTTCCAAACCTTTTCTATGAGGCCACCATCACCCTGTTACCGAAACCAAAGATATCATGAAAAAAATTACAGGCCAGTATCACTGATGAACATAGATGCAAAAATCCTCAACAAAATACTAGCAACCTGACTCCAACAATACATTAAAAGGATCATACACCTTTATCAAGTGGAATTTATCCCAGGGATGCAAGGATTTTTCAATATTCACAAATCAATCAGTGTGATACGCCACGTTACCAAATTGAAGAATAAAAACAATATGATCATCTCAATAGATGCAGAAAAAGCTTTTGATAAAATTCAACATCTATTTATGATAAAAACTTCAGAAAGTGGGTATGGAGGGAAGATATCTTAGCGTAATAAGAGCCATATATGACAAACGCACAGCTAACATCCTACTCAATGGTGAAATTCTGAAAGCATTCCTTCTAAGATCAGGAACAAGACAAGGAGGCCCACTCCACTTTTATTCAACATAGTTTTGGAAGTCCTAGCCACAGCAATCAGAGAAGAAAAAGAAAAGGGATCCAAATTGGAAAAGAAAAAGTAAAACTCACTGTTTGCAGATGATATAATACTATACATAGAAAAATACTAAAGATGCTACTAGAAAACTAGTAGAGCTCACCAATGACTTTGGTGAACTTGCAGGATACAAAATTAATACACAGAAATCTCTTGCATTCCTATATACTAACAACAAAAGATCAGAAGGAGAAATTAAGGAAGCAATACCATTTATCATCACATCAAAAAAATAAAATACCTAGGAATAAACCTATCTAAGGAGGCAAAAAACCTGTACTCAGAAAACTTTAAGATACTGATGAAAGGAATCAAGGATGACACAAACAGATGGAGAGATATACCATGTTCTTGGATTGGAAGAATCAACATTGTCAAAATGACTGTAGTACCCAAAGTAATCTACAGTTTCAACACAATCCCTGTCAAATTACCAATAGCATTTTTCACAGAATTAGAACAAAAAACTTTTACAATTTGTATGGAAACACAAAAAAATACGAATAGCCAAAGCAATCTTGAGAAAGAAAAGCGGAGCTGGAGGAATCAGGCTCCCTGACTTCAGACTATACTACAAAGCTACAGTAATCAAAACAGTATGGTGCTGGCACAAAAACAGACATATAGATCAATGGAACAGGATAGAACGTCCAGAGATAAGCCCACCCACCTATGGCCACCTAATCTATGACAAAGCAGGCAAGAATATACAATAGAGAAAAGAAAGTCTCTTCAGTAAGTGGTGCTAGGAAAACTAGACAGCTACATTGAAAAGAATGAAATTAGAGCACTTTCTAACACCACACACACCTCAAAATGGACTAAAGTCCTAAATGTAAGACTGGACACTATAAAACTCTTAGAGAAAAACATAGGCAGAACACTCTTTGACATAAATTGCAGCAATATCCTTTTGGATCCACCTCCTAGAGCAATGAATGTAAAAACAAAAATAAACAAGTGGCACCTAATTAAACTTAAAAGCTTTTGCACAACAAAGGAAACCATTTAAAAAATGAAAAGACAACCAGCGTACTGGGAGAAAATATTTGCACACAATGCTACCGGCAAGGGATTAATTTCCAAATTATACAAACAGCCCATTCATACAGTTTAATATCAAGAAAACAACCCAATCAAAAAATGGGTAAAAAACCTAAACAGATATTTCTCCAAAGAAGACATACAGATGGCCAATAGACACATGAAAAGATACTCAACGTCACTAATTATTAGAGAAATGCAAATGAAAACTACAATGAGGTATGACCTTACACCAGTCAGAATGGCCATCATCAAAAAATCTACAAACCATAAATGCTGGAGAGGGTGTGGAGGAAAGAGAACTCTCCTGCACTGTTGGTGGGAATATAAATTGATACAGCCACTATAGAGAACAGTATGGAGGTTCCTTAAAAAACTAGAGTTACCATATGATCTTGCAATCCTACTACTGGGTACATCCAGAGAAAACTAATTTGAAAAGATACGTGTACCCTCAAGGTTCACAAGAGCACTGTTTACAATCGGTAAGACATGGAAGCTACCTAAGTATCCATCAACAGATGAATGGATAAACAAGTTGTGGTATATATATATATTTGTGTTTATATATATATAATGGAATATTATTCAGCCATAAAAAAGAATGAAACCATTTGCAACAATGTGGATAGACTTGGATAGACCTAGAGAATAGTGTGCTTAGTGGAATAAGTCAGACAGAGAAAGACAATACTCTATATTAACACTTATATGTAGAATCTAATAAATAAAACAGATTAATATTACAAAACAGAAGCAGACTCACAGATACAGAAAACAAACTAGTGGTTACCAGTGAGGAGAGGGATGGGGGAAGGGCAGAATAGGAGTAGGGTATTAAGAGATAGGGAAATGCAGCCATTATTTTGTAATAACTTTAAATGGAGTCTAATCTATAAAAATATTGAATCACAAATATAGTATTGTTAATCAGCTATACCTCAGTAAATATATAGTGTTACCTTTCTTTTTTTAATAAGAATTTGGTATTGAATCTGACCTTTGCTAGCTTTTTAGAGATATCAGGATTGGCAGTGGAGGAGAAGGTGTATAAAGGGTCCATGGTCTTATTTCCCTTTTAACCCCTTTCTCTTGGTGAAACTACAGAGCCCATTGGGAAGAGTCTTACAGACTTTTGGAACTGAGGAAGCCTGGGACCCTTCTCCCTGCACCTTCGGACTAACCTGTTCTATGCCAAGACTGCTGTCTTGCTTGGCCCCTCCCTTTAGGCTGTCCCTGTGTGAGTTCAGGTCCTATTCAGTGTCACCTGGCCTCCCAGTTTTCTGCCCTAGGGCTTCCTTTACAAATCTCTAAGCTTTCTGAAAGTATGATAATTCAACCACCATTATAGTGTGAGGGTTTTTTTTTAATTTATATATTTTTTAAAAAAGCTTTTACCAGCATAGTTTTTGGCTAGCTGCCTACACAGCATACACAAAAAAGTGTAAAATAGATGAGACAGTTTATTTTTTTAAGCTTATAGTCAAAATGATGACATATGATCAAAAATTAGAAGTAAATAAAAGGCCAAACGAATGTCACACATTGGCCAAGTTCGAGTGGGGAAGGGGGTATGGAAGTGAGATCAAAGGAAGGAAGGATGCTGCCCAGCTGGAAGAAATTCAGAAATTGAAATAGCATTTGGTCTAATTCTTCAAGAGTGAGTATTGTTGGTAGGAAATACTGAGTCTGTGTGGGTGAAGAGTGTGGATTTGAAGTAAATCATCGGTCCCCAACCTTTTTGGCACCAGGGACGGGTTTCATGGAAGACAGTATTTCCATGGACCAGATTGGGGGTGTGTGTGTGTGGGGGGGATGGTTTTGGGATGATTCAAGAGCATTACATTTATTGTGCACTTAATTTCTATTATTATTACATTGTAGTATATAATAAAATAATTATACAACTCACCATAATGCAGAATCAGTGGGAGCCCTGAGCTTGTTTTCCTGCAACTAGATGGTCCCATCTGGGGGGATGGGAGACAGTGACACACGAAGTGTGTTGCCATGTCCAATGTACTCCGTAATCTCGTTTTGGTTGCTGTCACTGCAGAAAACCCTGCTTCACAAAGACAGGATGTTAGAAATGGAAGCAGGCTTTTCAGTGCTTTTGTGGCAATCTCAGGATATTCCACCTTGACTTTAATCCAGAACGTATGGAGATTTGAAGTTGTCTCAAACATACTTTTAAGGCCACCATCATTTGCGATCTCAAGTAGTTGATCCTCTTCTAGCACGGACAAGGTCAGTTCACCTGGCTTATTCAGGCTTATCCTTCCTGGGAAGGATCCATTCCTTCCCAGTTCAGGGGTCTTGTGTGGTTGGGAAGTAATGCTCAACTCTTTTGAAAGCTGAGATAGGTGATCACGCACCAGCTGGGAGAAAGAAGGCCCTGGGCTCCGTCTCTTTCCAAATCTCTGCTAATGCTTGAAACATGTGAAAAATCCCAGTGTTCACTCGTCGCCCCCATAAATCCAGTTTGGCTTTGAATTCAGCCACTTTATCTGCCGACTTGAACACAGTTGTCGTTCTCCCCTGAAGTGACAGATTGAGTTCGTTGAGCAGGTTGAATATGTCACACAAGTAAGCAAGTTTTGCGACCCATTCTGTGTCACTAAAATGTGCTGCCAGTGGTGACTCTTTTTCTAAAATCTCTGAAGTGGCTCTCCTAACTCAAAAACCCTGGCCAGTGATCTACCTTTAGAAAGCCATCTGACTTCTGTGTATGAGAGAAGACGTGTGCTCTGCAACCATCCCCTCACAGAGCTGCATGAACAGACGTGAGTTAAGGGCACGTACTTTAATGTGGTTGATAATATTAATCACATCCTGCAAAACGTTATTAAGTTCAGATGACATTTTCCGGCTAGCCAGCATTTCTCTATGGATGACACAGTGCGTAGACTCACATTCAGAAGTGATCTCTTTGACCCGAGTAGTGAAACCAGAAAGCCATCCAGTCATGGCAGCTGCTCCAACCGTGCATATACTGACACAAAATGACCAATTCCGTTTTCCTGATATGTAATCATTCAAAGACTTGAATAGTTCTGTCGCTGTGGTATTGGTTGGCAACAAAAGTACACATAACATATCCTCGTGCACATCCTCCTGAAATATATATTGCACAAAAACAAGCATTGTTGCCTTGCTGTCAACATCGGTAGACTCGTCAACCTGGATTGTGTACCACGGTGACTCATTACTCCTCTCTAACAATTGCGCCTTAATATGCTCTGCTATTTCATCAGTTCGTCTAGTTATGGTGCTAGCTGAAAGAGGAACACGTGCTACCTTTTGAGCTGCAACCTCTCCTAAAAGTTCACTACAGATGTCCTTAGCAGCAGGCAGGATCAACTTTTCACCAATAGTAAAGGGCTTCTTAGCTTTAGCAATGTGGTTAGCCACTAGGAATGATGCTCTCAGTGCAGACACATTTGATGAAGTGGTGGCCTTCAATAATTGCTTCTGTTCTTTGTGTTCACGTTTTTTCTTTTGAAAAGCTCCAAAGGCTTGTCTTTTAATGCAGGGTGCTTGGTCTCCATGTGGCGAAGCAGTTTTGAAGGTTTCGTGACTTTATTGGATAGCCAGTCGCCACATATTATATAGAGCAGGCTTGGAGAATGTGAGTCACCTGTCGCAATGAACCCGTAATTTAAGTAGGACTCTTGGTGTTTTCTTGTAAACGCAGCTTTCTTCTCGTGGGCAGTCTTAGAGTCTTCTGCTGTCTCATCACTGGGTCTTTCACCCTTTTCAAAGAAGCTCTCCAGCAACGTTTGTTTTTTACTCATTTTGGCTAAGGTTAGCTTGTGGGCTTACCAAAACTGTGACTGAGACAAGTGCTCAGTACAGGAAAGAGGCGCGGACAGAAGTGGTAAATAAAATAATGGGCAGGCCATGCGCAGACTAAAATAAATGTCGGATTCTGATTTAAAGCCTACCACCAGCTGCAGCGGTACAGTTGAAGTATATCAACTCACTTGCCACTATAAAGCCTGCCACCAGATGCAGCTTAATTATCACTTGCCACTCACGGATAGGGTTTTGATATGAGTCTGCAAGCAATTGATTTATTATGGTCTCTGCTAATGATAATCTGTATTTGCAGCCGCTCCCCAGCGCTAGCATCACTGCCTCAGCTCCACCTCAGATCATCAGGCATTAGATTCTCCAAAGGAGCATAAAACCTAGATCCGTCGCATGTGCAGTTTGCAGTAGGGTTCGCACTCCTATGAGAATCTAATGCCACTGCTGATCTGACAGGATGTGGAGCTCAGGCGGTAATGCGAGCGATGGGGAGCGGCTGTAAATACAGGTGAAGCTGCGCTCGCTGGCCTGCTGCTCACCTCCTGCTGTGTGGCCCGGATCCCTCACAGGCCGCGGACTGGTACCAGCCTGTGGCCTGGGGGTTGGGGACCCCTGAGGTAAAGGACATGAGTGAAGTTGTTGAAAGATAAGCTGAGGCATAGTAAAAGTTTTCAGAGTTTGAGTAAATCAACTCTTGTGGGGCAGTGCCAAACTGGAAGTGGTTAGGAACATCCTACTGATATGAGGCAGGAAAAAGACTGACAGTGAAAGTGCAGAAGCAAAGAAACGAAATTATTTGATTGGCTATAGTTTAAAGCCTAATTAGCTGTTGTAATGGTTATCCTTAGTGTTTTGATTTTGTAACTTTGAGACATTTACAGGTTTAGGTTTTGGTTTGCTTACAGATGTTGCCATGGAATTAGGGCCTCATCAGTTGAACAGCCTCCTTGTTTAATTTAACAAGTTACAGAGCTGGGAAAATGCGGCTTTAGTTTGACCTCAGAGTAGAGTAATGAAGGGAGACTGTCGGAGATAACACTAGAATTTGCGAGTCAGATCTTGTCCCTCCTTATGGCTTCTCATCTTGTTTAGAGGAAAAGCCAAAGTCCCTGTAATGGCCTACAAGCCACTTCACAATCTTCTCCCTCCCCCAATTCCCACTGTTTTTTTCCTTGCTCCCTTTTATCTAGCCATGTTGGTCTCCCATTGTTCCTTCATCAGGCCAAGAGTGCTACCTTAGGATGTTTGCTTCCTCTGCCTAGAGCCTTCTTCTCCCATGTGGCTGCATGGCTTACCCTTCACTTCTTTTAGGTCAACTTTATCAGAGAGGCCTGTCCTGACTTCTATTACCTCCCCTTCCCATTCCTGTTACTTTGCTTTATTTTTCTTCATAGTACTTAGGAAGTACATATATAGGATCACTAACATCCTATGTATGTTTGTTTGTGAATTGTTACTTTGTCTTTAGCCATTAGCGTGTATGTTCTCTGAGGGTGAGGACTTACTGCTGTATCCCCAGCAGTGCCAGAACCAGTGCCTGGCATGTAGCTCATACTCAAGCATATATTAGACAAAAAAGAAAAACAAGAGAAGGAAAGTGAGTGTGAGGGAGGGAAGGGGTTGGATATGGATCCTATATTGTTTTGCATACCAGGCAGGGGAATAAAAATTTAATTTAGTCGTTAGTGGTAGCTATTAAAGGGTTTGAACAGGGGAATGATAGCAAAAACATTTAGTTTAGGAAGGTTAGTTTGGTAATGATGTGTAGGATGAATTTTTTAAAAAATTCACATCAACCCGCCTTCCCTCCCCAAGTCAGTACCATGTAACATAGTTGTATATGCTTTAAAAAAATAATTTTTTTTGAAATAGTTTGACTCTCAAGAAACTGCTAATATAATTGCCAAAATAGGCTAAAAGCAAATTCCCTTCCTGTACTTCTTCCCCTTGTTTGCCCCAATGATAGTATCTTACATTACTGCAGTACATTGTCAAATCCTGGAACAAGACCTTGGTATAATACTATTAACTCAGGTACGGGCCTTAGTTGGATTTCATCGGATTTTACATGCACTTGTGTATGTGTGTGTGTGTGCGTGCGCACATGTGTAGTTCTGTGAAATTTTACCTCATGTAGAAATGTGCTTTTTAATGTTTCTAAATCTAATTTTGAAGTTTTCGACAAAGTGTTAGAAACTATCTTTGATACCACTCTCCAGGTTCTTGGCCTCCCACATTTACATATGAATAAAGTGAATGGCCTGTTGTTTTATTTCTTTGTTCTTCTGCTGTGGTGTTTCTTTGTAGCCTTTCCTTTCTGCACCAGAGATGCTTTTTAAATTTTGCCTCACCAGTATTGCAAATCATATTACCTACCAGGTCTTTTTTTTTTTTTTTAATTTTAAAACTAGTGCATTACCTTCTTATTTCTTTCTATTGGTCATTTATCTGCTTAACAACCCTTCATATCTTTTCTGACAGTAAAATATTTCTACAGGACTGTTAACAGGGTTCTAAAGTTTTTTCCTTTGCCTACCCTGCCCAACTAATTAGAAATATATTTCTGGTAAGTAATTTACCAATAATTTCAGAATTAGGAGGGGTAGTGGGTTGGAAGGAGATTGACTAAATTGTTTAAGTCCTTTATTCATCCTTTTAAAAATCAAACTGTCTTTAGGTATTCTGCTAGCCATATTATTCTACTAAAAGCCCACTTCATTAGTTTTTATATATCATGGGAAATATTTGTCTTTATGTTATTTACAGACTTCCTAAAACAAAGTGTTTAAGTTAAAATTTTATAGATTAGTTTCTGCATCTGTGCTAAATATGTGCTATATATATTTATATGTGTTCTATATGAGATATGCACATACCTGCTTATATGTTGCTGATATTTAAGGTGATAGTTGATGGTATTCAATAGGATTCTAGATTAATATGCAGGGCTATGCGTGACAGCTGAAGAAAAACCAAGGTCTATATGAACATACTTGATACATTTCTTACAGGTTCTGAGTTCTGTACGCACGGAATGGGATCCACTGGATGTTCGCTTTGGCACCAAACAGCCTTATCAGGTGTTGACAGTGGAGTGCTCCATCAGTGTAGACAAAGAGCCCATGGCTGACAGTTGCATCTATGAATGTGTTCGGCACAAAATCCAGTGTGTATCAGTCACCAGAATACCACTAAGATCGAAGGCCATTAGCTGTTGCAGGAATGTTACTGAAGACAAACTGATTCTGGGCTGTGAAGATTCTTCAGTAATTCTTTATGAAACTCACCGTAGAGTGACTGTCTTAGCTCAGGCTGAACTTCTGCCTTCATTAATAAGCTGCCACCCAAGTGGTGCCATTCTGCTAGTTGGCAGTAACCAAGGGGAGCTGCAAATTTTTGATATGGCTCTTTCTCCTATTAACATCCAGCTTTTGGCTGAAGACCGCTCACCTAGGGAGACTCTACAATTCAAAAAATTCTTTGATGTTTCTAGCAGTCTTGTTCAAATGCAGTGGATAGCTCCGCAGGTTGTTTCTAAGAAGCCTGAAAGTGGGGACATCTATGATCTCCTCTTCCTCAAGTTTGACAGAGGACCTTTGGGTGTACTTCTGTTTAAACTTGGTAAGTCAAGGAAGTTGGTGAGTAAATAAATTTTTTATGATGGTGACAATATAACTAAGACAATAAAACTATTCTTGGAATGTAGATTTTCTGTTTGTCATTCCATCAATGTGCTTGCCTTTCAAACATTTCATATAGTTTCCTTAAGAAAGCTTTGTGGATGATTTTCTAAATGTCAAGGTACATTATATATTGAAGAATTTTGAAATTGCATTAATTTTCCATTGTGATGAATAAAAAGACTGAACTAGCCACATTTGATGCTTTCCAAAATAAACTGTCTATTAAAAAAATCCCTTAAGAAATAGTACACATGAGAATATATTAAAAGTATGTCCATTACAAAATTCTGTAATACTTTTCTATTAAAATTATTTTAGATTATAAGTGTCCATTTCTTCCCAGATTGGAAATGTGTAAAGCAGGTGTTTTAAAGAAGAGAAAGGAAATATTTAGTTAGCATTTGCTAAAGATTTTAGATAAAAATATTCAAAAGTATTTATCAATGTTTGGAAAAATGTGTATTAATGTATCCCATTTCAACCAGGAAGCTTTAAAGCAGAATTTTATTATTGTGATTTTTTTGCCTTTTGTAGTTTTGCATTACTGGCTATGTCCTGAAATACATGATATCCTTTAGGCAGTTTGTTGTTTTTTTTTTTTTTTTTTTTTTAGAGTTGGATATTTATTTTTTTGGCTGTACGTGGGCTTTCTCTAGTTGTGGAGAGCAGGGGGGCTGCTCTTTGTTGCAGTGCGCAGGCTTCTCACTGCAGTGGCTTCTCTTATTGTGGAGCACGGGCTCAGTAGTTGTGGTTCTCAGGCTCTAGAGCGCAGGCTCAGTAGTTGTGGCGCACAAGCTTAGTTGCTCCACGGCATGTGGATCTTCCTGGACCAGGGGTCAAACCCATGTCCCCTGCGTTGGCAGGTGGATTCTTACCACTGCACCACCAGGGAAGTCCCTTTAGGCAGTTTTGTATAATTTAACATTCTTGAAAGAACCTCACTTAGGTTTAAAAAAACAGATTTCAATTAATGCACATCACTGCAACTTGAAAACATAGGAAAGTAAATACAAGATTTGGCTCTGTGCTACAAAGTTAACTTTTTAAAGACATTGTAGTGTTTGTTAAATAGCTGTCAGTTTACTTTGTTTTTTTATGGATCTACTTGCCTCTGAAATTGAATACATGAAATAAATCTAATGAAAATGACTTGACTAACTTGAAAGATATCAGGGATATAATGTGAGGGCTGTGTTCTTTCCACATATTAAAAATGCAACTAAATCCATTCATAATGTCAGTATTGTCCAAGAAAAATATGTTTGGAATCTCATTTATTATGAGATAATCTAGTTCTACTTTGCCCAACTACACATTTAACAGTGGTATGTCTCTATACTCAACACTTATTAAAGTGGATGTTAGATGTTTTGCATATCTGTTAAAACTCCCTCCCCCCCCCCCTTTCTCTCTCTCTCAATAACCCAAGTTACCTGTCAAACAGAAGGCTATCTTCTGACGTATACCTAGCCTTTCTTCAGCCCTGCCTTGTGGGCCTACTCACAACAGCTTTGCAAAAAGCACAGCTTTCTCTTCCTATCTCTAGCACATTTGCCTTCTTACTAAAGTAAACAGGCTCTCAGTGTAGGGATTTAGAGGGCTTCCTGCTAATTGCCAGCTTGTAAACTTAATTGGACTATCTCCCTGGGCACTGTTCCTAAATCAATTAGGCAATGAGTTGGCTGTCACCTCTTTTTCCCAAGTAGGTCTCTTGGAAGAGAACTATCCAATAGAAGTCAAGCATTCAAATGAAAAGGTGATAACTTCTGCAACTGACATTTATCATTTAAATTTTATTTTCAATATGACTGAAGTTTTATAGAATAGGGAAATTTTACAGTTTTACAGGCTCTTTAAAGGATCTAAAGATGGAGTTTCCCAGGATTTTTGAAAATGTATTGTAAGATTAATGTTTATTACAGATTATTTTTCCTAGGAAGAGTAGATTCCTTGAAACAGTAGATTCCAGCTAACAGATCTTTTTTCTTTTTTTTTTAAAGAAAACCCTGTTTAAAGAACAGATTTTTCTTAGGATCTGCTACTAAATACATCCAGAAATTTTAATATACTTCTTGAATTAACACAGTGCTGATTCTGGGCATCCATGTGGAATTTTCATGTATAATTCAAGTTACTGCATATATAAACAGGTAGTTGCCTGTGCAGTTTCCCCACTAGGGAGCATTTATGAGATATTTTTCATATGCTTGTTATGCAAGCCTTTGGAAATTTTGACATGAAAGGTGTAGCTTACAATGTAAGAAGCTGAGATAGATCATAGTTTAAAATAGAATGCTGTCATATGTAAACGTGTCAGTGGCTACTGCCAAGATGCTAAGATTTTTGGAATTTGACTCTTAAAATAGGTCAGTTACTGTCATGTTGAAAGAAAATTCTGTTGCAAGGCTAGGGCTTCCATTCTAAATCCTTATAATTATCGCACAAATGCACTGTGGTTAAAAGGCCATCACCACTGTTGTAAGAATTCGAAAAACATGTCTTCCTCAGGAGGGAGCTGGAAGTGTCATCCTCCTATGTGGAAGCAATGTGTAAAAAGAATTTCTTTACCTGACAATCATTATTCATATTTCCATATACATATACTGGGATTAAGAGGAGTCCCTAATTATATTACTGAGATATTAAAGCTTTTCCATTCTCATCAGTACCTTTTCCAGCCTTCACTGCTGTCTTTAAACTCACATGATCAGCTAGCTCCTTACCCTCTCAACAGAGAATCTCACCTTTTAATTGGCACTTCATTAACTTTATCTGCTCCTCACCACCCACCCAACTTACCTACATGTACATAAATCTTTTCAGTTTCAATTCAGTGGGAAAGGAGCCTTCCTCTTGTCTAAGACTAGTTCCACCACTGGTTCCACTCTGAATCCCATAACATTCCCTCTGATACCTTTACTCTGTCACCTTCCCCACTCTCCCCATGAATTTTGCTACATCATCAGGTACAGGCCCAAGCCACACCATGGAACAAAGAAACATACATACATCTCTTCTTTAAAATTATTTCCCCTCTGTTATTAATCAGATGTTCACCTTCCTTTCATAGGTCAAACTCATTGAAATAGTAATGAACACTGAACTTCTCTGCTTCTTCACCTCCCATTCACCCCTCACAGCACCACCTTCTGGCTCTTTTCTTCAGTGTTCTCCTGGAACTGCTCTTGGAAAGGTCACTATTGACGTCCTACTTGATACACATATTTCTCTTATGTTACTTGATGACTTTTCAGCATTTGATGGTTGCTGACCACTTTCACCATCATAGAACTCTCATCATACTTGCTTCTATGACTCCAGATGCAACTTTTTGTCACTTTTTTATGCTCTTCTTCTGCCTCCTCATGAAAATATTGAGGCTCTCTAAGGTTCCATTTTTAGCTCTCCTCCCATTTTATACAGATTGAAAGTTTATTTTTGATTTTGGTATCCTATCTCTGACTTCAGCCCAGACAACTCCTCACTCCACATCCACATATTACCCTGGCTTGCTGGATACCTCCCCCTGAATGTACACAGGTATACAGATATATTATGTGCAGATATGAAGTCATAATCTTCTTCCCTGCTTCTCCTCCTGTATTCTCCAATTTGAGGGATGGTACAGTTATTTAGACAGAATCCCAAGTCAGAAGTTTTCCTAGAATCCTCCCTCACCCCTGATGCCATATCCAATCAGCTACCAAATCCCATCAATTCTGCCTTTCTGAATACATACTGTCAAAAACATCTCAGTCTATTCATCCTTGCTGTCATTACCTTAATCTAGATCTTCGCTATTTTACCATGATCAAGCAGTGGCCCTCTATCTGTAATCCTGTCTTCCAATCTTCCCAACCCACCACTCAATTAATCCCCTGAACTGCCACCAGAGTGCAGATTTGGTCATGGATTCTACAGCCTGAAATCCTTCAGTGGTTAATAAGCCTGTCTGCCTCTCTGGCTTCATCTCCCCAGCTGTGCTTCCCTAGTAGCTCCCCAGTCACAGCATGTGCTCTCACACTCCTTCTTTCCATAGTGGTGTTGAGTATTCCATCTACCTAGAGTGCTCCCACAGTGCTTCATAACACATACGAAGTTAGGAAAAGGTTAAAAGGTCAAATGATGATATTAAACAAATAATTAAAGCTAACTTCTTCCCTCTCATAGGATTTTGGAAATCACAGGCAATGTGTGTGCATGTGTTTGTTTGTCACTCTATCTAAAAAACAAGTAGTCTGATTTTTCTCATAGAACTTTTGTAAAAAGTATGTGTTCTTTAAAAGAGTTATTTTTAATGAGTTATTTAAATTTTACTTTACCCAAGTGGTAATTGGTGGTAATTTATTGCTGGAAGGATATGTCATATATTTTATTAGATGCCTAGTCATCTTAAAACTAGGTCTTATATCATTTTAGATGGATTGCTGTTCCAGACAGCATTCTGCTTTCTAGAGTGATGATGGATTTTTAAATCAAGTTTATTGAGGTATAATTTACATAAAATTAATTGTACCTGTTTTAAAAATGCATAGGTCAATGAGTTTTGGCAAATATGTATATCCTCATGATTACCACCACAATCAAGATGTAAAACATTTCCCTCACCCTCAAAATTCTCTCAACCCCTTTGCAGTCAATCCCTGCCTCCCTCAAAGCTAAAGTGCATTGATCTGCTGTCTGTTATTACAGATTAGATCTGCTTTTTCTAGAATTTCATAGAAATATACTCAAAAAAATAGGTCCTCTTTTGTGTCTTGCTACTTTCACTCAGTAAGTATGGAAAAGTCTGTGAGACTCTTCCATGTATATTTGTAAATTTTCACTTACATTACTGAGTAGTATTCTACTGGGATGTATGTATACATACTGTGTGTATATCTGTAAATTTTGTATGTATATCTAAATTTTCACTTACATGTATGTATGTATATCTGTAGGTATATCTGTAAATTTTCACTTACATTACTGAGTAGTATTCTATTATATAGATAAATCACAATTTGTGTATCTTTTCACATGTGGATGGACATTTGGGTTGTTTCCAAATTTAAGCCAATATCATTGAAAATGCTATGTACTTTCTTGTACTAGTCTTTGTGTCCACAAACTATGTACAAATGTACATAGTACTATGTACAAACTATGTACAAATGTATGTAAAATAGATGTATGACATCTATTTTAATTTCTCTTGGGAAAAACCTAGGAGTAGAATGGCTGGGCCATATTCTAAGTTTACGATTAACTTAAGAAGAAACTATTTTGGAGTTCCAGTTACTCCACATCCTCACCAAAACTTGGCATTAATGGTCTTTTTAATTTTAGCCATTGTAGTAGGTGTATAGTGGTGTTAGTTGGCATTTCCCTGATGAGAGTTTGGAGCTGGTCATCTTTTATGTGCTTATTTGCCATGTATCTTCTCTGATGAAGTATATCTTCAAATCTTTTGCCCAAGTTTAATTGGATTGTTTATTATTGAGTTGTAAGAGTTTTTATATATTCTGAACAAAAGTCCTTTGTAGGATGCTAGTATTTTGAATATTTTCTTCCATCCTGTAATTTATCTTTTCATTTTCTTAACAGTTTTTTAGGTAGCAGAAGTTTTAGTTTTGATGAAAGCCAATTCTTGTATTTTTTAATTTTATGGCTTATGCTTTTTATGTGCTATCAAACAAGGTTTTGGCAAACCTTTTTTTTTTTTTTGCGGTACGCGGGTCTCTCGCTGTGGGGCCTCTCCCGTTGCAGAGCACAGGCTCCGGACGCGCAGGCTCAGCTGCCATGGCTCACGGGCCCAGCTGCTCCATGGCATGTGGGATCTTCCCGGACCGGGGCACGAACCCGTGTCCCCTGCATCGGCAGGCGGACTCTCAACCACTGTGCCACCAGGGAAGCCCTCGAACCCTTTTTTCTTCTAGAAATTTTATGGTTTTAGCTCTTACAATTAGGTTTATTGTCTGATACAAGTAATTTTTTGTGTATGGTGTGAGGTATGAGTTGAAATTAATTTTTTAATATGAATATTCAGTTGTTCCAGCAGCAACTGTTGTAAAGACTATCCTTCCTCCACTGAATTCCCTTGATCATATGTGTGTGTGTATCTATGAAAAGACTCTGTTCTCGTCCACTGATCTATATGTATATACTTTAGTGAGTACTACACTGTCTTAGTTACTGTGGCTTTACAGTAAGTCTTGAAGCCAGGACTATTAGTCCTCCAACTTTGTTCTTTTTTTTTTTTTTTTTTTATGTGGACCATTTTTAAAGTCTTTATTGCATTTGTTACAATATTGCTTCTGTTTTATGTTTTGGTTTTTTGGCCCTGAGGCATGTGGGATCTTAGCTCCCTGACCAGGGATTGAACCCACACCCCCTGCACTGGAAGGCGAAGTCTCAACCACTGGACCACCAGGGAAGTCTCTGTTCTTCTTTTCAAAATTGTTTTGGCTACTCTAGATGTTTTGAATTTCTGTGTAAGTTTTAAAACTGACTTGTCAATTTCTACAAAAACACCTGGTGAGATTTTGATTGAGATTACATTGGATCTATAGATCAATATGGGATGGAATGACAATTTAACAATATTGAGTCTCCCAATTTATGAGCACAACATCTCTATTTATTCAGGTCTTCTTTAATTTCTCTCAGCAGTGTTTTATAGTTTAAAGTATAAAGATCTTGTACATAGTTTGTTCATGTTTTTGGATGCTATCGTAATTAGTATTTTTAATTATAACTTTTAATTGTTCATTGGGGTTATATAAAAATAAAATTTTAAAACATTGACCATGTATCCTGCAACCCTGATAAACTCATTTCTTAGTTGTAGTAACTTTTTATTGTAGATTACTTAGGATTTTCTACGTAGATGACTATGGCAACTTCAGTTAAAAACAAGTTTTATATATTTTTATCCAACGTGTATGCCTTTTATTTTGTTTTCTTCCCTATTTTACTAGCTAGGACAGTACAATATTAAATAGAAGTGGCAAAGGAAGATATCCTTGCTTTGTTTCCAATCTTAGGTGGATAGCATTTAATCTTTCACTGTATGTATGATGTTATCGAGGTTGAGGAAGTCCCCTTCCATTCCTAGTCTGCTGATATATATTAGCGTGAGAGGATGTTCAATTTTTTCAAGTGCTTTTCTGCATGTATTGAAATGATTATATGTTTTTTTCTGGTCATATAGTGAATTATGTTGATGAGTTTTCAGATGTTTCAGCAACCTTGCATTTGTGGGATAAATCTCTCTTGTTCATGATGTATTATCTTTTCAGTATGTTGCTGGATTTGCTAATATTTTTTAAGGATTTTTGTATCTGTTTATGGGAGATACTGGTTTGCAATTTTCTTTTTCTTTTCCTGTAATGTTTTGTCATTTTTGGTATCAGTGTAATGCTGATATCATTAAATGAATTAGGAAATATTCCCTCCTCTTATATGTTGAGTTGTGTAGAGGTGATATTATTTCTTCTCTTATTGTTTGAGAGAATTCACCAGTGAAGGCATCTGGTTTTGTGTGTGTGTGTGTGTGTGTGTGTGTGTATGTGTAAAGGTTTTTAAACTGCAAATTCAAATTTAAATAATATAGAATCATTCAGGTTGTCTGTTCATTTCTTCTTGAATGAGCTTTGATAATTTGTATCTTTCAAGGAATCTATTTCATTTAAGCTACATTTATTTCTATAAAGTTAGCATATTATTCACTTATTTTTTAATGTTTGTAGTGCTATAATGATTATTCTTCATATTGATAAATGTATCTTCTCTTTTTTTCTCAATTTGGCAGAAGTTGGTCAATTTTACAGATTGTTTCAAAGAACCAGCTTTTGTGTTCATTGACTTTCTCTATTATTTATTTTCATATTTTTATTATCTCTTATTTTAGGTCTAATTTGCTCTTCTTTCTCTAGGTTCTTAATGTAGAAGCTTGGATTGTTGATTTCAGACCCTTTTTCTTTTGTAATTGAATATTTAATGTTGGTAATTTCCCTCTAAGTAATACTATAGCCACAGCTACATCTCACAAATTTTGATGTTATATTTTTATTTTTATTCATTTCAAAATATTTTCTAATTCGTGTTTTCTTCTTTGACCCATAGGTTATTTAGAACAGTGTTGATTAATTTCTAAATACTTAAAGATTTTCCAGATATATTTCTTTTTTTCCCACTTCCTAGTTATTTTACTACATTTTGCTATTATCTATACCCTTGAGGTTACTTACACTTTTTTATCTGTATGGTAGAAATATTACATAACATTGTGCAGTGGTGCATCACTTGTTCCATGACATCACATTAGTGCTTGAAATCAGCCATGGTGGGAGTATTTACATCACTTAGATTTACCAGCACACTGAGGATATAAGGGGAATATTTTCTCCCTTGAAAATCTTGGTGTATAAATCCTTAGACACTAAAAATCATCCAGATATCTTTCTGTTTTGATATCTAATTTAGTTCTATTGTGGTCTGGGAACCTATTCTGTATACTTTCAAAGCATTTAAATTTATTGAGGCTTGTTTTATCTCCCAGAATATGCTCCATCTTGGTTGGTGTTATATGTGCACTTAAAAAGAATGTGTATTCTGCTGTTGTTGGGTGAAGCGTTGTATAAGTGTCAATTAGGTCAAATTTACTGATTAGGTCAAGTGTTTTCTATATTTACAGATTTTGTTTATACGTTTTTTTCAACTAATCAGAGAGAAATGCTGAAATCTCCAATGATAATTGTAGATTTGACTTTCTCTCCTTTTAGTTTGATAGTTTTTGCTTTATTGTTTTAGAGTTCTGTTACTAAGAATGTTTTTTCTTCATGAATTTTCAATGCTTTGTTATACAATTATAGAATTCTAGGCTAATTCATTTTTATCTCTCAGCATTTTTTAAAACCCTACTCTTGTCTCTAGCTTGCATAATTTCAGAAGCAAAGTTTGCAATTTTTTATCTTTGTTTCCCTGTTTTTATTTTATATACTTCACAGATTCCAAATAATTTCACATATATTTTCTCATTTAGCTTTATGATTATTTGTACTGAGAAGTTTTTGTAGTTTCACTCAAATCAGTAAACATTTGTGGAAGGAAAAAGATTTTATAGATAGCTACTTTTTAAAGATTAAAAAAAAAAACCAAACTCCTTAAAAGCACTAATACTTATTGTCACTTAATTACACAGAAGTTGTTAGTTTCAAATGAGATCATCCATATTTAAAAGATGATAAGATAAAGCTAGAACAGAGTCCACCCCCCTTTGTTTTGTGCTCTTGCTTCTCTAAGCTTAGAAGTGGATTTTCTTTCATTTTAAAAGGGTAAGCAAATGTGTTTATATTGTTCTAAGATATTTTATAGTAGATCTTAGTTGTGAAAGTGGATCAATAACAAGATTAATCCTGATAATTTCTTACTAATAATTACTAATAATAGAAGAGAATAATCTCAATGCCAATTTAAAATAAATTGGTATGTGGTATCTGTGAAGAAGCTATCAATTTAGAGCACCCATTAATAAAAACAGTATTAAAAATGTTTATATAGTCGCATTATATTTGTCATGGATATTTGTACTTTTTGACCCCCAAGTACATGGGGCTGAAGACCAGATGCAACTTAGAACTAATTAAGTTGGTCAATAAGAATTGTGTTACATCAAAATTATCTCTAAATATATACAACAGAGGCCTAAATGACAGATGGGAAGAATTAAATTAGCTATTGTGATTTACCTAAAAGTTCTCAGGTTTTTTCATTTTTAGTCTGAACAGTTTGATTATAAATTAGTTAATATGTGCTGAATGGTAAGCATAAGCTAGATGGAGTTGGTAGGTGGTATTTAAAGATTTAACCACAGTGCCATATTACTCTTGGCCCCCCCAAATCCCACATTTCTAGCACTTTAGGCAAGAAATGATCACTGTTTTTTTCCTTTGTAGAAAAGTTAAATCTGTTTTTGTTATTCTACTTTTTATTTTTATTTATTTATTTATTTATCTATTTGGCTGCACTGGGTCTTAGCTGCCGCTTGTGGGATCTTCATTGCGGCATGCAGGATCTTTAGTTGTGGCATCTGGGATCTTTAGTTGCGGCATGTGGGGTCTTTAGTTGTGGCACACGGGGTCCCTAGTTGTGGCATGCGGGATCTTTAGTTGCGGCATGTGGGATCTAGTTCCCTGACCAGGGATTGAACCTGGCCCCCCTGCATTGGGAGCATGGAGTCATAGCCACTGGATCACCAGGGAAGTCCTATTTCTTATTTTTAAAAGATTCACTTGATTTTATATTTTTCTGTGACAGGTATCTTCACACAAGGACAGCTGGGCCTGGTAGACATCATCTTCCAGTACATTCACTGTGATGAGATCTGTGAGGCAATAAACATCCTGAGTAGTATGAACTGGGACACTCTGGGCTACGAGTGCTTTATCAGCATGACTGCCATCGTAAACCATCTTCTTAGACAAAAGCTCACTCCAGAGAGAGAAGGTCAGACTTAAAATATATTTCATAAATGGGTTTTGTATATACATGAAGTACATTTTATTGTCAGTTATTTTTTGAGGATATTTTGAAGTCATGTTACTGAAGATTAGAAGACAAAAATGTTAATGCCCTATTAAACTGACAAAATGAGATATCAAATAATTACTTCCATACAGTACTTACTGTATAGTACTGGTCAACGTAATAACTTTTCTGTATATACCTATGTTGGAACTCACAATGCAGTCTCTGTATATTTCAGACTAAGTTCATGTGTAGAATATGCTCAGATTTCAAACTTTGATGAGAAATTTCATGTACTCTGTAGGGTTTGGAAGACAAAGGGCCCTAAACAAAGTCCTTATTTCTCCTTTACTTTAGACAACAGTATTTTTCTTTCACATCCCAAGTTCTTTGTCCAGACAGTATGCAGCCCAGGCTGTTCCTTCTTGTTTTCATTCTAACTTAGAGTTCTGATACCCCTCTCCCTTCTGAGTGCTTGGATTTCCCAACCTTCTCTTAATAAGTTATTTTGCCCATAGGATCTCAGATGTTTATTGTCAAAGAGAGACAAGGCACTGTTAACAAAAAAAAAAAAAGAAAAAAGAAAAAAATATATGTGCCACATACAATAATGAAATCAATTTTTATATTTGCCAGTTATCCAGTGTATGTTATTTTTATGAGTAATTAATTTACTTAATGTAAAATGCATCTAAACATTCTTGCATTCATATCTTTATTTCAAATGTTTGTAATAAGCATTGATATTAACAGTGGGAAATAATGGCCAATGAGAAACTTTCTGTATGTGATTTACAAGGTAAGGAAAACAGGAAATACGTCAAAAGGCCTTTACTGGAGAGCTTTTCTTTCCCACTATTTTCTTTCCATGTTTATAGATTTTCTTATTCCATTTTATTACGTTTCCAAAGTAAACAAATTGTTTAGATAGTATTCTGTACATAACCTTCATTTTACTAATTTTAGAGAAGAATAATCAGCAAGAACATGTTCTTTCAAGAAGTCTGCATCATGAGACTTGGCCCCAACTCATAGGAGGCCCACGATAAATATTTATTTAATGTTAATTGAATGTGCTTTTTGGAGGTAGTCCAACACACCTATGGAGATTCCAGTACTTCTGCAATGAGAAAATGCATAACACAGTGCTTGGCCCACAGTAGGTACTCAATGAATATTAGTTAAAAATAAAAAGAAGATTATAACTTCAAAATTTTAGGGTTCTAGGATTACTGTAATATTTCTACCTGCAGAGTTATCTCAAGTAATTATTTATTAATATTGGTACACTCTTCAGGTTGGGTAGATAGCAGAGGAAAAAAAAAAGTAGCAGGGTCCCTAAAGAAAGCCTGTTATGGTACCCATAATCCATGCAAAATACTCTAAATTTACAGTTGAAGAAATATGAAGAAAATAAAATACTGACTCTTAGGAGACTGAGAAATTGCTAGCACCTTAGTGAATTTGTGTTGTAAGATCCCTGTGTAGTAAGAAAGATTATTAGGGAATTCACAAATGGGTATTATCAGATTCCCGCCTTAATAAAGGATATTATCAAGGAACCATATTGGGTGGATAGGGAAATAAAAAGCTTGTATGATATACTAGGCTATTAAAATAAAATGCTTGCATGATGCTGGGTTATCAGAATATGTACATTTTAAGTAGGTATATGCATTTTCCCCCAAGTAACTGCAAAACACATTTCTAAAACATCTACAATTCTTCTCTACTGAGATTTATTCTATCTGAATCTAACAAATTTGACATGGTAATTTGTTTTCCTCTTATTAGTGGAACCCAGTGAGCTCTTTTATTTGTAGCTGTGCTGTGGTTGTCTTTGAGATCTTCATTTCTGCCTTAAACATCAAGCTGGGCTATCTAATGAATCTATAACTGTGCTGGGAGCTACGAGTATTCCATGTAGGCTCAAACATTTCAGATGTACGGAACATGCTGTCAAGAAAACAAGCAATGGCAAGAGAATCTGGCTTGCTTTCACAATGGCATTGCTGTATTCAATTTTAATCTAAATTGACTGCTGCTTTGAAAGAAAATACCACTAAAGTTCATCTTACTTTACTGTCTAGATTTGAGATTAAAAAAAGAAATAACAGCTTAGCCAAGTCCATAGCAATTACTCTGATGAGGTATGCAATACTTTCAAACCCAAATATGCTTAAAACTAAAGAGTTTTGCTAAATAAGGAATTGTTAATTCAACCTAGTGCTAGTAGCATAAAAATCAGTGGAGTCTTACTGTGAACTGTATTCTCATACAACTCTCACCATTATGGTAATTATATATTTTCCAGGTATTTCTTGGAGGAAACGCAACCTCATTGGCTTGTCTTGGTAAAAGTGTAAATTAGGCAAAATGTGCTTTTTTCTCCCAGTCACTAGCCCTTTGGCTTATCAAAACCTGCTCTCCAATCCTTCCTTCCTAGGAGGGTGTCAGTTGACCAAAGCAGATTAACATACCTCCCAGGGGTGTTAACTTTCACACTTGGACAAAACCAACAATCTTGTTGTTTAGGACAGGATTTAAGGAAGGTATAGGGAATTTCAGTCTTTCTCTAAAGTTGTAATAGAGAGATATTATTACTCCAATCAGGATATTTTTATTTGTATTTTTTTTTAAACATTTCTTATACTGATTTCAATGCCTAATGCAGAAAGGCTAGTTTGTTCCTTTCAGCTAAAGAGAGTAAATGTTGAGCACACTGTGAGTTGATTTTACTGGAAATACTAGTTCAAACTGTGTTACTCTGATGAGTCACTGTTTTAATTACCCATTTGTGGTGAGAGGTTGATTCATTATGGATTTCTTCAGTTTTGACAGCTTTTTGTTGCTCAGAGTCATTGTCAGCTTTGCTTCAAGTGAAAGTTTATACACAGGTTTGTTTTTGTATCAGCTGTCATATTTTAATTTCATCTTTCCTGCAACAAGCTCACATTTCATCCAAGTTTGCAAAACCTGACTGACTGCAAACATGAGTATTCTGTTGTAATTGAAGGAGTTTCACTTGTTTTAGTGCTGCTATGTTTGAATTCCACAGCACAGCTTGAGGCAAGCCTTGGAACCTTCTATGCTCCAACAAGACCACTCCTGGATACAACTATATTGGAATACAGAGACCAAATCAGCAAATATGCAAGGAGATTCTTCCACCACTTACTCAGGTGAATGATATCTTTGGATTAATTAGTGTCAGACTAATTACCTATTCAAGGAGCCATCTTCTTTAATTAGAATATTCCATAATATGGCTATCTCTTTTCTGATAGTCTGTCCCTAAGAGAAAAACAAATTGGCTCTTGATATTCTTTATTTAATTCGTTCTTATTTTCCTATTAAGGACTATATTGGAATATTGTTGAGGGCTTTTACATCATTACTACACTTTAATATAATTGCCCCTTTAATACAAAAGCAAAAAATACCAGCTATGTAAAGTGAATTTAAAAATATTAATTGTACTCTTAACAATAGAGAAATGTTTATTTTAATTGCAGCTAAAATGAATGTGCTCTAAAGTTCTAAGACAGTCACGGGTCTGCTTTACTTTCAGAATTACTGTAGAGAGATTTGCTCATTGTCTTCCTATACAAGGTGACAAGTTGCTAGCTTCACTGTGCCTCATTTTCTCTGCTTTAATTTCCTTTAATTCTTTTAATATATGGATTATATGAAAAATTAGATAATGTCAAGAAATTACTCTGAGACAGATACTGCAGAAGTTGAAGGACAAGTACATAGAGCATTTCTCTCTATATAAAGTTCAAAAAATGGATGGAAGATGAATGGATGGATAGAGATGGATGGATGGATGGATAGATAGATAACTAGCTAGTTAGTTACTTTAGGGATACATCTGAATATGTCAATGCTAGAAGTAAAAGCAAAGAAGTGAGTATAACAAAATTTAGGGTATTGTGGAGTGGGTTAAGAGAAATATGAGAGGAACAAGCCCATGGAGCCACCAAGGTATTAGTAATGTTCCATTTCTTAAGCTAAGTGGGGTATATATCAGGGTCCAATAAAAATTATTATTCTTCTAGCTGAAAGTATACATTTTGTGTAATTTTATATATATTTTATAATAGAAAGTAACAGAATTTTCAGTTTCATGTACCATAAATTACATTGAGTTGAATTTAGAGTTTTAATTTTACTTACAGTAAAACCTAGCTGTTGTAGTTCTTTTTAACTCAAACAATTTCATGTATAGTCTCCCCTTTTTTTCTCAGAACAACCCTGCTAAGGAGGTATTATCAATTGACAAATGAGTAAACTATTTATAAAGTGGCACTTTGATCTCTACCCAACAGTGAAACCTTTGGAAAACAGTCTTTATAGAAGCTGAGAGGTGTTAATATATAGCATGAGTTATGACCTATAATTGAATATTGCCTTTTTATCTGAACGATTTTAGTATATTCTAAGAGATTCTTCACCCTAAATGAGGCAGTGTTCTATGTATAATCATATACATAGACGTGACAAAAATACTGGGACTGATGTAGTACTGATGTAACCACACAGACTCTAACTTTTCTGTGTGGTTACATCTGGAATTGAATGTTTTCTCTTAGGGTATACTAGGTTTTTCATATTTCCTTTTTTGCATGCTTTCTACTATTTCAATTATAATGAATGTTTAGTAGTTCTTTTGATAGTAGGCTATACACGACATTATGAAAAAAGGAACATTAAGTGTAGAAGAAATTGAATGAGATAGCTTAAGTTGGAACCATCCTTTTGTTTAATCTGTTGCCAAGAAGTTCTGCTTAAGGGAAGAGAAAAAGGGCAAATACTTTTTTGTATTTGTGAAGTGCTAGAATTGCATTACCCTCTGTACTTGGCTAGCCAGTATTTTAATACTCTAAAAAAAGTTATTAGATGGAATAAGTCCTGAACAGTAAAGATCATCATAAAGAATTTTAAATTAAAGTTGAAGGAAAGAAGCACCATGCAGAGTAGGGATATACCTAAGATCACCCACTGGTTAAGCTGAGGACTCAGATTGCTTGAGTCCAGATTAGAAAAAGAATAAAATATTATATTGATTTTAATATCAAAAAGTATATGGTGGGGCTTCCCTGGTGGGGCTACTCTTCATTGCGGTGCATGGGCTTCTCATTGTGGTATCTTGTTGTGGAGCAGGGGCTCTAGGCGCACGGGCTTCAGTAGTTGTGGCTCACGGGCTTCAGTAGTTGTGGCTCACGGGCTCTAGAGCACAGGCTCAGTGGTTGTGGCATGTGGGCTCGTAGTCGTGGCTTGCGGGCTCTAGAACGCAGGCTCAGTAGTTGTGGCACACGGGCTCAGTAGTTGTGGCTCACAGGCTCAGTAGTTGTGGCACACTGGCTTCGTTGCTCTGCGGCATGTGGGATCTTCCCAGACCAGGGCTCGAACCCCTGTCCCGTGCATTGGTAGGCGGATTCTTAACCACTGTGCCACCAGGGAAGCCCCTATTGCTGATATTTTAAAGGATACAAATAAACAGCCAGATGAAGAGATGCATTGGGCAAGTTATGTGGGAAAGGACTTGAAGCCTCTGTGCCATCTGCAAGTGCACCACCTTCCCAGCACCTCCATATCCAATCCAGAAGCTCTCTGAATCTCCTCCTTTTGAGTATTTATGGAGGCTCCATTACATAGGCATGATTGATTAAATTACTGGCCATTGGTGATTAATTCAACCTCTGGCTCTCCTTTCCTCCCTCCTCCCCAGAAGGCCAGGAGTGAGACTGAAGTTCTAACCCTCTAATCATGTGGTTGGTTTCCCTGACAACCAGCCCCCATCTGTAGAGGCTTTCAGAAAGTCACCTCATTAACCTAAACTTAGGTATGGTTGAAATGGGATTGTTATGAATTACAAAAGACTTTCCTTTCACCTTTTTGGCTCCTTATCACTTAGGAAGTTCCAGGGAGCTCCTTTGTCACAAACAGTACAAAGATCTAATATATATATTTCTTATTGTAAATCACAATGTCATAGAAGGAAGATGCAGGTTTGCCTAAACTAAGTTCAGAAGGTGATTGTTCACCTCTCTGCTTCCATAAAATTGAATAGTCCTCCAGAACTACTGAATAGGGAAGTATTAATGGAATATTACTCAGCCATAAAAAGAAATGGAGTTATTTGTAGAGAGGTGGATGGATCTAGAGTGTGTCATACAGAGTGAAGTAAGTCAGAAAAAGAAAAACAAATACCGTATGCTAACACATATATATGGAATCTAAAAAAAAAATGGTTCTGAAGAACCTAGGGGCAGGACAGGAATAAAGATGCAGACGTAGAGAATGGACTTGAGGACACAGGGAGGGGGAAGGGTAAGCTGGGACGAAGTGAGAGAGTGGCATTGACGTATATACACTACCAAATGTAAAATAGACAGCTAGTGGGAAGCAGCCGCATAGCACAGAGAGATCAGCTCGGTGCTTTGTGTCCACCTAGAGGGGTGGGTTAGGGAGGGTGGGAGGGAGACGCAAGAGGGAGGGGATATGGGGATATATGTATACGTATAGCTGATTCACTTTGTTATACAGCAGAAACTAACACAACATTGTAAAGCAATTATACTCCAATAAAGACGTTAAAAAAAATAGGGAAGTATTAATAAGTAAGAGCTTTTCATTATAAATAAATAGAAACTATAAGAGGAACTCCTAAATATTGATGAAATAAAAGGGCAAACATTTCAGTGAATATGCCACATACGAAGCTTATTTTACTAACATGGAAATATGTTATAAAGGATTAATAGTTAATTTTACTTGTTTATTTCCCCTCTTAACTATAAGACTGTTGTCTTCTGACTCAAATGGTATTATGTGATTATGGCACAGAGAGTCATATTTTTAAAATGCTTATAAAATAGTAAGCAAAATCTTGGGACAGGGAGCTTTATTGCCTAGAAATAAAAATATCATGTTTATAAAATATTTGTGGGGAAATGTACTGATGTCTGCATTTTCCTTGGCACTGCAACAAAAAAGTAAGATGAACTGATGGATAGAAAGGGACATGAATAGATATGTGATAAAACAATGTTGTAAAATGATGATAGAATCTAGGTGGTAAAAATATATCTATATTATTTTAACTTTCCTGGATGTTTGAAAATTTGTATAATATGTTGGAGGATAATATGTATTATGTTGGAGTCAATATTTACACTTAGAATTCAGAAAAAAAAAGGTAGTCTTTTAGAAATGGCTCTTGGCTTATGAAAAATATATATGTTAGGCAAAAAGAAATTGTGAACCACTTTGGCTTTTAAATGGGTTTTTAAATATTACTTTTTACTAATGGAGCATGCACAGTAAATAAAACAATTATATGAAACCAATTCAAAAAACAAAAATACTAAGATTGCTATCTACGAATTTTTTTTTTTTTTTTTTTTTTTTTTTGCGGTCGGACCCGCAGGCCCATCAGCCATGGCTCACGGGCCCAGCCGCTCCGCGGCATGTGGGATTTTCCCGGACCAGGGCACGAACCCATGTCCCCTGCATCGGCAGGCGGACTCTCAACCACTGCGCCACCGGGGAAGCCCCTATCTACGAATATTTAGAGAATAAGATAGAATGATCTACAGAGAAAAACTTCCTGGTCAGATCATCTATTTAATGGATAATATATTTAAAATATTTGTTTAAAGCATGGTAGAGCTGGCAGGAAACTAAGGGAAACACTCAGGGGTTGAAATGACAAGGATGCTTGATTCCACAAGAATAAGCAACGTCAAAGTTTGCCTTGAGGGCATCTGCTGGCACCTGGCAGTGAGGTGCTTGATTTATAAAGGCTGCGTACTCAGAGGGTTGGAGACAAAGCCTAGGGCTCAAGCAGAGTGGGAGACTGGATCAGAGATCCCCACATCAATCTAGGACCCTTGAAGGGCAAGATCTTCCTTGAGAGAACTAAAAGGAAGGAAGGTATGAGATGCAAGAAGGAATGGTGGACAAAAATAATGTTAAACTTTTGGGAACTTAAACAAAAATGGATCATGTAAAACATAACCACTAATGTCTAATTCAGGTGGTTAAATTAAGATAAAATCCTGGACAGTGATAACATATAAATCGGAAGAGAAGTGAAGAAGTTAAAGCATTCTAAGGTCCTTGACTTTTCAAGAGGAAGGTAGAGATACTTATTAATACCAGATTTTATTCAGTAAAAGATACATGGTAGAATTTCTAGGGTAATGACTGAAAGAATAGAAATAGAGTGTATACTTGTCAAACAAATAGAGTGAAAATGTTGGATAAGGAAAAAAAAATTCAACCCCAAAGAAGGCAAGAATTGGGGGAGGGAGCAGCATACAGGGGGAAGAAACAGAAAAAAAGATGAAAAACAGAAAACACAATGAGGTAGTAGAAATGAATTTTAAAAATCAATAATCATTGTCAATTTAAGTGGTTAAAATTTTCATTCGCAGAGATTGTTGAAACAGTTTTTTCTACGTTTTTACAAGAGACACCTAACACATAGAAAGTTTAAAAGCTAGAGAATGGGAAAAAATTATACTAAGTCAATACCAAAAGAGACCTAATAATGTTATATAAATAGTCTTTAAAGCAAAATCAGTAGTACAGATTACTAGAGATCAATATCAAGAGAAAAATCAATTTACCAGTAATTTACCAGTAAGATATAACAATTCTAAATGTGTATAATATAGCTTGAGTACACATAAAATAAAAATTGACAAATCCACTTTCATAGTTAGAAATTTTAATTCCCTTGATAGATTAAGTGAACAAAGTATAATTAAGGAAATAGAGAATATGAACAGGCACTATTGTTAGAGCTAGAATATAGCAATGAACAAAACAGACACACACAAAAATCCATGGCATCATAAAGTTTACAGTTAGTGAAGGAAACATTATGTGAATAAGTAGGTAAAATATATAGAATGTTAAGTAATGATACATACCATGAAGAAGAACAAAGCAGGGACAGGTGAGGCCTCCCTAAGAAGGTGAAACATGAGTTAAATCCCAGCACTTTGGCTGGAACAGTGAATGAGAGGCAGAATAATAAGAGCTTGGGTCAGAGGTCTAGCAGGTGGCTCGGTAACATAGGACTTTTGTTGGCTGTTGTAAGGAACTGGGATTTTTCTCTTGAATAATAGGGCAAGTCAGTAGATGATTTGGACCAACTAGTGAATGAATCACTCAGATGCTATGTTGAGAATAGACCTTTGAAGGCCAAGAGCAAGGAGACCATTTGGGAGGCTATTGCAATAATTGAGTGAGAAATGGTGACCATTTAGAGCAGATTGGTAGCAAGAGGGATGAGGATAGAGTACTTGGATTTTGGACATATTGAAGGTTTGGCTAATAGCATTTGCTCACAGACTGGATGAAGCATATGACAGAAAGAGAAGGTAAGGATGACTTTAAGTGTTTGGATCTCAGCAACTGGAAAAATGGAGTTGCCATTGACAAGACTGGTAAGACTGCAGAAAGAATAGGTAGTGGGAAAAGGTCAAGAGATTGGTTTTGAACATGTTGAGTTTGAATGAGAAATTCAGAGGTAAGTTCTGAGGCAGAGTTATAAGGGAAATATGTAGCTTTAAATGTTTGTATTGGAAAAGAAGAAAGGTTCAAAATTAAAGAACCATGTGATTTAAAACATTATTTATAATAGCCAAGATATGGAAGCAAACTAAGTGTCCACTGACAGATGAATGGGTAAAAAAGATGTGGTCTATATTAATACAATGGACTATTACTCAGTCATAAAAACAAATGAAATCTTGCCATTTGAAACAACATGGATGGACCTAGAGGGTATTATGGTAAGTGAAATAAGTCAGACAGAAAAAGACAAATATGATTTCACTTATATGTGGAATATAAAAACAAAACAAATGAACAAATAACAAAACAGAAACAGACTCATCGATTCAGAGAACAAACATGGTGGCCAGAGGGGAGATGAGTGGGGGGGATGAGTAAAATAGGTGAGGGAGAGTAAGAGGTACAGACTTCCACTTACAAAATAAATGAGTCACAGGGATGAAATATACAGCATGAGGAATATAGTCAATAATATTATAATAACTTTATATGGTGACAGATTGTAACTAAACTTATTGCAGTGATCATTTTGTAATGTATAGAGATATCAAATCACGATAGCAATTATACTTCAATTTTTTTAAAAGCACCATACAATTTAAGAAATTCAAAACATATTAGCAAAATAAACCTAAAAAAAGTAGAAGGAAGGAAATAATATATGCTCAGAAATTAATGTAACAAAAAATTATAAAAGAGGATTAATAAAGCTAAACATTTGTTCTTTGACAAGATTGGTAAAATAGAAAATAATGAACAATATTAGGGATATACTAAAAGGGACCTAATGATAGACATGTCAGAGATTTTAAAAAATTAAAATAAAGGGAACACTATGAACAACTTAATTACAACAAACTTGAAAAATTAGGTGAAATGGAGAATTTCTTAGAAAAATAAAAATAACCGAAACTGAGTGAAAAAGAAATAGAAGATCTGAATAGCTCTATAACCATTAATGAAATTAAATTAGTAATTAACATTTTTCCCACAAAGTAAGCCACAGTCCCAAGATGTTTTTAACAAATGAGGATCCATTACTATACTCACACAACTTTTTTCTTCATTGTTTTTCATTTCTTTTCAAATGCATATTTATTTACATAGTTGTAATCATTGAGTACATGGAATTTTAAAGAAAAAAATCCTAAGAGTTGATTCACTATGATGGCCTTTTAAGAGACTTTTACTTTCTTTGATATGGTACTTAGATTTAAAGATTGTTTAACTCTAGAAAGTGACTCACACATATATGAACAGACCTTTGTTTAGGAAAGGGATCAAAGATCAAAAAAGGAAAATAAGCAGAAGGGAATGAGGACAAAACCTTAAGGACTTTAACTGAAAGCAACTAGATAAATGTGCTTTTATAGACGAAGGAGCTTGTTTTCATGTGGGCCCAGTTAGGGCTGGTTGGGTATAGGGGCAGTTGAGATTCCCACCAGGGGGTGAGGGGCCTTCTACCATAATGATGATTTTTTAAAAAGTTGTGATACTAATCAGTAAATTGGTAAACCAAACAAAATTTGTTGAGGATAGGTGCAAATAACTTGAAGGGTGTTTCATGAACAAATTTGACACACTTGGCTCTTCTTCCTCAAGGTTCCCCTTTTGTAGTTAATCAGGGGTATGAGCCAGGGATGTGGCCCAGAGCATCCAAACTGTGTTGCATTTGGCAGTATGGCTTTCCATTTCAGCATCACTTCCCTATATATGACTACACCAGTGAAATAAGTCCTTAGATTTTACTTATATTGCTCACATTCTCTCTCAGATTTTTGTCTAAAAATCAAAATGGGTAAAAACTGCATTGTTAAAAGGAAAATCATGATTATTTGAAAAGCCACCATAATAACCATTCTGTTCCATTGGAATTACTGTAATGGCCTTAAGAACTCTCTTTTGTCCAGTGTGAGAGAAATAGACTAGATTCGTTAATAGAGGTGGAGTTAAGAATAGGGATAGTCTGCTTATTAGGCATCATATTGAATGGATGAATCTTAAGACTTTTTTCACTCTAGTCATTACTGTTTTCATTTGTGATGTACAAAATTTGTTTTCTGCCTAAATTCTAGTTGAGTTGTCTATTCAGAACTGCTTGTCATTCTCATTTTCTCTTGGATGTAACTTCCCACTGTCTTCTCTGTTACTCTTATTCAATGAGTAATTTACTGGGCCGGGGTAAAAGGCCACATTTATAAGTGAGTGAACTGTGTCTGCAGGCCTGACACTTCTGATAAAGACAGTTGTTGACCTCAAACCCCAGACTGGCCCCAAATGATGGCCTCCTCATGCTTCTCATCAGGAAGTCTTACTCTCTTTAGTTTGGCAGATGAAAGGGATTAAAAGACACTAGGATTTATTCACATTCACTGTATTAAATAAATGGCACCTAGCTGCAATTGGTATGTACTAGAGACGAATATGGACATGTAACATGGACCATGTAACAAAGTTACAGCTACTTTTAAAAAAGCTGTGGCGTGAGGACAGCTTTTACCAACGTGGCAAAAATCAAAGATGTCTTCTCAGATAGTGAAGGACATACATGGTATGCAACTTGTGGTTATTAAGAGAGTGATGATGATTCTTGGCTGTTGACACTCATGAAGACTTAAGTCTAGGAGAAATTCGGCTTTGTTAGAGATTCTAACCTGTTGAGGTCTGAAAAGAGACATGCAGAGAAGATACAGTCAACAATTTATTAGGCAGATTGTTTACATCTGCAGATCTCACAGCTCAAGGAAAGACCATGATAGAGTATAAAAAATGAACCTCAGGGCTTCCCTGGTGGCGCAGTGGTTGAGAGTCCGCCTGCCGATGCAGGGGACACGGGTTTGTGCCCCGGTCCGGGAGGATCCCACGTGCCGCGGAGCGGCTGGGCCCGTGAGCCATGGTCGCTGAGACTGCGTGTCCGGAGCCTGTGCTCCGCAACGGGAGAGGCCACAACAGTGAGAGGCCCGCGTACCGCAAAAAAGGAAAAAAAAAAAAAAAAACCTCAATAAATAAGTTTCAGAATATGTCTACTTTTATGTGAAATGTTTCCTTTGTGTTTGATAAAGTGTAAACATAATGTTAATAATTCTTTTCTCTTTTATTGTATATTTAAACTTAACTCAAAAAACTATGAACAGATGTTATAACCTTATTTCTAATTATAGTAAGTATTCGCCCCCATCTGTCATCTTCTAGAGTAGACAGGATAAGTACCATTCACTTCCTACTTTTTTAATTCCCCCCACTTCCCTTTCCTTCCCCACTGATAACCATGTTCAAATAATAAAATATTCAACTTGCTGTAGATTCTGATTCTTATTAACTGTCTCATAACATTTTATAGAAAGAGGTGCTTGGGTTTTGTCAGTACCTGGAGAACTAAGGAGCATCTATCTAAATTTTAGGGAGGTAACAAATACTAGCTTTCCTTAGAAAGCTAGCATGTGGGTCTCAGCAGTGTTGAAATGGCTGGAAAAAAGACATTACTTTGGTGAAATGTTTGGTGAACAGACTGATCACATGTAGTTGTTGCTCTGAGAGGATACGTATTTGTCTTTTAGTTCATAGGTTTTATAAATAAATGTTGTTTAAACCTAAAGCCCCCCATGAATTCAACTCTTCCTTATCCACAGGACTGTACATTGTCATTATAGTTTAGAACAGTAAGCTACATTTTTTCCAAAATAAACTTTCTGATTGTGTAAGTAATACATGATTTTCTTTCACAATATAATATCATTGCCTTCTTTCATGTCAGTAAACATAGATCCACATCATGCATTATAGAGATGTACCACTATAATTTATTCAGCCATCCTCCTATCTATGGACATGGACTATTTCCAAATTTTTGCTACTATGAGCAATGCTGTAATAGCTGTCATAGTCACATATATTCTCACACACACATATACCCACACTTTTGTGCGTTTATCTGATTATTTCCTGAGAATGAATTCCTATAAGTGAAATTTCCAAGTCAGAGTTATTCACATTTATAAGATTCTTGATATATTTTTGTCAAATGTTCCTGTCACCATTTTGTCAAATTAGTCATCATATCCACAGTTGAAATAATCAATATCTTAAAGCATTGAAAATTAAATAGGTGAAATTTGGCACCTTGCTGCTTTAATTTTTGTTGTAGTAAATTCTTTCTTCTTATTTAAAATTTTTAAATAATAAACTTTATTGTTTAGAGCAATTAAGTTCATGGAAGAATCGAGAGGAAAGTGTAGAGATTTCTCATATACCCTCTCTCTCCAACCTGCTTTAATATTAATATCTTTTTTTACTAATGGTTATTGCATACATTCTCCTATACACACACACGCGCGCACACACATAGACTATTTGTATTTTGTGAAAGGTTACTATTTAATGTGTGACGGTTAAAGCTAGGGGCTTTATAAATGTCACATTTAATCCTCACATCATAGTATGTAAGCATATATTATTCTTATTTTATAGCTGAGGATATTCACAGTGATTAAGTAATTTGTATAACAATTATATATGATATATGGCAGACCAGAATCCTAACTTGAGTCCATCTGACCTCAAAGTCCATGCCCTTCACCATTATACTAGAAACTGAATCACCTCAAGAGGTAAGGAGTTCCTTTTCTAGAGGTATTTGATAAAAGAGGAGATGTATACTGGTATGGAGGGACAGTGCAGTATAGAGGGAAGCAACTGAGAATTTTGAATATGGGCACTTACTATTCCTTAGCTTCAGTTTCGTGATTTGTATCAATAAATAAGGATAACCATGGTACCTACCACACTGGGATGTTATTAGAGTTAATATAATAATCCCTATAAAAGGAGCATGTGGTACAATCTGGCACATAATAAGGACCCATAAATGCTATTATTGATTATGGTGTTGTAGAGGTTTAATAAGATGAAGGCCTAAATGAACTTTTACAACAGTATTTCCCAACCTTTCCTCATTACTGCCACCTCAAGGAGAAAAAATACATTTTAACTAAATAAATTTAATTTCTTCCTAAAAAGATAAGTTAAAGTCTAAGTAATAAGATTTCTTAGGTAGAGTTAAACTTTGGAGGCCCACAAACTGTTGTAATACCTAAGATTTTTTAATCCCTAAGAAATACATTTTTGCCCTCGAAGGTGATATTGGTCTCATTGAGAACGCATGTTTTAGAAGGAAATGCCTCCATTTAAAATCAAACAAAATTCAAAATTGTCCAACTCATAGGAGAGTTATCCTAGGTTTGAGGGAGGAAATGAGACTAAATGAGGTTTCCTTGTAGTTTTATTTTTTTGTACTTGTTTAAAATTAATTTCTTTTATTGCTGTATAGTTGATTTGCAGTTTATGTTAATTTCATGTGTACAGTGTTATGATTCAACATTTTTATAGGTTATACTCCATTTTAAAGATATTACAAAATAATGGCTATATTTCCCCATGCTGTATAATATATTCTTTTGCTTATCTATTTTGTATATAGCAGTTTGTATCTCTTAATCCCATGCACCTATTTTGCCCCTCCCACCTTCCCTTTCCCCACTGGTAACTATTAGTTTATTTTCTATATCTGTGAGTCTGTTTCTGTTTTGTTATATATATTCATTTCTTTTATTTTTTAGATTCTATATATAAGTGATAACATACAGTATTTGCCTTTCTCTGTCTGACTTCTTTCACTAAGCATACACTCTCTAGGTCCATCACATTGTTGCAAATTACAGAATTTCATTCTTTTTTATGGCTGAGTAATATTCCATTGTGTGTGTGTGTGTGTGTGTACCACATCTTTATCCACTCATCTGTTGACAGACAGTTGGGTTGCTTCCATATCTTGGCTATTGTAAATAATGCCGCTTTGAACATTGGGGTACATGTATCTCTTCAAATTAGTATTTGGGGTTGTTTTCCAGATATATACCGGGGAGTGGAATCACTGGATCATGTGGTAGTTCTCTTTTTAGTTTTTTGAGGAACCTCCATACTGTTTTCCATAGTGGCAGCAACAATTTACATTCCCACCAAAAGTATACTAGGGTTACCTTTCCTCCACATCCTTGCCAACTTGTTACTTTCGATGACAGCCATTCTGACAGGTGTGAGGTTATATATCATTGTGGTTTTGATTTTCATTTCTCTAATGATTAGTGACATTGATCATCTTTTCATCTGCTTGTTAGCCATCTGTATGTATTCAGTTCAGTTTCTTTCATCAATGTCTTACAGTAAAAGTACAGGTCTTTTACCTCCTTAAGTAGATTTATTCCTAGATATTTTATTCTTTTTCATGCAATGGTAAATAGGATTGTTTTCTTAATTTTTCTTTCTGATAGTTCACTGTTAGTGTACAGGAATGCAACACATTTCTCTATATTAATTTTGTATCCAACAACTTTACCAAATTCATTGTTTGGCTCTACTAGTTGTCAGGTGGAGACTTTAGGGTTTTCTATATATAGTTTCATGTCAACTGCAAATAGTGAGTTTTACTTCTTCCCTTCCAAATCTGAATGCCTTTTCTTTTTCTTTTTTCTTCTCTGATTGCTGTGGCTAGGACTTCCAATCCTATGTTAAATAGAAGTGGTGAGAGCGGGCATCCCCTGTCCTGATTTTAGAGGAAAGGCTCTCACCTTTTCATCACAGAGTATGATGTTAGCTGTGGGTATATCATATACTGCCTTTGTTCAGATTTGTTCCCTCAGTGTTGATAAGAGTTTTTATCATATATGAATGTTGAATTTTATCAAATGCTTTTTCCACATCATCTATTGAGATGATCATTTGATTTTTATTCTTCCTTTTGTTAATGTAGTATCAATCACATTGATTTCTGAATATTGAACCATCCTTGCATATCTGGAATAAATCCTACTTGATCATGGTGTGTGATCCTTTTTATATATTGTTGGATTCAGTTTGTTGATATTTTGTTGAGAATTTTTGCATCTATCTTCATCAGCGATATTGGCCTGTAATTTTCTTTTTTTGCTGTGTCTTTGTCTGGTTTAGGGATCAGGGTAATGCTGGCCTTGTAGAATGGATTTGGGACTGTTTGCTCCTCTTCAGTTTTTTGGAATAGTTTGAGAAGGATAGCTATTACCTCTTCTTTACATGTTCAGTAGAATTCCCCTGTGAAGTTGCCTTGTCTTGGATTTCTGTTTGATGGAAGTTTTTATTTTAATTACAAATTCACTTTCTCTACTAGTTATCATTTTGTTTCTTTCAGATTGTTTGTTTCTTCCTGATTCAGGCTTGGCAGGTTGTATGTTTCCAGAAATTTGTCCATTTTTTCTAAGTTGTCCAGTTTGTTGGCATGTAGCTGTTCATTGTATTCTCTTATGTTTTTTTTTTGTATCTCTGTTGTGTTGGTTATTATTTCTCCTCCTTGATTTCTTATTTTGTTTATTTGGGTTTTATCTCTTTTCTTCTTGATGAGCCTGGCTAATGGTTTATCAATTTTGTTTATCTTTTCAAAAAAACACCTCTTCGTTTCATTGATCTTTTCCATTTTTTTTTTCCCCTCCATTTTATTTATTTCCTCTCTGATCTTTATTATTTCCTTCCTTCTGCTGACTTTTGGCTTCATTTGTTCTTCTTTTTCTAATTCTTTTAGATGGTAGGTTAGGTTGTTGGTTTGAGATTTTTCTTGTTTCTTGAGGTGGGCCGGTATCACTATAAACTTGCGTCTTAGAACTCCTTTGCTGCACCCCATAGATTTTGGAAAGTTGTATTTCCATTTTCATTTGTCTTGTATTTTCTGATTTCCTGTTTCATTTCTTCATTGACCTATTGGCTTTTTAGTAGCATGATGTTTAGTCTCCATGTGTTTGTGCTTTTCCCATTTTTCTTTCTGTAACTGAGTTCTAGTTTAATACCTTTGTTGTCAGAAAAAATACATGATAAAATTTCTGTCTTAAATTTATTGAGACTTATTTTTTGGCCTAGCATGTGATCTATTGTGGAGAATGTTCCATGTGCACTTGAAAAGACTGTGTATTCCGCTGATTTTGGATGGAATGTCTTGTAAATATCTATTAAGTTCAACTGGTCTAAAATGTCATTTAAGACCACTTTTGCCTTATTAATTATCTCTCTGGGTGATCTGTCCTTTGATGTATGTGGGGTGATAAAATCCCCTACTATTATTGTATTATTGTCAATTTCTCCCTTTGTGTGTACTAATATTTGCTGTATATATTTATGTGCTCCTGTATTGGGTGCATATATGTTGAGTATCATATACTGTTCTTATATTGATCCCTTTATCATTATATAATGCCCTATTTTGTCTTTTGTTACAGACTTTGTTTTAAAGTCTATTTTGTCTGATATAAGTATTTCTACACCTCTTTCTTCTTTTTTTCATGTGCATGAAATATCTTTTCCCATCCTCTCACTTTGTCTATGTGTGTCATTAGCTCTAACGTGAGTCTCTTGTAAGCAGCATATAGATGGGTCTGGGGTTTTTTTTAAATCCGATCAGTCACCCTTGTCTTTTGATTGGAGCATTTAGTCCATTGACATTTAAAGTAATTATTGATAGGTATGTATTTATTGCCACTTTATTATTGTGTTGGCCAAAAAGTTCGTTTGGGTTTTTCTGTAATACCTTACGTAAAAACCCGAATGAACTTTTTGGCCAACCCAATGCTTGTGTTCTGGTTGGTTTTGTAGTTCTCCTCTGTTCATTTCTTCTTATTTTTGTTTCTTCCCTTGTGGTTTGATGATTTTCTTTCTTGGTATAGTTCTTTTCAAGTATTTTGTATATCTTTTGTAGGTTTTTGACTTGTGGTTACATGAGTTTCATATATGTTCACCCAAAATTATATCTACTTGTTTGTGCCCAGTGGCTTTGGTGGGAGAACTGGATTTTATGTGAACACAAGTTATGTCTTTCCTTAGGGTGTACTGGCAGATGTCACCCACGTTGGTAAGAGGTGGGGATGGAGATGGATGGGCTAGAGCCTGAGCCAGATGTCAGGTGGGACTTTCCTTCTGCTCAGTGGCTGTCACTGCTCTATCAAGGGTGGGGTCAGATCCCAAGTTGCTGGAGTATAATCCCTGAGGGTCGAGTCCAAACTGGCTCTGTTCCCTTTAAATGTGTGCTCTAACTTCTCCCAGCACTGGCACCCTTGCCCCAGAGGGGAGCATTGCTGGAACAACAGGGGCCTGTGCAGGCTCTCGGCCTGTGATGAGACGTGGGCTGCTTCTGATGCGCTGCCTTTGCAAGGGCCAGTAATGGCCTCCCCCTCCCTGCTTAGATGCTTCTTTGGTTCTAAGGCTTCTTCATCCCTCAGAGCTATTCACTCCCCTCAGCTTCTGCCACCCCTGCCATTGTGTGGAGCTGCACCATAGGGAAGGTGGGGCCCTGGAGGTACTTGGTGTGTGTTGGTGCGCAGGCTGTGGTAGTCAGTCCTCAGTAAGAGATGGGTACTACTACTACTGATGTGCTGCCTCTGTAAGGGCCAGTGATTGCTGCTCTGCCCTACTCAGATGCTGCTTAGGGTCTGAGTTGCCTCTGCATCTCACAGTCATGCTCTCTCCTTAGTCCTGGCATCCTCACTTCAGTGTAGAGCTGTGATGTGAAGTTAGCAGGGCTAGAGCATTCACTTGGCTCAGGCTAGGGTGTGCACTAGGATGGTTGTGTAAAACTGGGCAGTGATTTGAGCACTTTTTAGTCTGCCCTCTCTGTCCTGTTTCAGGATACAGACAACACACATGCTTCTCACAAGTGGAGTCCAGGCTTCCCGCAGCCCTCCTTATTAGTACCACTGGCACTCCAACCAGCCAAGGGGGCTTTCTTCCCTGTGTTGGACATCAGGGCTGGGATGCCCAATATGTGGCTCAAACTGCTCACTCCCTGGGCTATGTGTCCACCTGTGTAATCTCTCTTTTCCTTTGAGTTCCCTGTGAGGGTCAGGTCCCAACCTGATTGCTTCTTTTCCCTTCTTACCCAATTCCATATGTATCTTTTTTACAGATTTCGTTGTAGAGGAGACTCTTTGCCAGTTTTTAGTTAGTTTTCAATGAAAATTGTTCCGCATGTGGATGTATTTTTGATGCATTCATCGGGGTAGGTGGGTTCCACATCCTCCTATTCTGCCATCTTTTTTTTTTTTTTTTTTTTTTTTGCGGTATGCGGGCCTCTCACTGCCGTGGCCTCTCCCGTTGCGGAGCACAGGCTCCGGATGCACAGGCTCAGCGGCCATGGCTCACAGGCCCAGCCACTCCGTGGCATATGGGATCCTCCCAGACCGGGGCACGAACCCGTATCCCCTGCATCGGCAGGCGGACTCTCAACCACTGCACCACCAGGGAGGCCCCCTATTCTGCCATCTTGATCCTAACCTGATTTCCTCATACTTTTAAGGTTCTTTTCAACCCTGAGATTTTATGATCCTATGTTTCTCAGGCTCCTTTGAGTAGAAAAATAAAATCTCTGTTCCTAAGGTAACCTTTTCCTAGTTAAGGTTTTCAGTTTTCCAACTTCTAAGTGAACAGTTATGGTATATCAGTGTAAGTCCTGAATAGTGGCACACATAAATAGTTCAGTGTAGATTCAAATAACATTTACAACAATGTTTACCTGACATATTTAATATTCATAATTATAATCTTGTTATGTAATAGCCAGATTCTTGCATGTATCCATTTCTTTTTATTACTGCATAGTATTCCATGGTATGGTTCTACCACAGTTTGTTTTACCATTCATCCTTTGAAGATTGAAGGAGATCTGTGTTGTGTCTAGTTTTGGGCTATTATGAATAATGCTGCTATAAACATTCATGTACAGGTTTTTATTTGAACGTGTCTTCATTTCTCTGAGATAAATGCCCAGGAGTGCAGTTGCTGGGTTACATGGTAGTTATAGGTTTAGTTTTTTTAGACAAGCCAAACTGTTTTTCAGAGTGGCTATATTTTATGTTTCAACATGCACTAAATGAATGATTCACTTTCTCCACACTCCTGTCAGCATTTGGTGTTGCCACTGTTTTGTATTTTAGCCATTCTGAGAGATGTGTAGTGATATCTCATTGTGGCTTTAATTTCCATTACCCTAATGGATTATGAAAATATTTTTCATACAATTATTTGACATTAGCAGATCCTCTGATAAAATGTCTCTTAATACCTTTCACCATTTTCTAACCTTTTTTTTTTTCATTGTTAAGTTTTGAGAGTTCTGTATTTTAATACTTAGCCTTTGTCAGATAGGTAGTTTGCAAATATTTTCTTCATCTGTAACTTGTCTTTCTATCCTCTTTTTTTTTTTTTTTTTAGCGGTACGCAGGCCTCTCACTGCTGTGGCCTCTCGCATTGCGGAGCACAGGCTCCGGATGCACAGGCTCAGCGGCCATGGCTCATGGGCCCAGCCGCTCCACGGCATGTGGGATCTTCCCAGAACGGGGCACGAACCCGTGTCCCCTGCCTCCGCAGGCGGACTCTCAACCAGTGCACCACCAGGGAAGCCCTCTATCCTCTTAACAGGGTATTTGGCAGAGGGAAAATGATTGTGATGACATCCAGTAGCTCAATTTTCCTTTTATTAATTCTGCTTTAGGTGTCAAGTCTAAGTCTTTGACTGGCTTTATATACCAAAGACTTTCTCTTATATTTTTCTTCTAAAAATTTTATAGTTTATTTTACATTCATAAGACCATAATCCATTTTGAATAAATTTTTGCGTAAGTGAGAGATTTGGGTTTAGGTTCTTTTTTTCCTCTGATATCCAGTTGTTCCTGCACCATTTGTTGAAAAGGTTATCCTTCCTCCACTGCATTGCTTTTGTACCTTTGTCAAAAGTCACTTGGGCATATTCATGTGGGTTTATATCTGGTTTCTCTATTTTACTCCATTGATCTTTGTATCAGTCCTTTTGTCAATACCACACAGTTTGATTACTGCAGCTATATGAGTCTTGAAATCAGGTAGACTGAGTCTTCTCATTTTTTTTTCTGCTATTCTCATTCCTTTATCTTTCCATATAAATTTTAGAATGATCTTGTCTAAATCTAAAAGATATCTTGCTTTGATTTTGATAAGAATTGTGCTCAACTTGTTTATGTCAACTTGGGCATAATTGACACCCTTACTGTATTGAATTTCCAATCCATACATGGTATGTCTCTCCATTTATTTAGATATTTGATTTTTTCACCAGCATTTTGTAGTTTTTAGCATACAAATACCATACAAGTTTTCCTTAGATTTATGTCTAAGTATCTTTTTTGACTAATTGTAAGTGGTATTGAATTTTTAATTTCAGTGTCTACATGTTCATTGTTATCATCTAGAAATACAATTGATATTTGTATACTAATTGATCCTGTGTCCTTGATGAATTCAGTTACTGATTTTAGGAGCTTTTTTGCAAATTTCCTTTCATTTCCATTTCTTCTCTTATTGTGCTAGCTAGAACTTCTGGCACTTTGTTGAAAAAGAGTGGTTAGACTGGACATCCTTTTCTTGTTCCAGTGTTAGGGGAGAACATTCATCTTTCACCTTTAAGAACAATGTAGGCAGAATCTGCTCCAAATATTTCTTTAGTTTTTGAAAAAACTTTTCATTCAATCAACAAATGTTTATTTACTTTGTGCCATCCACTATGCTAGGAGTGCAGAATAGAGCTCAAAGCTCTCTCACGTTGTGTCTGCTGAGGCTGTAATCCCATGCTTAGTATAATTTAGGGTCAATGGTCATGATCAGTTTCAGGATACTCCAGTTTATACATGTATTATCTCACTTAGCTATTTTAGCCATGTATTATATTTTTTAGTCTTATTACTTTATATGAGCCACTATGTAAATCTGACATATTCTCCTTCCCCATCTTATCACTTTAATATAGTTCATTTCTTTTTCAGTGACTTGCCTGTAGTTACTTAAGAATTTTAAACTTTTCTGACTACATGTAATTAAGGTCACTGTGAATTCTGATCTGGTCTTTCTCAGTGCTACATATATCCCCTTCCTTTCTTCCGTCTTGTCCTACCATGAAAGCACTCTCCTGAGATCTGCAAGGAAGAGGGACATACTTTTAATTGATTTACCAAGTTCCTGTTCCCAGAGTTAAAATTGTTAATATCACATCTATACAATTGACATTTATCATTAGAATGTAGTTCATTCTTAATCCAAGCTGTGAGAGTGGGTTCTCTGAGCTGACTGTGTGTGTAGTCATCCTGATAGGTTGGCTGAGTAAAACATGGCTTTCCTGTTAAGTTTAAATGATCACTACAGTGAAAGACCTACAGCTGGAATGGAAGAAAGGCTGAAGAGAATTACAAAAATAAAGAATGGGATTTGACAGACTTGGGCTTGAGCAAAAGATGTGCAAAACAACAGGTGCCATGGGTTGTTATCAGCATTTTTAATTAACATCTGTTTTCAGCCTGAAGCACTTTGCTGAGAATGCTTCACTGTGTCTGTATACAGAGATAAATGCAGACAGTTGAGAAGCAGCTAAATAGTAAGATGTTAGTAAAACATAAAGGTTTCCTTGAGAGGAAAAAACATTGGAGGTTACTAACTGGATATAGATGTCTAAGGGAAACCCCTATAAAAACTGTGTTTTTAAACCATTTATTTTGAGATTTAATATGTATAGACAAGAACACTAAAAGGTATGAAAAGACATAATCCATAATAATAAAAGTGTTTACCTCTGCTTATACCTTGGCTTGGGACTTTGAGGTGATTCTGAGGGGGTTCTGGGGTGATTCTGCTTTATCTGCATTGCTTGGGTTTTGAAAAGGAGAAGATATTTGTGTATTAAGTTCATAATTAAAAGAATAAAAGACATCCTAAATCTGTATGTTTGGCAGTAGGTATTATGGAATTTAAGAAGTTTTCATGTTGAAAATATGGAAAGAATTTAGAAAATTTAAAACATCAATAAGGGTTTAGGCAAGGGAGTAAAATTACTGTTCTTGATTGGCTTTTGTTGGATAGAAAAATGTTCACTAATGTCATCTAACCATATGATATCAAGTGCTTAAATTTCTTCAACAACCAGTCACTAAGACACAGACTTGTATTATTTGGCCTTTAGTCTAATGAAAAGCTGAAGTTTGGTTTGTTTTGCATTATTTGGGGAAAAATTTTTTTGGAAATGTTTAAATAGATACTACTTTTTAACAGATATATATAAAGCTACCAATCTGACTCTCCTAAGAAATGTTATTCTGTAAGGTACAATTTTAAAATCATGGAATTTACCTATCGGGGGCATTTTGGTTATTTCAAGTTGGGGCTATTACAAATAAAGCTTCTATGAACATTCATATACAGTTTTTGTGTAGATGTGAATTTTCACTTCTTTGTGATAAATGCCTAGGAGTGCTTGCTAAGTCATACGCTAGGTTCTGTGTGTTTAGTTCTATAGGAAGCTGCCATACTGTTTCTATTTTTTATTTTTTAAATTATTTATTTTATTCATTCATTTCTGGCTGTGTTGAGTTTTTTGTTGCTGCACGCAGGCCCCCTCCAGCTGCCATGAGAGGGGGCCACTCCTCGCCGAGGTACGCAGGCCCCCCACCGCGGTGGCCTCTCCCGCCGCGGAGCATGGACTCCAGGCGTGCGGGCCTCAGCAGTCACGGCACACGGGCCCAGCAGCCGCAGCTCATGGGCTCCAGAGCACAGGCTGAGCAGCTGTGACGCACAGGCCCAGTTGCCCCACAGTACGCTGGATCCTCCCAGACCAGGGCTCAAACCCATACCCCCCACACCGGCAGGAGGACCCCCAACAACTGCACCACCAGGGAAGCCCAATACTGTTTTTAGAGTGGCTACGTCATTTTGCATTCCTACTAGAAATGTGTCAAAAATCCAGTTTCGGCCTTCCCTGGTGGCACAGTGGTTGAGAGTCCGCCTGCCGATGCAGGGGACACGGGTTCGTGCCCCGGTCCGGGAAGATCCCACATGCCACAGAGCAGCTAGGCCAGTGAGCCATGGCCGCTGAGCCTGCACGTCTGGAGCCTGTGCTCCGCAACGGGAGAGGCCACAACAGTGAGAGGCCCGTGTACCGCAAAAACAAACAAACAAAAAAGTGGGCTGAAGACCTAAACAGACATTTCTCCAAAGAAGAGATACAGATGGCCAAGAGGCACATGCAAAGCTGCTCAACATCACTAATTATTAGAGAAATGCAAATCAAAACTACAGTGTGGTATCACCTCACACTGGTTAGAATGGGCATCATCAGAAAATCTACAGACAACAAACCTGGAGAGGGTGTGGAGAAAAGGGAACCCTCTTGCACTGTTGGTGGGAATGTTAATTGATATAGCCACTATGGAAAACATTATGGAAGTTCCTTAAAAAACTAAAAATAGAATTACCGTATGACTTAGCAATCCCACTACTGGGTATATACCCTGAGAAAACCATAATTCAAAAGACACATGCACCCCAATGGTCATTGCTGCACTATTTACAATCACCAGGTCATCGAAGCAACGTAAATGCCCATCGACAGATGAATGGATAAAGAAGATGTGGTACATATATACAATGGAATATTACTCAGCCATAAAAAGGAACGAAATTGGGTCATTTGTAGAGATGTGGATAGAGCTAGAGACTGTCATACAGAGTGAAGTAATTCAGAAAGAGAAAAACAAATGTCGTATATTAACGCATATATGTGGAATCTAGATAAATGGTACAGAAGAACTGTTTTACAAGGCAGAAATAGACACAGATGTAGAGAACAAACGTATGGACACCAAGGGGGGAAAGTGGGAGTGGGGGGGGGTTGATGGGTTGAACTGGGAGATTTGGATTGACATATATGCACCAATATGTATAAAATAGATAACTAATAGGAACCTGCTGTATTAAAAAAATTAAAATTCAAAAAAAACCCCATTTGATGACATTTTGGATGCTTAAATGCAGATATATGTTCCAGAATGATGTGGTTGGATTATGCTAAGATCCAAACATTGGGGTGATAGTATTGAGATATGAACATAGAGGGAGAGAGGAGAAAAAATGGAGGGGAGGGAGAGAGGAGAGAAAATGGGAGGGAGGGAGACAGCATATAGAGAAAATAGGGGCAGTAAGGAAGAGATTCAGATAGAGATAATAGGAAGAATGAAGAGAGAGAATAAGTAAGATATATAATGGCTCCAAGGAGAAAGATGAAATATATCAAAACTAAGTACACCCTAGGAAGAAGGGCTTTTCTCAGGGGCCAGAAAGTGTCTCCAGGACTAATGGAAAGTGAAGGCTGACTTAGACCATATAGAAGATTGGGGGATTTTTTAAATGCATTGTAACCTGCAAAATAGAGAAGAGTTTGACTTCCTGTGAAATGTATCTAAGCATCTAATTGGTGGAGTTGAAAGAGGATTGGAGTCATCCCAGTTCTGTCAAAGAGTTAATAGGTGACCAGTTCTTTATCTGTAAAATGGAAAATCAAATCACCTGCTTCTCCTGTCTCTTGGGAGTATAGTATCCAATAAAGCAATTATTAGAAAACACTTTTATATCTGTAAGGTATTCTACAAATAAAAATTGTGATTGCTAATTTTCAAAACCATGGAAAATAGGAGCAGGACTGAAATAGTAAATGAATGCAAATACAACCATGATTTTTAAAAAGTATTCTGCAAATTTTTATCAAAAAGAGCTCGTGCAGTTTTTCATTAGTATAACTATCATTATATACCAAGTAGGACATAGCAGGAGTCAGTAAATTCACGTCAGATTCACCTTATTTGTAAGAAGTGAACACAGGCTTCCAAGGTACAGAGCTAGTGCCCTCAAGCTGGAGAATGTCATCCCTGTATGTGTGTCCCTGGTCTTATTAGAGGTAAGTAAAAGGGTCTGGCACACAGATTGTCTTAGTCCATTTGGGCTTCTGTAACAAAATACCCCAGACTGGGTGGCTTATAAATAACAGAAATTTCTCGTAGTTCTAGAAGTTCAAGATCGAGGCACTAGAATGGTCATGTTCTCGTGAGGTCCCTCTTCCTGGTTCATAGCCAGCACCTTCCCACTGTGTCCTCACATGGTGGAAGAGGTGGAGGATCTCTCTTAGGCCTCTTTTATTAGGGCATTAATTCCATTCATGAGGACTCTGCTCTCATGACCTAATCACCATCCAAAGGGCCCGCCTAATGGTCCTGATACCATAATTAGGTTTTCAACATAGAAATTTGCAGGGGACACAGGCATTCAGGACATAGCAGACATCATGTGCTTTCTGCTGTAGGAGACACTGCTTCCATGCTCCTCTCCTCCTTGCTAGTAACTCACATTAAATCAGAACACTGAATGGTGTTCAAGCTTTTAGTTGCTGTATTTTCGAGTATAACTTTATATGATCCCCAAATTTATTCATCTCATGATAAGTTAAACATCTGCTTAGTTTGTATGCTGTCTACTCTCAGGTTATCGTATTGTTAAAAGGTATCAGCACTAAACATTGAAAATGGCTTCTTATTAATTTCTTCTTGCTTTATTTTTTTTGCTGCGTTGGGTCTTAGTTGCGGCATGCGGGATCTTTGTTGAGGCATGCAGGATCTTTCCTCGCGGCGTGCAGTCTCTTCATTGCGGTACTCAGGCTTCTCTCTAGTTGTGGCACGCGGGCTCCAGAGCGCCTGGGCTCTGTAGTTTGCAGCACGCGGGCTCTCTCTTTGAGGCGTGTGAGCTCAATAGTTGTGGCGCATGGGCTTAGTTGCCCTGCAGCATGTGGGATCTTAGTTTCCCTGACCAGGGATCGAACCCGCATCCCCTGCATTGGAAGGTGGATTCTTTACTACTGGACCACCAGAGAAGTCCCTTATTAATTTCTTTTTTTTTTTTTTTTTGGCGGTATGCACACCTCTCACTGTTGTGGCCTCTCCCATTGCGGAGCACAGGCTCTGGACGCACAGGCTCAGCGGCCATGGCTCACGGGCCTAGCCGCTCTGCGGCATGTGGGATCTTCCCGGACCGGGGCACGAACCCGTGTCCCCTGCATCGGCAGGCGGACTCTCAACCACTGCGCCACCAGTGAAGCCCCCTTCTTATTAATTTCTGAAGCACATTTATTGCTGCATATTAACTTATCCCATAATTTCATAACATTGGTTGGGAGAGGAGATTATATTTAAGATAAGAAATGGGAAGGACAGGAAAGTGTTAAATATTTAACACTGTTCCAACATCTCTTTAAATTAAGTAGATAAAGATATTTAGCATTTTTCATTGTTTCAAAACAGTATTTTATTGTGTAACCAACTTTTGGGCTATATTTAACACTGTTCCAACATCTCTTTAACTAAATAGATAAAGATATTTAGCATTTTTCATTGTTTCAAAACAGTATTTTATTGTGTAACCAAATTTTGGGCTAGAAAGCAGAGGAGGAAGGAAAGGTCTGAAGTATACAAAGTGACCATTTGAGTTTTTGTAGGTAAAAAGAGTATGATAGAAGCTTATAACTTGCCTTATTTGCCTCAGAAATGCCTGTGAATTGCCAGGAGACTTCCAAAGCCTTACATAAATCCAAAAAGCAAGAATCCAATTCAGAGCCCAAATGGAGCAGGCAGGCAGAGCTTTACCTATTCCACTACAGCCCCTCCTCTTCAAAATACTTTATACTATGCTCTGCAGAAAAAGAGGCTTAGACCCCCAGAGGAGATGCAGAGTAGCACACTCATCTACTCACAGTGTAAGCCTTAAACCCACACCTACCAGAAACTGATGACGGGCTGGCTCAGCTACAGCTGTTAGAGAAGGAGCATGTGCAAAACTGAAGTACACAGTGTTACGGGGAGGAAATTCTTTACCCCATAAACTCCCCAGTTTGGGCCTTTTGGAAAATAATGGCTGGGATCTAGTCTGTTTTCTCAGTGTGATCTGGGAGAGCCTACAACTTTAACCGAGTGACTCTGGTATTGTTATTTTTTTTAAATTGACGTATAAGTTGATTTACAATGTTGTATTAGTTTCTGGTGTACAGCAAAGTGATTCAGTTTTATATATATATATACATATGTGTGTGTGTATACACTTTTTCATATTCTTTTCCATTATAGTTCATTACAATATATTGAATATAATTCCCTGTGCTATACAATAGGACCTTGCTGTTTATCTATTTTATATATAGTAGTTTGTATCTGCTAATCCCAAAGTCCTAATTTATACCTCCCCCACCCCCTTTCCCCTTTGATAACCATAGGTTTGTTTTCTACGTCTGTGAGTCTGTTTCTGTTGTGTAAACAAGTTCATTTGAATCATATTTTAGATTCTACATATAAATGATATCATATGATATTTTTCTTTTCCTGTCTGCTTCACTTAGTATGATAATCCCTAGGTTCATCCATGTTGCTGCAAATGGCATTATTTCATTCTTTCTTATGGTTCAGTAATATTCCACTGTATATATGTACCACATCTTCTTTATCCATTCATCTGTCGATGGACATTTAGTTTGCTTCCATTTCTTGGCTGTTATAAAAAGTGCCACTATGAACATCGGGGTGTATGTAGCTTTTTGAATTAAAGTTTTGTCTGGGTATTTGCCCAGGAGTGGGATTAGAGGATCATCTGGTAGCTCTATTTTAGTTTTTTTGAGGAACCTCCACACTGTTCTCCATAGTGGCTGCACCAATTTACATTTCCACCAACAGTGTAGGAGGGTTCCCCATTCACACCCTGTCTGGCATTTATTATTTGTAGACTTTTTAAATTTAATTTTTATGTCATATTGGAGTGTAGTTGATTTACCATGTTGTGTTACTTTCAGGTGTACAGCAAAATGATTCAGTTATACGTATACATATATCCATTCTTTTTCAGATTCTTTTCCAATATAGGTTATTACAGAATATTGAGTAGAATTCTCTGTGCTGTCCAGTAGGTCCTTGTTGATTATCTGTTTTATATTTAGTAGTGTATATACATTAATCCCAAACTCCTGTTTTATCCCCCGCCATTTCACCTTTGGTGACCATAAGTTTATTTACTAAGTCTGTGAGTCTGTTTCTGTTTAGTAAATAAGTTCATTTGTATCATTTTTTTAAGATTCCACATGTAAGTGATATCATATGATATTTGTCTTTCTCTGTCTGACTTTCCTCACTTAGTGTGATAATCTCTAGGTCCATCCATGTTGCTGCAAATGGCATTTCATTCTTCTTTATGGCTGAGTAATATTCCATTGTATATATGTACCACATCTTCTTTATCCATTCCTCTTTTGATGGACATTTAGGTTCCTTCCATGTCTTGGCTATTGTAAATAGTGCTGCAGTGAACATTGGGGTTCATGTATCTTTTCAAATTATGGTTTTCTCTTGATATATGCCCAGGAGTGGAATTGCTGTATCATATGGTAGTTCTATATTTAGTTTTTTAAGGAACCTCCATACTGTTCTCCATCCTGGTTGTACCAATTTACATTCCCATCAACAGTGTAGGAGGGATCCCTTTTCTCCGCATCCTCTCCAGCATTACCTGTTTATAGACTTTTTGATGATGGCCATTCTGATTGGTGTGAGGTGACACCTCATTGTAGTTTTGAATTGCATTTCTCTAATAATTAGCATGTTGAGCATCTTTTCATGTGCTTTTTAAAGGCCATCTGTATGTCTTCTTTGGAGAAATGTCTATTTAGATCTTCTGCTCATTTTATGATTGAGTTGTTTGCTTTTTTGATATTGAGCTACATGAGCTGTTTGTATATTTTGGAGACTAATCCCGTGTTGGTCGCTTCATTTGCAAAATATTTTCTCCCATTCTTTGGGTTGTCTTTTTGTTTTGTTTATGGTTCCCTTTGCTATGCAAAGGCTTTTAAGATTAATTAGGTCCCATTTGTTTATTTTTGTTTTTATTTTCATTACTCTGGGAAGTGGACTGAAAAAGATATTGCTGTAATTTATGTCAGAGAGTGTTCTGCCTATGTTTTCCTCTAAGAGTTTTACAGTGTCTGTTCTTAAATTTAGGTCTTTAGTCCATTTTGAGTTTATTTTTGTGAATGGTGTTAAAGAATGTTCTAATTTCATTCTTTTACATGTAGCTGTCCAGTTTTCCCAGCACCACTTATTGAAGAGACTGTCTTTTCTCCATTCTAGAATCTTGCCTCCTTCGTTGTAGATTAATTGGCCATAGGTGCATGGGTTTATTTCTGGGCTTCCTATCCTGTTCCGTTGATCTATATTTTTGTTTTTGTGCCAGGACCAAACTGTTTTGATTACTGTAGCTTTGTAGTATAGGCTGATGTCAGAGAGCCTGTTTCCTCCAGCTCTGTTTCTCTTTCTCAAGATTGCATTGGCTATTTGGGTCTTTTGTGTAGCCATACAAATTTTAAGGTTTTTTGTTCTAGTTCTGTGAAAAATGCTATTGGTTATTTGATAGGGATTGCATTGAATCTGTAGATTGTCTTGGGTAGTATAGTCATTTTGACAATATTGATTCTTTCAATCCAAGAACATGGTGTATCTGTCCATCTGTGTCATCTTCAATTTCTTTGATCAGCATCTTGTAGTTTTCAGAGTACAGGTCTTCTGCCTCCTCAGGTAGGTTTATTCCTAGGTATTTTATTGTTGTTGATACAATGGTAAATGGAATTGCTTCCTTAATTTCTCTTTCTGATCTTTCATTGAATGCACGAGATTTCTGTGTATTAATTTTGTATCCTGCAACTTTACGAAATTCATGGATGAGCTCTAGTAGTTTTCTGGTAGTGTCTTTAGGATTTTCTATGTATGGTATCATGTCATCTGCAAACAGTGATAGTTTTACTTCTTTTTTCCCAATTTGTATTCCTTTTATTTCTTTTTCTTCTTTGATAGCCATGGCTAGGACTTCCAAAACTATATTGAATAAAAGTGGAAAGAGTGGACATCCTTGTCTTGCTCCTGATTTTAAAGGAAATGCTTTCAGCTTTTTACCATTGAGAATGATGCTAGCTTTGGGTTTGTCATACATGGCCTTTATTATGTTGAGGAAGTTTCCCTCTATGCCCATTTTCTGGAGAGTTTTTTTTTTTTAAATCATAAATCAGTGTTGAATTTTTTCAAAAGCTTTTTCTGCATCTATTGAGATGATTGTATTGTTTTTATTCTTCAATTTGTTAATATGGTGTATCACACTGATTAATTTATGGATACTGAAGAATCCTTGCATTCCTGGGATAAATCCCACTTGATCATGGTGTATGATCCTTTTAATGTGTTCCTGGATTAAGTTTGCTAGTATTTTGTTGAGGATTTTTGCATCTATATTCATCAATGATAGTGGCCTGTAGTTTTCTCTTTTTGTGGTATCTTTTTCTGGTTTTGGTATCAGCGTGATGGTGGCCTCAAAGAATGAGTTTGATGGTGGCATCATAGAGTGAGTTTGGGAGCATTGCCTCCTGTGCAATTTTTTGGATGAGTTTCAGAAGGATAGGGGTTAACTCTTCTTTAAATGTTTGATATAATTCACCTACGAAGCCATCTGGTCCTGGGCTTTTGTTTGTTGAAAGTTCTTAAATCACAGTTTCAATTTCATTACTGTGACTGGTCTGTTCATATCTTCTGTTTCTTCCCGGTTCAGTCTTGGGAGATTGTACTTTTCTAACAATTTGTCCATTTCTTCTAGGTTTTCCATTTTATTGGCATATAGTTGCTTACAGTAGTCTCTCATGATCCTTTGTATTTCTGTGGTGTCAGTTGTAATTTGTAATTTTATTGATTTGAGCCCTCTCCCTTTTTTTTTCCTGATGAGTCTGGCTAAAGCTTTATCAATTTTGTTTATCTTTTCAAAGAACCACCTTTTAGTTTCATTGATCTTTTCTATTGTCTTCTTCATCTCTATTTCACTTATTTCTGCTCCGATCTTTATAAATTCTTTCCTTCTACAACGTTTGGGTTTTGTTTGTTTTTCTTACTCTAGTTGTTTTAGGTATAAGGTTGTTTTCTTACTCTAGTTGTTTTAGGTGTAAGGTTATGTTGTTTGTTTGAGATATTTCTTGTTTCCTGAGGTAAGATTGTATTGCTAAACACTTTCCAAGAGTGGAACCTCTGTTTCCCCCAGTCTTGTGGAGCTCCTGCATTCAAGCCCCACTGGCCTTCAAAGACATAGCTCTGGGGGCTCCTCCTCTCGATGCCAGACACCCAGGCTGGGGAGCCTGATGTGGGGCTCAGAACTCTCACTCCTGTGGGAGAACCTTTGTGATATGATTACTTTCCAGTTTGTGGGTCACCCACCTGGCTACTCTAGCATTTGATTTTATCACGAATGTGCCCCTCCTACCTTCTCACTGTGGCTTCTTCTTTGTCTTTGGGTTTAGAATATCTTTTTTGGTAGGTTCCAATCTTTTTTACCAATGGTTGTTCAGCATTGAGTTATGATTATGTGCGAGGAGGTGAGCTCAAGTCCTTCTACTCCACCATCTGGTGTCAGACTCAGGGGTTTGGCTTTGACTGGGAGAAATTTCTATCCATGGTGGCACCTGATTGAGGCTGCACACCAGTGAGAAAGACCCAGTCCACTCCCTTTGTAGACTTTTTAACAATGGCCATCCTGACTGGTGTGAGGTGATACCTCATTGTATCTTATATTTACATTTCTCTAATAATTAGTGATGTTGAGGATCTTTTCATGTGCCTGTTGGCCATCTGTATGTCTTCTTTGGAGGAATGTCTATTTAGCACTTCTGGCAATTTTTTGAGTGGGTTGTTTGTTTTTCTGTTGTTGTTATTGAGTTGTATGCGCTGTTTGTATATTTTGGAAATTAAGGCCTTGTCTGTTGCATCATTTGCAAATATTTTCTACCAGTCCATAGGTCGTCTTTTCATTTTGTTTATGGTTTTCTTTTCTGTGCCAAAAGCTTATAAGTTTGATTAGGTCCCATTTGTTTATTTCTGTTTTTATTTCTATTGCCTTGGGAGACTGACCTAAGTAAACATTGGTATGATTTATATCAGAGAACATTTTGCCTATGTTCTCTTCTAGGAGTTTTATGGTGTCATGTCTTGTTTAAATCTTTAAGCCATTTTGAGTTTATTTTGGTGTATGGTGTGAGGGAATGTTCTAACTTCATTCATTTACATGTGGCTGTCCAACTTTCCTAACACGACTTGCTGAAGAGACTGCTTTTTTCTCCATTGTATATTCTTGCCTCCTTTGTCAAAGATTAATTGACCCTAGGTGTGTGGATGTATTTCTGGGCTCCCTATTCTGTTCCCTTGATCCAGGTGTCTGTTTTTGTGCTGATATCACACTGTTTTGATTACTGTAGTATTATCTGAAGTCTGGGAGGGTTACGCCTCCTGTTTTGTCCTTTTACCTCAGGATTGCTTTGGCAATTCTGGGTCTTTTGTTGTTCCATATAAATTTTGGGATTATTTGTTCTAATTCTGTGAAAAATGTCATGGGTATTTTGATAGGTATTGCATTAAATCTCTAGATTTCTTTGGGAAGTGTGGCCATTTTAACAATATTAATTCTTCCAATCAAGGAGCATGGGGTATCTTTTCATTTCTTTAAATCAGCTTCAATTTTCTTTATCAATGTTTTATAGTTCTCCATAGTGTACAAGCCTTTTACCCCCTTGGTTAGGTTTGTTCCTAAGTATTTTTTGATGCAATTTTGAAAGGGATTTTTATTGTTTTTACTTTTCTGATATTTCATTGTTAGTGTAAAGAAATGCTACATATTTCTGTATGTTATTCTTGTATCCTGCTACCAAGGTGAATTCGTTTATCAGTTCTAGTAGTTTTTGTGTGGAGTCTTTCGGGTTTTCTATATGTAGTATCATGTTAACTGCATATAATGATAATTTTACCTCTTCCCTTCCAATTTGGACACCTTTTTGTTTCTTTTCCTTGTCTGATTACTGTTGCTAGGACTTCCAATACTATCTTGAATAAAGTGGTGAGAGTGGGCATCTTTGTTGTGTTCCAGATTTTAGCAGAAAGGCTTTCAGATTTTCACTGTTGAGTATTATGTTGGCTGTGAGTTTATCATAAATAGCTTTTATTATGTGAAGTTATGTTCCCTCTATGCCCACTTTGGTAAGAGGTTTTATCATGAATGGATGTTGGATTTTATCAAATGCTCTTTCTGCATCTATTGAGATGATCATGTAGACCATTCTCTAGGACACATTACATCCTTGGACACAAAACAAGCCTCAGAAAGTTTAAGAGGATAGAAATTTTTTAAAGTATCTTTTCTGACTACAATGTCATGAAACTAGAAATCAACCACAGGAAGAAGAATGAGAAAAAAAAACAAAACGATTACATGGGGACTAAACAACATGCTACTTAAAAAAAACCCAATGGGTCAATGATGAAATCAAAGAGAAAATTAAAAAATATCTTGAGACAAATGACAGTGAAAACACAAGCATCCAAAATCTATGGGATTCAGCAAAAGCAGTCCTAGGAGGGAAGTTCATAGCGATACAGGCCTTCTATGAAGCCACCATCACCCAGATACCAAAACCAGATGAAGACACTGCAAAAAAAGAAAATTATAGGCCAATGTCTTTGATGAATATAGATGCAAAAGTTCTCAACAAAATACTAGCAAACCAAATCCAATAATACATAAAAAAGATCATATGCCATGATCAAGTTGGATTCATCCCAGGGTCACAAGGATGGTTCAACATATGCAAATCAATGTGAAATACCACACCAACAAAAGAAAAGTCAAAAATCCTGCTATTGTTAAGTAAAGAGGAGTACCATTCTGAGTGAGCAACCACAGGGTACACAGGTGGTCTAGTCAATCAGTTTTTATGAGCCTCCTTCATTCCAAATGTACTTTTTTCCTTCAAATGGTGAAAATCAGACTGTTTATTCCTAAGACAAATGACTTCAACTGTTTCATTTTAATATAGATCTGTATACTTTTTTATGGAGGATAAAAGGAAAGAAACCACCTTACAGTTTTCTTTCCAGGGGCTTCCAACTACCATTCAGTATTTATTGATTAATAAAAATGCTAAGAAACTTTAATTTTTTGCATATCTTATTTTGTACCAGAAACAGTTTATCTTTGAAAATAATCTGTATATATATAGAGAGAGATAGGGGTAGTAGAAAATACTCAAATCCAGTGGTTACATTGACACAATACAGAATACATGGAAATTTTAGCTGGGTTTCAAATATACTAAAATAATAAAATTATTATAGGAAAATAAAATTTTAGTGCTTTATGACTTAAAAGTAGTATATATATATTTAAACTGAGATCTAAATTACTTTACTTTTTAAATTGATATCCTATACAAAAACCGTAAGTTATAGTTTTAATAAAGTACCAGGGACTTCTGACAAACTCATGGTTCTAGAATAAGTCAGAAACTTTGAGCTATATTGTTACTTCTATCCATACTTCACAGACAAAATTTAACATGCATAGATTTATTAATCACAAGTTTTCATTCCTATTCTCAACATACAGGTATTGAAGATAAGAGAAACTGGAGGCAAACTCAGTTTAAGTTTCCATGAAATGACTCTGAAAAACATTTCTCAATACTTTTTATAAACATCTCTTTCTCCCAGCATGTTTTATGGGGCCACTACTGATACTGGTATTTCATCAACTCAGATGTTATGGGAAGTCTTGATGTCCTTAGAACCAGAATATGTTGACACACTTGTTCTCAGAAATCCTGACCAAACAGTTCTCTTGAGGGGAATATCCTTGGTTAAGCAGTAGTACTGAAACTCTCCTTTGTCAGGCCTTATCGTTTCACTTATGTCCTTACTTTTAACATATACTTGCTACCGTTAATTTAGAGGTTTGTATTTTAATTTATTTTGTACTGATTTACTAGCACAGAATTATTTTTCAACTTAGCTTTTTAAAAAAATTTATTTATTTATTTAGGCTGTGTTGGGTCTTTGTTGCGTGCGGGCTTTTCTCTAGTTGTGGTGAGCGGGGGCTACTCTTCATTGTGGTGCACAGGCTTCTCGTAGTGGTGGCTTCTCTTGTTGCGGAGCATGGGCTCTAGGCGCGCGGGCTTCAGTAGTTGTGGCACGAGGGCTCAATAGTTGTGGCTCGTGGGCTCCAGAACTCGGGCTCAGTCGTTGTGGTGCACGGGCTTAATTGCTCCACGGCATGTGGAATCTTCCCGGACCAGGGCTCAAACCCGTGTCGCCTGCATTGGCAGGCGGATTCTTAACCACTGTGCCACCAGGGAAATCCAAGCATTTTTTATATATTATAATGTCAGTAGTCATATCTCAACATACTATTATCCTCAATGTCCCTGTGAGAGCAGTGAATAACTTCTACCATTATGTTAATGACAATAACGTCAGTCTCTTATACTTTACTCATCATAGCTGGCAGAAGAAGTTCTCAGAAATAGTATCTTTAATAAATATTATAATACCAGAAATCTAATTACTATATGCCATCTCAGTAATCATCAAAAGCAATTATGAATAGCCTCTCCAAAGTACTGAGGAGGATGTACTAGTTAGAATGCTCACTCAAGTCCTAATTTACAGCTCTAGTATAGCACTTACAGACTAAGGTTTAGTCAGTGGTGTAGATAGCATGCAATAATTTTTGAAAAGCCCAAGCTTTGGAGTCAAACAGGAAAGTCAGGAGAGAAAGAGCCCCAGAAATCTGCACAAGGATCACCTTGAGTCTTTGGCTGAACACTAACCTGTGCATGCATAGAGTGAGATTTCACACTATGGGCAAAGGACAGTGACAGGACAGGTCCATGTCTCCCAGGAATCCCTGCTGTATCATTTATTGGCTGGGAGCTGCCTGTGGGGAATGTAGCCTCAGTGTAGATGCAGTGATGAATCTCACATCATGGCAGCTGGAGCTATTGGCTTATTTTTTTTCCTGAAGTTGGAGATCTGAGAAATGCACTCTTGTGATACCACTATCCACCATTTGTCTGTATAGATCTATTTTTCCACAGCAACTACTCCATGGAAACTGACTGGAGACAAAATGGGAGGTTAGTGAGTTAAACTGCATCCACTGTTGCTGCAGTTCATCTCAGAGTTGCATAGTATTCATCCTCTCCCTCATCTGCTACCCATTTTAATTTCTTCTTGCACAGTTTGCCATAGCACTCAGGCATTTCCACTTCATTGAGTATTGGCCTTCTTTTTTTTTTTCTCAGGCTACTAAGAGCCATTCTAGCAGCAATTTATACCATCCTTTGGGGTCCTTGGCAGGATATTAAATTCAGTATCCTGAAAAAGTGCCACCCATGTTAATGAATTATTTATCCAGTCTTCCATTTCCAACTCCCCTGTTTCTGCTGGCACATGCTAACTAATTCTTTGAACTCTTTAAGTGTGTGGTCTCCTAGCTTATCAAGTCCAGCATATTCTCAGTTAAATTGTGCTGAGATTTAACCCTCGTTATCAGCCTGGCAACCAGGAGAGTAGTAGAGGCATTTCCTGAGGGGAGGGAGTATCTTTTGCATTGTGGGGAGAGGTCTGTATAGAATGTTTTAGCACAGTGGAAGTGCTATCTCAGATTCAGTGGGTCTGCACTGAGAACATCCTCAAGGGCATCCATGCAGCTGTACCTAACCTAGATATCAGTACCTAACCTAGATATCAGTACCTTCAGTGTTCTTAAATAGGGCCTTGACTTTAGCAAAGCAGACCTTCCTTGATGATTCATCCAAATGTCCCTAGAGCTCTGTGACTGTTAACAATTAGGTCTTCCACCTGTCAATTGTACCTTCCATTCAAATGCAGTAGATAAAGGCCTCTATAATCTACCAGAGTGGCTTTCTGGCTGTCACACTTAGCCATTAACTGTAAACAGCACTCAGTCTCTTATTATGCTTCCTTGGGGCATAAATACAACTTAGTAGTCATCGGCCTATGCCACTGTCTACTTACTAAACACTGCCCACCCACAGTCTCCACCCTCACTCCAGTACACCACAGAACAGTTCAAAGGAAGGTTTGGTTTGGCTCTCTGGAGCCCTCAAGCCAATACTGCCACTCGAAGAATCTGATGTCAAGAACAGGACTGCCTTAGTATCCCTTACTGCCCTCATTTGTTTCCTAGGAGCAGCTTGTGGAAAGTGTAGCCTTAACACAAAAATACAATGACACATTTCAAAATGGAACAGCTGGGGCTGTCAGTTACACTCCCTTTAGTAGGAGATCTCAGAGCGATATTCTCATGAATGCCACGTTGGGGTCTATAAATAGAAGTGGGAGAGACATCATGAAAACAGCAGAGTAGGGAGCTCCAAGAATCAGTCCCTCAGTGAAGCAAACATTAAGCAAACAAAAACTGACAAAATTAACTTTTTAAAAACTCTAGAATCTAATTTTTAAAACTTGTAATAATCAGGGGAGTGCTTACTGAAGACAGAGACTGCTAACTTTTGGTAAGAAAGCATTGTTGCATTTTTGTTTACCTGTCTGCCATCCCCCATTCCCCAGTGTGACAGTGGCCAGCATTTCTGGTGTCAGCTAGCTGGTGCCAGAGGGCAACAATGGATCTTTTTCTCAAAAACTGGTCATGAATTTTGACCAGACGTGTGGTTTCCAGAGGGACCAGTGCAGAAGCTTGGCTTTGTTTCACCTCCCTCAGGCTGGAACAGCATCTTTGGCAAAAGGATTTGTGTATGTCAAAAGCACTTCAAGACATAATATGCATAGCTGTCTCTCAGGCAAGGTATGGAGAGTGGGGAAAGCAGCAGACAGATGTAAAGACCTGAGAAAGAGAAGGCTAAGGTGAAGATTTTGGGGGGAATAAAGTTCTTGAAGGACTACCTCATATGCCAGGGAATCAACACACATGCCCACAACAGGATGCATGCTCATAAAAGACCGGAGAGAACCGCAGACTTAAAACTCTGGAGGACCTTTGGGCTCTGCACAGCAAGAATTGAATTCTGGGCTTCCCTGGTGGCGCAGTGGTTGAGAGTCTGCCTGCCGATGCAGGGGACGTGGGTTCATGCCCCGGTCCGGGAGGATCCCACGTGCCACGGAGTGGCTGGGCCCGTGAGCCATGGCCGCTGGGCCTGCGCGTCCGGAGCCTGTGCTCCGCGGCGGGAGAGGCCACAACAGTAAGAGTCCCACGTACCTCAAAAAAAAAAAAAAAAAAGAATTGAATTCTGAGGCTGAATTGTACATAGGTAGCCTGGCTAAGTAGTGAAAGCATGCCTTAGCTCAGAGGCAATCTACAAAGACTGAGAGAATTGTTTGTTGCTTTAGAATTTTTTTAAAAAATCTGTCACATCAGTCTGTCAGGATGTTAAAAATGTCTGGCTGATTGCTGAGATAATGAAACAGATTTCAGTGATCACACATGACAAGGAATATAGGCTTTGCAAAAATAGTTTGAGAATGTCACTAAACAAATAGATGACTACCCTCAAAAGCAACAACAGTAAAACCTGGAAGAATCTGATTTCCAGAGTTATCACATTATTATATTCAAAATATCTTATTTCCAGCAAAAATTAAAAGGCATACAAAGAAACAGGAAAGTATGGCCCATTCACAAGGAAAAAAAAATAGCATCCCTGGGGAAGCACAGACATTGGGCTTTACTAGATTAAAACTTTATTTTTTTTTATTGGAGTATAATTGCTTTACAATGTTGTATTAGTTTCTCCTGTACAGTGAAGTGAATCAGCTATATGTATACATATATCCCCTCCCTCGTGGACCTCCCTCACCCACCATCCCACTTCTGGGTCTTCACAGAGCACTGAGCTGAGCTCCCTGTACTATACAGCAGGTTCCCACTAGCTATCTGTTTTACACATGGTAGTGTATTTATGTCAAATCTAATCTCCCAATTCATCCCACTCTCCCCTTCCCCCTGCTGTGCCCACACGTCCGTTCTCTATGTCTGCCTTTCTATTTAGACTAAGACTTTAAATCAGCTGTCTTACATAAGCTTAGAGAGGTAAAGGAAATGATAGACAGTGATGTAAAGGAGATCAGAATAATTTCTTATCAGATAGAGAATATCAGTAAAGAGATTGAAATAATTAAAAGGAACCAAATAGAAAATTTGGAGCTGAAAAGAAAAATTCACCAGATGGGCTCAACAGCAGATTTGAGAAGGCAGAAGAAAGAATCAGTGGTGAATGTTAAAATAGGACAATTAAAATTATCACATGAGAGGAAAAAGGATGAAAAAAAAAAAAAAGAACAGAACCCGAGGGACATGTTGGATGCCATCAAGCGTATGCATTATGGGAGTCTTAGAAGGAGAAGAAAATTTAGACTAACTGCAGGAATCTACATGTCCAAGAAACACGATGAAATTCAAGTAGAATCAACCCAAAGAAATCCACATCATTCAAAATGTCAAAAACCAAAGACAGAATCTTGAAAGCAGCAAGCAAAAAGCAACTGGTTTTGTAGAAGAGATCCTCAATAAGATTAACAGCTGATTTTTTCATTAGAAACCATGGAAGGCAAAAGGTAGCAGGATCACATTTGAAGTATATAAAGAAAAAAAATCAATCAAGAATTCTACACCTGGCAATACTATCCTTTAAAAATGAAGGAAAATTAAGATATTCCCAGATAAAAGCTGAGGAAGTTTACTGCTAGTTGACCTGCCTTATAAGAAATACTAAAAAGGATCCTTCAGTCTGAAATGAAAGGACTGTATTTCAAAGCAGTACAAAGAAATAAACAATACAAGGAAAGAAAACTATGTAAGTAAATATAACAGCCAGTATTATTATATTTTTGGTTTGTAACTCTTCTTTTTTCCCCATCTGATTTTAAAAACAATGAGTGCAACAAAAATTGTAATTCTGTTAATGGGTACACGGTATTTAAACAGATAACTTTGTGACAATAATAACATAAAGGAGAGGATAGACCTATATAGAAGTAAAGTTTTGTATGCTATTAAAGTTAAGTTGGTATAATTTAAACTTAGATTGTTATAAATTTAGATATTGTAATCCTTAGGGTAATCACTAATGAAATACTAAAATAAATATAAAAGAGGAAAAGAGAAGGATCAAAATGGTACATTAGAAAAAATAAATCATATGGAAAAGAAGGCAGTATTGCAAGAATTACGGGACAAAATGATAGATGTAGATAATAAATAGTAAAATGGCAGAACTAAGAGCTTCTTTATCAGTAATCACACTAAATGAAAATGGATTAATCCCATCAATTAAAGTACAGAGATTGAAAGAGTGGAAAAAAATGTGATCCAACTGTATGTTGTCTAGAAGGGGCTCACTGTAGACTCAAAGACATAAATAGGTTGAAAATAAAAGGATGGAAAAATATATTCCAAGCAAAAGCAAGATAGGGTGGCTTTACTAACATCAGACAAAATAGGCATCAGTAAAAACGTTTTAGAAGAGGTCAAGAACAACATTATCCTTAAAGGGACAGTGCATCAAGAAGACATAATAAAATTAAAACATCTGTGCCCCAAAATAACAGAGATCCGAAACATATGAAGCAAACAGTGATGGAATAGAAGGGAGTAGAAAGCTGTACAATGATAGTTGGAAACTTCATCACCCGTTTCAATACTGGATGACACATCTACATAGAAGATGAATAGGGAAATACAGGGCTTGAACAACAGTATACACTGACTAGATCTAACAGACACATATAGAGGACTCTACACACAGCAGCAGAATAATATTCTTTTAAAGTGAGCATGGAAGATTCACCAGCATAGACCACTATTAGAACATAAAACAAGTCTTAATGAATTTAAAAAGATAGAAATCGCACAAAGCATACTTTTTTTACCATAGTAAAATTATGCTAGAAATCAATAATGGAAGGAAAACTGAAAATTCTCAAACATATGGAAATTAAACAGTACAGTCCATGGGAGATCAGCTAAGATGGCAGAGTAGAAAAACCCTGGGCTCGGGACTTCCCTGGTGGTGCAGTGGTTAAGAATCTGCCTGCCAACACAGGGGACACAGGTTCGGAGCCCTGGTCCAGGAAGATCCCACATGCCACGGAGCAACTAAGCCCATGCGCCACAACTACTGAGCCTGTGCTCGCCCACAAGCCACAATTACTGAGCCCACATGCCACAACTACTGAGCCCACGCACCTAGAGCCCATGCTCTGCAGTGAGAAGCCACCGCAATGAGAAGCCCAAGCACCGCAGAGTAGCCCCCACTTGCCGCAACTAGAGAAAGCCTGTGGGCAGCAACAAAGACCCAACACCCATAAATAGATAGATAGATAGATGTTCCTTAAAAAAAAAAAAAAAACCTGGGCTCATCTCCTCTTAAAAGCAAACCAAGTCACACCTATTTGCAGAACCATTGATTAAAAAGACCAGAACCTATCAGAAAAGATCTAATACAACTAAAGATATAAAGAAGGAGCCACAATAAGAAAGGTAGTAGGGGTGGAGTCATGCTATAGTCAAGTCCCACACCCGTGGGTGGATAACCCACAAAAATGAGAATAATTACAACTGCAGAGGTTCTCCAAAGGAGTGAGAAGTCCAAGCCCTGTATCAGGCTTCCCAGCCCAAGGGTCCTGTACTGGGAAGATGAGACCCCAGAGCATTTGGCTTTGAAGGCGAGAAGGGCTTACTTTTGGGAGTCCTAGAGGGCTGGGGGAAATAGAGACTTCACTCTTAAAGGGCACACACAAAATCTCACATGCTCCAGGACCCAAGACAGAAGCAGTAATCTGCTAGGAGCCTGGGTCAGACCTACCTGCTCATCTTGGAGATTCTCCTGGAGAGGCGGGAGGCAACTGCAGCTCACCCTGGAGACATTATGATTGTTGTGTGTTCCCGTTATGCCTCCTTGTCTTTGACACTACTCTTTGTTTTGAAGTCTATTTTATCTGATAATTTTAGCCATTCTAGCATTCTTATACTCACTGTTTTCCATCCATTTACTTTCACACTGTGTCTGTATATTTACAGTGTATTTCTTATAAACAGCATATAATTGAGTTTTGCTTTTTTTATCCATTCTAACAATCTTTGTCTTTTTATTGGAGTGTTCAACCCATTAATATTTATGTAATTATTGATGTGGTTGAAAGTCAATCTACCATTTTTTTTGTTTTCTGTTTATCTCTTCTAATATTTGTTCCTCTGTTCCTTCTTTCCTTCTTTTTGATTATTTGAATATTTCAGAATTTTGTTTTAATTTATGTTTGCTTTTTTAGCTATAGCTCTTTGCATTATACTTTTTAGCTGCTCTAAGGGTTACATTAAATATCCATAATGTTCCACAGTCTCCTTAGAGTTAATATAGTACTATTTCATGTAAAATGTAGAAATCTTACATGTCAACTGGTTCATTTACCCACCTCACTTCATCCTTTATGCCAGGGGTCCCCAGTCCCCAGACCATGGACCACTACCAGTCTGTGGCCTGTTAGGAACCAGGCCACACAGCAGGAAGTGAACAGCGCGTGAGTGAGTGAAGCTTCATTTGTATTTACAGCCGCTCCCCATCACTCGCATTACCGCCTGAGCTCTGCAGATCAGTGGTGGCATTAGATTCTCATAGGGGTGTGAACCCTACTGTGAACTGTGCCTGTGAGGGATCTAGGTTGTACGCTCCTTATGAGAATCTAATGCCTGATGATCTGAGGTAGAGCTGAGGCGGTGATGCTAGTGCTGGGGAGCGGCTTCAAATATTGATTATCATTAGCAGAGAGGTTTGACTGCACAGAGACCATAATAAATCACCTGCTTGCAGACTCATGTCAAAAACCTATCAGTGAGTGGCAAGTGACAATTAAGCTGCATCTTACGGAGTAGACTGGACATAAGCAACACACTTCAGGTGTCACTGTCTCCCATCACCCCTAGATGGGACCATCTAGTTGCAGGAAAATAAGCTCAGAGCCACTGATTCTGTATTATGGTAAGTTGTATAATTATTTCATTATATATTACAATGTAATAATAATAGAAATAAAATGCACAATAAATGTAATGTGCTTGCATCCTCCCAAAACCATCCCCACCCCCAACCCGGTCTATGGAAAAATTGTCTTCCATGAAACTGGTCCCTGGTGACAAAAAGGTTGGGGACTCCTGCTTTATGCTATAGTTGCCACATATATTACCTACATATGTTATAACCCCCACAAAACAATTTTATAATTTTTGCTTAAAACAGACATATGTATGTTAAAGAAATAAAGGAAATGATCTTCTTTACATTGATCACTTGTAGTACTTTGCATTATTTATTGAAGAACTGAAGTTTCCATCTGATATCATTTATTTTAGCCTAAAGAACTTCCTTTCGCCCTTCCTACACTTCAGTCCTACTGGAGATACATATCTTAGAGGTGTTTTTTCCTTGAAAATGTCTTTATGTCACCTTCATTCTTGAAAGATACTTTTTGCTGAATATAGAATCTGTGTGACAGTCTTATTTCCTTTGAGTACTTCAGACATTTATTCCACTGTCTTTTTGAGATTATTCTATTTTTGTCTAAATTATTAAATGGGATATTTAGCTCATCAATTTTTAACCTTTCTTCTTTTCTTAATACAAACACTTAAGGCTACGAATTTCCCTTCAAGTGTCTCATTTGCTCAAGTTTTTCAATTACTTCTAAGTATTTTAAAATTTCTATTATAATTTTTCTTTGATTAATGACATTTTAGTTTCTAAATGCATATGGATTTATTGCTTATCTTTCTATCAAAAACTGCATTGTTGACAGATTCATTGTATATATTATTCCTTAAAATTTATTGAGACATGCTTTTTTATTTACTAACATAATTTTGTAAGGATTCCATGTGTGTTTGAGGAAGATGTGTATCCACTAATTTATGAGTGACAAGTTCTATGTATCCAGTAAATCCAGCTGTGTAATTTATGTTGTTTAAGACTTCTATTTCTTTATGAATTTTTTTTACTGCTTGGCCTAGCAAAAATTCAGATATAACTTTTGAACTTTCCCCTTTGTTGGTGGGCTCATTATTTATTTTAATTCTATCAGAGATTTGATCTATATATTTTTAGCCTATTTTATTAAATGCATCCAGTCTAGAATTTTTGTACCTTCCTGGAGACATGAAACCTTTATTATTTTGTTCTTACTCTTTCTATCTCTAATAATTTTTTTCAAAAAACCATTTATCTGATTATATAGCTACCTTAGCTTTTTATAAGAAAACTTTATTGAGGTTTAATTTAACTACCATAGAATTTATTCACTTAATTCTACAATTCAGTGATTTTTAGTAAATTTTCAGATTTGTAAACCATTATCTTGATCTAATTTTAAACATTTCCTTTATCCCAAGAAGATCCCTCATGCCCATTTGTAGTCACTCCCTTTTCCCAACCCTAGCCAACCACAAATCTGCTTTCTGTCTATAGATTTATCCTTTTTGGACATTTCATATAGATAGAATCATACAATATTGCTTTTTTAACTGTTAACGTAATATTTTTTAATTCATCTATTTTGTAGTATGTATCAGTGCTTCATTCCTTTTTATTGCTGAAACGTGCTTTATTGTTTGGATATACCGTATTTTAATTCGTTCGTTCATCAGTTGATTGACATTTAGGATTGTTTCTACTTTTAAGCTATTATGAATAATGTTGCTATGTATACATGAGTGTAAGTCTCTCTGGGGTATGTTTCATTTCCCTTGGGTAGATACCTAGGAATTGCCATGAAATTGAGTGTAATTGTATGTCAAATTTATGTGTAATATTTTCAGAAACTGCCAAACTTTTTCCCAAAGTGGCTGCATTACTTTACATTCTTATCAATAATTGTCTTCTATTTTCTTCTATCCTTTTACTTTTAACCTTCTTTGTCTGTATGATTTAGATGTGGCTTTTATAAATAATATAAAACCAGATTTTACTTTTCCAGTTTGATACTGTGTCTTTACACTGGTGAGTTTAGTCCACGTATATGATTATTTTTATATTGAGCTGTTTCTGTCTTCCTTTGTGCTTTCTATTTTCCTGTGCTTCCTTTTATTCCTTTTTTGTTTTTTATTTTTACTTGTTTAAATTTTTATTGGAGTATAGTTGATTTACAATGTTGTGTTAGTTTCAGATGTACACTAAAGTGAATCAGTTATACATATAAATATATCCACTCTTTTTTATATTCTCTTCCCACATAGGACATTAGAGAGTATTGAGTAGGGTTCCCTGTGCTCTACAGTAGGGTCCTTATTGGTTATCTATTTTATATATAGTATTATGTATATGTCATTCTCAATCTCCCAATTTATCCCTGCCCCCCTTTTCACTCCTGGTAATCATAAGTTTGTTTTCTATATCTGTGAATCTATTTATGTTTTCTAAATAAGTTCATTTGTACCATTTTCTTTTAGATTCCACATATAAGTCATATTGTATGATATTTGTCTTTGTCTGACTTACTTCACTCAGTATGATAATCTCTAGGTCTATCCATGTTGCTGCAAATGGCATTATTTTGTTCTATTTATTTATTTATTTATTTGGCTGCATTGGGTCTTTGTTGCTGCGCGCAGGCTTTCTCTAGTTGTGGCGAGTGGGGGGCTACTCTTCGTTGCGGTGCACAGGCTTCTCATTGCAGTGGCTTCTCTTGTTGCAGAGCACGGGCTCTAGGCACACAGGCTTCAGTAGTTGAAGCATGTGGGCTCAGTAATTGTGGCTCGTGGGCTCTAGAGCGCAGGCTCAGTAGTTGTGGTGCACAGGCTTAGTTGCTCCACGGCATGTGGGATCTTTGCAGACCAGGGATTGAACCCAGGTCCCCTGCATTGGCAGGCAGATTCTCAACCACTGAGCCACCAGGGAAGTCCTATTTTGTTCCTTTTTATGGCTGAGTAATATTCTATTGTATATATATACCACACCTTCTTTATCCATTCCTCTGCCAATAGGCATTTAAGTTGCTTCCATGTCTTGGTTATTGTAAACAGTGCTGCAGTGAACATTGGGGTGCATGTATCTTTTCGAATTATGCTTTTCTCTGGATACATGCCCAGGAGTGGGATTGCTGGGTCATATGGTAGTTCCATTTTTAGTTTTTTAAGGAACCTCCATACTTCTCTCCATAATGGTTGTACCAATTTACATTCCCACCAGCAGGGTAGGAGGGTTCTGTTTTCTCCACACTCTCTGCTGCATTTACTGTTTTTAGATTTTTTGATGATGGCCATTCTGACTAGTATGAGGTGGTATCTCATTATAGTTTTGAGTTGCAATTTTCTAATAATTTGTGACATTGAGCATCTTTTCATCCGCATTTTGCCATCTGTATGTCTTCTTTGGAGAAATGTCTATTTAGATCTTCCACCCAGTTTTTGATTGGGTTGTTTTTTTTATATTGAGCTGCATGAGCTATTTGTATATTTTGGAGATTAATCCCTTGTTAGTCACTTTGTTTGCAAATATTTTCTCCCATTCTGTGGGTTGTCTTTTTGTTTTGTTGATGGTTTCCTTCACTGTGCAAAAGCTTTTAAGTTTAATTAGGTCCCATTTGTTCAGTTTTGTTTTTATTTTCATTGCTCTAGGAGGTGGATTCAAAAACTTGTTGCTGCGATTTATGTCGGAGCATGTTCTGCCTACATTTTCCTCTAAGAGTGTTAGAGTGACCAGCCTTACATTTAGGTCTTTGATCCATTTTGAGTTTATTTTTGTGTATGGTGATAGAGAATGTTCTAATTTCATTCTTTTACATGTAGCTGTCCAGTTTTCCCAGCACCATTTATTGAAAAGACTGTCTTTCTTCACTTGTGTAGTCTTGCGTCCTTTGTCATAGGTTAATTGACCATAGGTTTATGGGTTTATCTCTGAGCTTTCTATCCTGTTCCATTGATCTATATTTCTGTTTTTGTGCCAGTATCATACTTTTCTGATGACTGTAGCTTTGTAGGATATCCTGATGTCAAGGAACCAAGATTACTTTGGCTATTCAGGTCTTTTGTGTAGCCATACAAATTTTAAGATTTTTTGTTCTAGTTCTGTGAAAAATGCCATTGGTAATTTGATAGGGATTACATTGAATCTGTAGATTGCCTTGGGTAGTACTGTCACTTTGACAATATTGATTCTTCTAATCCAAGAACATGGTATATCTCTCCATCTGTTTGTGTCATCTTTCATTTCTTTCATCAGCACCTTGTAGTTTTCTGAGTACAGGTCTTTTGCCTCCGTAGGTAGGTTTATTACTAAGTATTTTATTCTTTTTGATGTGATGGTAAATGGGATTGTCTCCTTAATTTATCTTTCTGATCTTTTGTTGTTAGCATATAGGAATGCAAGAGATTTCTGTGTATTAATCTTGTATCCTGCGACTGTACTAAATTCATTGATGAGCTCTAGTAGTTTTCTGGTAGCATCTTTAGAATTTTCCTTTTTGTTTTAACTTTGTATTTTATATTGGAGTATCGCTGACTGATAATATTAGGATCAGGTGTACAGCAAAGTGATTCAGTTATATATATACATGTATCTGTTCTTTTTCAAATTCTGTACAAGAGTAATGCTTATCCTCTCTTTATAATTTGAAGATATGTCCCTACTATCTTCTACATCCCATTCTTTGACTACTGTCCAGAGTAGTTCTGCCTCCCCCACCCCCATTTTTGCTCTTTGCTCAGGGATTCTTACTCTAGTTTCAATCAAGGGACTTTGTTGGTTATTTTTTGGTTGAGAGTGTGGTACCCTTGGAAATCTCCTTTCTTTAGAGCCCTGTGTTGTACTTTAACATATATTTTCTAAGCAATCTATAGTTGGGAGCGCCCTTTGATATTTTTGGTTGTCCATACTGCCAGATGCCAATGCCAATTCTTTCATTTTATCATAATGTTAATCATTACTCACCTAGAAAGAAGAGTACCTTCTAACCTGTCCACCTTAATCTCATTTTTTCCAATTTCAATTAATTTCAATTAATCATATATATATATTATTTCACAGTATAAAACAGAGAACAGAGAACAACTTGGTTATTTATCTTCTTGTTTCTTGAGTCAGAAAGACTGACAGTTATATGTAAGTCTCAACATTTAGACAAAATAAAGATGAACTTTCATTCCAAAATCCTGTGCAAATTGTATGTTCGTGACATGCTTTTCTCTCAGGATTTTAAAATTTCTACAGAGGCAATTAATTTAAACTGAAGTTTGTTCTCATGTATTTTAGCCTAAAATTAAACTTTCACAAAGAAAATTCTCAGTTTTACCTCAAGGAAAGATAGGATAAAAGAGTAGAAAAGTAGTATCTTAAAAAAATACTTATCCGAAAAAGAGGGGATATTTGTATATGGATGGCTGATTCACTTTGCTATACATACAGCAGAAACTGACACGGCAGTGTAAAGCAACTATACTCCAAGAAAAAAAAATCTTAGAAACCATTTATTATTTTCATTTACAACAGAGGAGAACATATTTTTTCAAACTCACAAATATGAGAGTTTTGTAATAATGCAACATTTGACTTCTCAACTTTTACCTAAGAAACATAAAAGTATAATTATATGATTTATTAATTGCTCTTATCCTGCTATATTCTCCATATCCCCATACTTTTCTCTTATATAACAAAACACAACAAAGTAAAATATAATGAGAAACATTATTTCCTAAGCTATTATTTCTCTACATTCAGCAGCACCTAATCTGGTTAGGTTTATCTTTGAAAGTTGCACTGAACACCTCCACAGGGCTGTGTGCCTCAGCTTCTCCTAAGTACAATAAGAGTTCACATAGGGAAGATCCCAGCAGGCAAAGTCCCTCCTGTTTGAGAATATTTTTCTTATCAGAACAAAAACAGTAACACATAAGTAAATTAAACAAACTGCTCTCTCCTCTTCTGTAGTTTTGTTCACAACATATAACATTTCTTTTCTACCTTATAGGTACCAGAGATTTGAAAAGGCATTTCTGTTAGCTGTTGACATTGGTGCTCGTGACCTGTTTATGGTGAGTCATTCCCAGAGATGATTTTGTGCCTTCAGTTCTAAGGATGAGTAAGTTGTCAGCTTTTGTGACCATTAAAAAGGATTAGTGTCATTTGTGCCTTCAACACATGGTGGGAAAGCATTATTCCATCCTGGCTTGCAGCTTTGCCTTCATGAAACTGGTCAATAGCCATCTAGTCTCTTTTGACTTGTTGACATTTTCCTTGCCAGACCCAAAGGATTTTTTAAGTTTTCTAAGAATTTATAATTTTTGAACGTTTCTCCTCATGTACGTTGATGTGAGGGGATGACACCTTTGTATCTAACAAGCTTAAATGTCTTTCTAATCCATTCTCTAAAGAAGTACAGCTTCAGAAATCAGGACCTAGGGCAAAACATGTCCCCTAGATCTTGAATGTGCTCAGTTTGTCTCTTAGATTTTAGTGAGAAGTAACATATTATGAATGTTCTCACTTGTATTTTTAAAGTATCCACAGGGCAAAGTGGATCCAAGAGGATATAAATTCAAATATGCTTTAGTCCTCCACTTATTAGCTACAGAACAGTAAAATCAACCAGTTTCTTACAGATCTTTGTGCTCTGTATCAGGTTCTTATTTTATAAGATCTTTCACCACAGTGTCCAGTGAGATCAGATGAACAAAGGTGGGGTTCCTGGTTTTCCAGCATATTCTGCTCCACAGAGATTTCACTGTTGTCAATGAAACAGTGAAGCAAAAGCTTCTTGAAAACAACAAAAACTTCTGGAAGGCTCTTTTACCTGAATCTTCTGCACAAATGAAGACATTTTGTAGTTGAAATTAAGCTTTGATGCTTTAGATGTTAATATGGGTTCATGACTTTGGAATGAATTTGTTATTTAAATTCTAATTTTGCATCATTCAGTTAAATTGTGCTTTCATTGATCATGAAAAAAATCTAATTACTTCACATGTATGAGCCTTTTGTTGGTCATCTGTATTTTGTTAGGTCAAATTGATCAGGCATATTAGTATATTAAGGGAACATTTTATTATTTTCACCAAAGTCTATGCATGCAGACATCACAGTGTCAGAAATTTAATTACAACACTCTAGATTTTCTGACCCCAATGACTTTCACTCTTTATCTCCACCTTCTCACCTCTGACACTACTCACAAGTAAAGGTAGATTTTCTTCATATTTCTTTATTTTTTTTATGTCTGTAGTCCCAGTCTTTTTTCCAGCGAAGATAAGAACTGAAGAGATGAGTATTTAAATATTTAGTGTCTGGTAAACTTTCTTTCTCAATGTATTATTATATTGCTCTGTAATTTTTGCTGCTTTGGCTATTAATTAATACATAATCATCAAAGCCATCTTATAAATTTTTTTCAAATCATATCTGTTTCAGTATTTAGTCTCAGTTAGGCAGTAACAATATAAAGAAAGTCTCCATGTTAGTTTAAAGCCAGATAGGCTTTCTGCTGATAGGCTAACCCTAACCCTAACCCTAACCCATAAGGATTTTTACTAGTAAAGGGTAAAAACCTAAAATAAGGGAATGAGAGAAATAATTTTACTTTCCTTTTTATTTGTAAAAGTGAACAATCAAAATGCTACATCCTTATTCTTCCTATGTAACTTTGCTTATTTATAGCCCAAGATCTGCCTTAAGGAAGCATTAAGAGCCTTAAGAGAGCATTAAGGCCTTAAACAAAGCTCCATTTAAGCTCATGATTCTACTATATACATTTGAAGCTCCATATTGAAATTGTCTAAAGAATTTATCATGTTTTCTAATAGATCAAATATTACTATTTAAATTATCATCTAGCCTAAATACTGATAAATATTACCTCTTTGAATTTAAAAGTTTTTAAAATAAACAGGATTATTCCTACATGTAAATTATCTTCTCCCGCCAAGATATCTCTTCCTTAAAGAATAAAAATATGACCACATTGAATGCAAAGGGGTCACCAAAAAAGTATAATGGTTAACCTGAGAATATTCTTTTTGCATTAGCATCTATCAGAGATAGAAGGATAAAAGACATATAGCATGATATCAATAGGCCTTGAATATTAAAAAGTCAGTATGTGGGTACTGGACCTGAGGAAATGGGCCAGAAAGGACCTCTTTGTCTGCTTTAAACTATAGCCTAAGTGAACATCTTCTAAATTAGGGTCAGCAAACTATGGCCTGCCAGCCAAATCTAGCCCCAAAATGGCTTTTTACAGTTTTAAATCGCTGAAAAAAATCAAAAGAAAAATAGTATCAAAACACTTTAAAATATATGATATTAAAAATACATGATAGTGAAATTCAAATTTCAGTGTCCATAAGTGAAGACAGCCAAACTGACTTATGTAATGTGTATGACTGCTTTACTCTATGATGGCAGAGTTGAGTGGTTGCAAGAGACTATATAGCTTGTAAAGCCTGAAATATTTCTATCTGGTGTTTTACAAAAAAAGTTTGCAGACCCCTTGTCAAAAAAATCATAATTTATAAATTCACTCCTCTATTTAAAACCCTTTAGCAGCTTCTTGTCACCTTTGGGATAAATTCTAACTCCTTAATATGGCATCTAAGGCCCCTCCACTCTCACCTCTCTGCTTTCCAGCTACATCAGCTTTCTTTCAGTTCTGGGAAATGCACTCTACTCCTTATTACATCCAGACCATGTTAAGGAGTTTGGGTTTATCCTTACCCCAAATCAGCAAGGTGTAATGGGAAGGTGTAATGGTAGATACATGGAATTTGGGCCATAAGTTCTCTTCAAGATCAGTAACTTTTGAGTTTTTTAAAATGTATATAAATGACGATAATAATATAGTACCTACCCAAGGGTTGGTTTTTTAATTGAATAAAAGCATCTTTGAATTCTATAGTGCTTTATAATTTTTTTTTTTTTTTTTTTTTTTTTTTTCTTTTTGTGGTATGCGGGCCTCTCACTGCTGTGGCCTCTCCCGTTGCGGAGCACAGGCTCCGGACGCGCAGGCCCAGCGGCCACGGCTCACGGGCCCAGCCGCTCCGCGGCATATGGGATCCTCCCAGACCGGGGCACGAACCCGCATCCCCTGCATCGGCAGGCGGACTCTCAACCACTGCGCCACCAGGGAGGCCCTATAATTTTTTTTATTATTATTATTTTTTTTTGTGGTACGCGGGCCTCTCCCGTTGTGGAGCACAGGCCCCAGACGCGCAGGCCCAGCGGCCATAGCCCACGGGCCCAGCTGCTCCGCGGCATGTGGGATCCTCCCGGACTGGGGCGTGAACCCGTGTCCCCTGCATCGGCAGGCGGACTCTCAACCACTGCGCCACCAGGGAAGCTCCAGTGCTTTATAATTTTTAAGTTTCACACAGATGATTTCATGTAATCCCATAATAACCCTTTGTTTCCCTTCACTCCTATATTGCCCCTCCCTCTTTCCCTCTCCCCACTGGTAACCACTAGTTTGTTCTCTATAAGTCTGCTTCTTTTTTATTATATTCACTAGTTTGTTGTATTTTTTAGATTGCACATATAAGTGATATCATACAGTATTTGTCTTTCTCTGACTTACTTCACTTAGCATAATGCCCTCCGAGTCCATCCATATTGCTGCAAATGGCAAAGTTTCATTCTTATTTATGGCTGAGTAGTATTCCAATTTATATATATATAAGACATCTTCTTTATCCATTCAACTGTTGTTGGAAACTTAGGTTGCTTCCATACCTTGGCAATTATAAATAATGCTGCTATGAACATTAAGGTGCATGTATCTTCTTTGACTTAGTGGTTTTGGGTTTTTTTCTGGTATATATCCAGGAGTGGAATTGCTGGTAGTTCTATTTTAAGTTTTTTGAGGAAACCCCATACTGTTTTTCACAGTGGCTATACCAATTTACGTTCTCAACAACAGTGTATGATGGTTCCCTTTTCTCCACATCCTCACCAACATTTGTTGTGGTCTTTTTGATGAAAGCCATTCTGATGGGTGTGAGGTGGTATCTCATTGTGGTTTTGATTTGCGTTTCCCTGATGATTAGTGATGTTGAGCATCTTTTCATGTGCCTGTTGGCCAACTGCACGTCCTCTTTGAAAAAACTGGCTATTCAGTTCTGCCCATTTTGTAATCAGGTTGTTTGTTTTTTTGATGTTGAGTTGTATGAGCTTTTAATATATTATGAATATTGAATATTAACCCCTTATTGGTCACATCATTTGCAAATATTTTCTCCCATTTAGTAGGTTGTCTTTTCACTTTTGTGGATGGTTTTGTTTGCTGTGCAAAAGCTTTTAAGTTTAATTAGGTCTCACTTGTTTATTTTTGCTTTTGTTTCCTTTCCTTTTAGGAGATGGATCCAAAAAAATATTGCCATGATTTACGTCAAAGAGTGTTCTGCCTGTTTTCCTCTAGGAGTTTTATAGTATCTGGTCTCACATTTATGTCTTTAATCCATTTTGAGATTGTTTTTGAGTCTTAGTGGAGATACTGTATTGGAAGTACTTTGTAAGCTAGGAAGTACTAAACAGATATTATGTGTCATTACTATTAAGAGAGAGCAACAGTTGCATTTACATGCCAATTGCAAGAAATAATGAAGACCTGAAACAGGGCCTGAATTAAATGAATATAAAAGAGAAGATATTTTGTAAGCAAAATCAATATGATTCAGTAAGCCCTTAGATGAAAATGAAATATTTAGATTATGAGTAAATAATAATATAATAAAAAACAATACCATAAAATATAAAGAACAAAGTAAAAAAAAAATCACTTGAAATTTTCTTATCCAGAAATGAACATCCTTTAAAATACCTCTATAAGTGTACACATGTACTAAACTTTTTATTTATAACTAGTTTTTTTCATTCATCAATGTTATAGTGATAGTTTTCCATAAAAATAAATATAGACCTCTATCACTACTTTAATGGTTACATTGTATTCCATTTTATGGGTGGTACTGACATAAAAGCAGGTATATAGACCAGTGGAACAGAATAGAGAGCCTAGAAGTAAACCCATGAATATACTGTCGACTGCTCTTTGACAGGGGCACCAAGAACATACAATGGGGAGAGGGTAGTCTCTTCAGTAAATGGTGGTGGGAAAAATGGATATCTACATGCAAAAGAATGGAACTGGGCCCACTCACAAAAATTACCTTATATCACTCACAAAAATTAACTCAAAATGGGTTAAAGACTTACATGTAATACCTGAAAGCACAAAACTCCTAGAAGAAAACATTGAGAAAAAGCCACTTGACATTGGTCTTGGCAGTAATTTCTTGGATAAGACACCAAAAGCAAAGGCAAAAAAAGCTAAAATAAGTAGGACTACATCAAACCAAAAAGCTTCTGCCCAGCAAAGGAAACAAGCAAGAAAAAGAAAAGGCAGTCTATGGAATGGGAGAAAATAGTTGCAAATCATATATCTGATCTGGAGTAAATATCCAAAATACGTAATGAACTCATACAACTCAATACCAAAATTCAAATAATGCAATTTAAAAATGTGCAAAGGACCTGAAGAGATATTTTTCCAAAGAAGGCGTACAAATGGCCAACAGGTACAGCAGTCGTCAGGGAAATGCAAATCAAAACCACAGTGAGCTATCACCTCACACCTGTTAGGATGGCTTGTTTCAAAAAAGACATAAGACTAAAAAATGTTGGCAAGGATGCGGAGAAAAGGGAACCCTTGTACTGTTGGTGGGACTGTAAATTGATACAGCCATTATGGAAAACAATATGGAAGTTCCTCAAATTAAAAATAGAACTACCATATGATCCGGTATTCCCACTTCTGGGTACATATCCAGAGGTAACAAAATCAATATCTTGAAGAGATATATGTACTCCCATGTCCTCTGCAGCATTACTCACAAGAGCCAAAATCTGGAAGCAAGTTATGTGTCCACTGACATGAGTGGATGAAGAAAATGTAACATACAGAAAGATATATATATATATATATATACATACATACATATACACACACACATACACTATGGAATGTTGTTCAGCCAAAATATGAAGGAAATCTTGCCATTTTCTATAACATGAATGAGCCTGGAGAGCATTATGCTAAGTGAAATAAGCCAGATAGAGAAAGACAAATACTGTGTGGTATCAGTTATATCTGGAATCTTAAAAAGAAAAAAGCTGATTTCATAGAAATAAAGAGCAGAAGGGTAGTTGCTAGGGGCTGGTTAGTGCTCTTTGTGTACTATTTTTAAAATCTTTTATTATCCCAAGGTCTTGAAAATGTTCTCTTTTTAATCTTCTAAAAGTTTTATTATTTTAATGTTAACATTCAAACCTATGATCCACCTAGGTATGGCTCAAAATTAATTTCTATCATACACACACACACACACACACACACACACATATCCAGTTGACCTATGACTGTTTATTAACAAGACTGTCCTTTGTTTAGTGCTTTACATGGCCACCTTTGTCATAAATCAGGTTCCCATATATACGTTTAGGTCTGTATCCCTGTACCAAGACCAGTCTTAATTATTGTCCTTTTTAAGTATTTATATCCAGTAGCATAAGTCTTCCAACTTTGTTTAAATGTGTTGTTCTTATTCTAACTTCTTGCGATAGATGCTTAAATCATGGATTTTTTTAGGCTTTATTTTCCAATGTATGCATTCAAGGGGATAATTTCCATTCAAGCATAGCTTTGTGTTCTGACACTTTATGTCATATTTTTCATTATCATTCAGCTCAAAATATTTCTAACATTCCTGTTGTGAATTCTTCTTTGCCCATGATTTCTTTAAATTTCAACTAATTTCAAACAACACACACACACACACACACACACCCCTTAACCTACTGTATTATGTCAACCCTTTGAAATTTGTTGAAACTTTTTTATGGCTCATTATATGGTCAATAGTGAAGTTTCCATGTTCATTGAGAAGAATATGTACTCTGCAGTTTACAGTTGTTGGGTACAGTATTCTATATAAAGTCAAGTTTGTTAGTCATGTTGTTCAGTTCTTCTATATCTTCACTGAGACTGATGTATTAAAATTTTCCACTGTGACTGTGGTTCTGTTTGCCTTTTTTGTTATTTTATTTGTTTTAAGGCTGTGTAGTTAGGTGCATGCCAGTTTAGAACTGTTATATTTTCTTGGTATATTGCACCTTTATCATTATAAAACATTCTTCTATTTTCTAGAAATGTTTGCCTTAAAACCTACTTCATATCTCAAAGTATACCTACACCAGCTTTATTTTGGTTTGTGTTTACTTATATCCTTCATATATCATAATCCATGTTTCCTTATATTTAAATTGTATCTCTTGTAAGCAATATAGAGTTGGATATTTGTAATCAACTCTCACAAGCTTTGTCTTTTAACTGGATTATTTAATTGAAATATAACATAAATAATAGTACAACTATTTCTTTTCTGTATGTCCGACTTATTCTATGTCCTTTAACCATCCTTGGCCCTCTTAGTATTAACTATATTCCATTCTTCTCTTTCATTAGCTTATTTTTTTCCTCTTTTTCTCTTGACTAATGTCTTTTTGGTAGGCCTTTTCATTGTTGCTGTTGTTTGGGGGTCATTTACTCTTATCTCTTTCCTCTTTTTTTTTAAATTGAATTTTGGACATAAGATATTTAAAATTTAGTGATAATTTGAGGCTGTATATGATGTTAGTTATTTTCCTCCAGAAAGAATTTACTTTTGTTACTGTAAAATAATTAGGGTAAAGGTTAAACAACATTTTAATCTGTTCTGGAGTTGAGTTTATTTGAAGCTGAGTTTCAGTCTGAGAGGTGGTTTATTTCCACTTTATACTTATGTCAAGAATGTAGCCCTTCAGGAGTCCCAGCTGAAAGCTCTGTCTCAGCAATCTCTGAAGTATAACTTTGTACTTTTAGCCCGATACCTGAAACTCTACCTAAAGCTCTGTGCAGTTTCTCAACTTTTCAAACACTACTTCCTGCGCAGTTTCTCAGGCTCTTGGCCACCAATTACAAATTGGCAAATGCTTTGAAAGCAAAAGCAGCACCAAATATCAGGCTTATACCTCTCTGGGCTTTGCTTCTGTCTAGGAACTTGGGTCTTTCAAATACTCACTGTCTTGGTAGGTCTCCAGTGTCTGCAAACAGAATTTTAGAAATTATTTTATCCAGCTGTTCTAGTCATTCTCAGTAAGAGTATTCTCTTTTATATCCTTATCTGGATAATTGGAATCAGAAGTTCTGCAGTATATTTTTGGAAGGTGAGTGAAGTGTTAAACCTGGCACTAGCTGCTTTCCAATTCTGTATAACTCCCTGCAGTGTGCTATTATGTTTGAACTATTAATCACTAAGAGCCTTAAATGTGACAAATTCTACTTTTAAGCATAACATGTCATCAATTTTATGCCCCAAATGGATCAAATGAAATTTTATAAAATACTGCATACTAGGGTTTATCACTCAATTAAAGTAAAAGAACTAAAGAGAAGAACCTAATTTTTTCCTATTTTAACTCATTTTCAAGAAAGTAAAAAAAAAAAAAAATTACAGCTCTTCAAGTTGAAGAATTGTTTTAATCTTGTAGGATTAATAATGCAAGTCTTTCCTTTTGATAACAGTAGGAGATATTTGTGATTATGCCTGCTTAAATTTATAGTCTGTCTTGCTTGAGGGCATGCAAGTGCTTTATGATTATCAGGAACAAAATCGTTACAGCTCAAAAAATTAAAGAAGTTAACTTTTCTTAATCATCTGCAAAGTGCCAGGCATTATGCCAGAGGCTTTGCATGTTATCTTATTTAATTTTCATAATAATCCTAACCAACAGAATTATTATACCTATTTTATAGTTGATAAAACTGATAAGGAAAACTGAAAATCGTGATTCAAACTCAGATGTGTTTGACTCTAAAATCCATGTCATTTCCAATATACCAAACTGCTTATATAAAAAAAAGATTTGGAAGTTCTCCAAAAGTTAGCAATTTATGACTTGATGACTACCCATAACTAAGTCTAAGAAAGCTATTGTTTCCCTTTTATTCTTTATGAAAATGCACAAAGATTTCAGTAAGACTGCTTATTGTAGAATGACAATCTACATGACAATCTGATCTAGCTTGAACGATTTACAGAACCCCAGCTTATTGGGGAGATGATTCATCCAAATTAAGTGCTCTTAAAGTTTGTCTGTAGTAAAAGGGAAGCGTCTGTTGTGTGCAGTGAATATGAAAAGGATCACAAAAAAGCACCAGTTGCCTATTTCCCTATTTTCTCATTCATGTCTCCAGGAAAGAACACTTTCACATGTTTAGGCATGATTTTCTTTCAGGTAGATGTGGTTTATGCTAGTCATCATATTGATAGATCTTCCAGCACCATGAATCTACTCTTTGAGAACCCATCTGCATCTTGGGAGACACAAAGAAGAGTTGTATCTTAGAGTGTCATGTGAACTGGACAGGTGTAACACTTTTTGTGTCCATCCCCAATCTCTTGTCCTTTAGAAAAGCATCAGCTTCTCATTGGTCCCTATAGTTCAACGCTGTTTCTTACTAGAACCCAAACAAAGAGAAATAATGATATAATTAATATTGGCTCAACTGTTTTAAAATATTACTGGTGAGGTAAGGGAAGGGGGAATCTTCCACTTGCAGCCAATGGAGACATTGGTTTTCAGACTTGCCCTCCTACTGTGAAACTGGACAAAATATATGAGACAGCTGTATTTAGGCAGTGGACAATAAGGACAGCAGGACCATGATTCCTCAAAAAATGGAGATTACACAGATGAGCCCTGTATACAACTTCCAGAGCAGAGACCAGTGATGTCACTCAGCTGAAGAGCCAGAGATAAGAGTTCAGAATTCAGGGATGATGAGGGGTCTAGAATTTGTGGGACAAGATACCAGAAAGGGAGAATCTGTGTGAAGAGTGGGGACCCAGAAGTCTTCATGGTGGTTCCCTTTGGGTCCTTGATGGGAGAGTAGGCTGCAAGTAGACAAGGCCTATCAAAGAGCCTCTGCTGTGACAATGAGAGTGAATGGAGAGGCTGCAGAGTGCTGAGACATGCTTTAATTCTGGTTCAGCCAAAGTGAAGCAACCTCACTGAGCATTTATATGAAACCTCAGAAATGCCACGCTTTAAGAATAAGGACCACATACTAAGACTATTTACAAAACTGAAATAGATCTGCCTTTAAATATCATAAAACCAATTTGACAGGATCAAAAGAATCTACCACATATTTAATGTCTTGCTAGTACAAAACTCAATATCCTTTAAAGAAAGACAATATAATCCAAACTCCCTGAAATGTGACATCCACAATGTCGAGCGTAAACAGTGTCACACATTACTAGGTGTGTGAAGAAGCAGGGAAATGTGATGTATTATGAAGAGAAAAAGAAGCTAATAGTAACAGACCCTGAGATGACCCAGATGTTGAAATGAGCAGACAAGCACTTTGGAGCAGCTATTATAAGTATGTTCAAGGATTTTAAAAGAAAAGAAGAACATAATGACTGAATATATAGGGATTCTTAGCAGAGACATAGAAACTATTAAAAACCATGGGAGGAAGAATTCTAGAAATGAAAAATATGAAATCTGAAATCAAAAATTCTACTTAGAAAAATAATAGACACTGTATAATAAAGGATTAGTGACTTTGAGGATAGTTCAATAGAGACTATCCAATTTGAATAAAAGAAAGAAGAAAATTGCAAAAAATGAACAAGGACTAACATGTGAGACAAAGTCAAGTGCTCTAAAATACATGTAATTGGTGGAAAACATCAGTCTACAGATCCAAGAAGCTCAGTGAACTCCAGATAGAAGAAAGCTTTACCCAGGCACACAACATCTTGGCACAGCACATCCAGACTACTGAAACCAATGATGAAAAGTCTTTAAAATACCCAGAAAAAAAAATTACATAAAAGGATCAGCAACTAATAGGAATTATCGCTGACTTCTCATCAGAAGCAATGATACCAAAAGATAATGGAATAACATCTTTAATGTACTGAAAAAATCAAAACTCTCAACACAAAATTTTGTATCTAGTGAAAATTACCATAAAATGAGAATGAAATGAAGACACTTCTGAATAAATGAAAGCTGAGACAACTCAGCACACACAGACCTGCACCATAAGAAAAATTAAAGGATATTCTTCAGGCAGAACAAATATGATGCCAAATGTGGATATACATAAAAGAATAAAGAGCTTTGGAAATGGTAAACATGGATTAATAAGAAAAGTATTTTTTCCTCATGCCAAAATTTCTTTAAAAGATAACTGTTTAGAGGAAAAATACCAACAATGCATTGTGGTGTTTATAACATACATAGATATGAAATGAATGCCACTAACATCATGTTACTGCTGTAACATTCGTACCTTTTACTGAAGTGGTATAATAATAATTCTAAGTAGACTGTGATAGATTAAGATTGCATATTGTAGTGCCGAGAGGATTTTCTTAAAAATTTAAATAGATATGCAACTTTAGAAAGTCAATAGAGGAAATTTAAAAATACATAAAAAATACTCAAACCAAAAGAGGGCAGTATAGGAGAACAAATAGAAAACAAATAAGCAAGATGGTATACTTAAACCCAAACATTTATAATTACATTAAATTCAAATTAACTGCACACTACAATTAAAAAGCAGAGATTGAATTTTTTTTTTTTAGTCCAAGACTGTGGAACTGGATAAAAAGCAAGACCTAATTATATTCTGTGTATAAGAGAAACACTTCAGTTATTATGACACAATAAATTGAAATTAAAAAGATGTACCATGCAAACAGTAAGGTATCAGACAAATTAGACTTCAGGACAAAGGAAATATTACTAGACAAAGAAGGACACTTGTGATAATGAAAGTTCAGCAGAAGGACGTAATTCTAAATGTTTATGTACAAAATAACTGAGTTTCAAATACGTGAAGCAAAAGCTGACAGCAAAAAAGAGAAATAGACAAATGTAGTAATTCACGAACAAGTAGTAAAAAAAAAAAAAAAAAAACATAAATATTAGTGAACCTTTTAACCAACTTAACCCTGACAGTTTTTGAATCCACATTCAACAACTTTAGAATGCACGTTCTTTTCAAATGTATGTGGAGTATTCACTAAACATAGACTATCTGCTGGTCCATAAAATAAAGCACAATACACTTTAGTAGACTGAAATATGACACCAAAGGAATTAAATTACAAGTCAATAACATTCATATATCTACAGTTCCCAACTATTTGCATATTAAACAGTGCTTCTCTGAAAGTCTCATGGATCAAAGAAATCACAAGAGAAACTTGGAAATATTTTTAATTGAATTTTAATGAACATATCAAAATGTATGGGATGATTACACAGGCATACCTCATTATATTGCACCTCCACTTTATTGTGCTTTACAGATACTGCATTTTTTACAGATTAAAAGTTTGTTGCAACCCTACCTCAGGCAAGTCTATCACACACACCATTTTTCCAACAGCATTTGCTCATTTCATGGCTTTGTGTCACATTTTGGTAATTCTTGCAATGTTTCAAACTTTTTCATTATTATTTTATTTGTTATGGTGATATGTGAACAGTAATCTTTGATGTTACTACCACAACTCACTGAAGACTCAGATGATGGTTAGCATTGTTTTTTAGCAGTAAAGCATTTTAAAATTAAGGTGTGTACAATGTTTTTTAAGACATAATGCTACTGCACACTCAATAGACTACAGTATTACAGTATGGTGTAAACATAAATTTTATATGCAGTAGGAAACCAAAACATTCTTGTGACTTGCTTTATTGTAATATTCACTTTATTGCAGTGGTCTGGAACTGAACCCACAGTATCTCCAGAGTATACCTGTAATCCATTATATAAAATGAGGCACCCTAAGTCCATACTGATACAAGTAAGTACATAAATAAAGAAAGCTATTTAATAAATATAAAAGAAATGACAAAATGAAAAAATCACAATTTGGCAAACATCATAGTAATAGTTGAATAAGGCAACAGTCATCAATGAATGCTGTAACTGTGAGAGAAAGTTTCATGAGCTACAGGATATTATTTACATAGTCTCAAAATATCTCCCCACAAAATATGTATTATTTACAAAAGGAAAAAGAGTTACTTTACAGTGAAGAAGGCTGGTAGACACCATGTTAATCAAATGATCAAAATGGAGCAAATAAAAATAATTTGCTACCTTATATATTGTTATAAGAACCCAACAGCCCTTCTGTGGCTTTCCTGCAAAAAAAAGTGCAAAATCTGGATCTAATCATGAGGAAATACCAATTGAACCCAAATTAAGGGACATTCTAATAACTAGCCTATACTCTTCAAAAATTCCAAGTTCACATCAGAGAAAAGACTGAAGAACTATTTTATACTAAATAAGGAGACTAAAGGCACATACCAACTAAATCTATCAAGAAACGGATCTGTGTGCTGTGAATTGTTACTGGAACAATTGGTGAAATTTCAGTGATTAAGTGGGAGTAATGTTATCAATGTTAATTTCATGATTTGATTGTGGTTATGTAGGAGAGTATCCAAATTTATAGGAAATAAACACTAATGTATTCAAGAGTGTGTTGGCAACTTACTCTCCAATAATTCAGAAAAAAAAAGATATTTGTACTGTACTTGAAACTTTTCTAAACTGAGAATATTTTAAATTTTCACTATTGTCACAGCTCTAGACTATTGTTTCTCTAAGTAGAAGCTGTGTGGTTTTGAAGTCTCTTTCTGTGGGTCACAGAAATACTTTTAATTCTGTGTCTTTGGGACCTTATTCTGCTTTTCAAAATTCAAGTGACCTCTCCAACTTAATTATTACTGTGGCATAAAAGACAGTCATTTACTACCCAAGATTGCTGCTCTGGCCCCATATGGATGGCATGAGGATGACTTTGCCTTCTGAACTTTCTCATGTTGACATCCCTAATTACCTTGGCCATTGGCACAGGACCAGTTGGAATGTCAAGTGTGTGCTATTTGATAATGCTATAAAAAGACCTATAGCTGCTGCTCTCCAGCCATCTGTGCCTTCCCTTGGCATGATACTATTGGGTAGTTTGTCTTCCGTTGGCATTATTTCTATAGCGAGGCTTACATCTGCCACTCCTAGGCACTTACTTGGTGATCAAGTTGACATAAAATAGCTTCTTTGGCACTGTTTTTATTTAGAAGAGTTTTATACCTGTAAACTTCTGAAGCAAGAATTGACATTTACTATATACATTATAATTGTAATTATATACAATATTATGAATATAGAATTTTCTGGCCTCTATTGACTCAAACCTATCTTGGATTTCCAAGTTCAAATTTTCCCAGTCAGAAGTCTCTACTCTGAAGAATTAATCTGTAAATGAAATGTACCTCTTCTGTTTTAAGACACTGGATTGAGTGTATACATCAACTTTTCCCTCCTGTGCCACATCTCTATAAATGATGGAACATACGTGTGTGTATGTGTGTGTGTGTGTGTGTGGTTAAAATTTATAACTGGAATTCAAATCAAGAATACATAAGAGACCAGAAGCTGTGAGGAATCCACTGAAAACTGTAAAACACACAAAATAATATTGAAAAAAGAAAGCAGAAACCTAAATGTCCAGATAAGATGGCTCCCAAAGTTGAACGAAGCACCAAAAGTTCTCCATGCTCTGGGAAAGGGGATACTAGGAATCAGAAAAATGTTCCTGGGAAAGCAAGGGTGAATAATAAGGTTGTAGCAAGGTGGGTGAGTGGAGAAGTCAAAGTAAGTAAATACTGATAAATCCCAGGTATTGTTAGAAAAATAAGCTGATGTGAGTATGTTAAGAATTTAAGAATATTCACCAGAAAAATAGGAAGGGTGATTTTATGAACTGAATTGTGTCCCCCTCTCTTTCCAAATTGATATGTTGAAGCTGTAACCCCTAATGTGACTGTATTTGGAAGTGAGGCCTTTAAAGATACAGTTAAGGTTAAGTGAGGTCGTGGAGGTGGAGCCCTAATCCAATATGACTGGTGTATTTATAAGAAGAGGAAGAGACAACAGGGATGCATGTGCACAGAGGCAAATCCAGCAAGAAGGTGGTCACCTGCAAGCCAATGAGAGAGGCCTCAGGAGAAACCAAACCTGTCAGCAGCTTCATCTTGAACTTCCAGCCTCCTGAACTGTGAGAAAATAGTATTTCTCTTGTTTAATGTGCCCAGCCTTTGGTATTTTCTTATGGCAGCCCTAACAGACCAATACAAATGGTGTAACTTTTAGAATCAGTAAATAAAAACGCAAAAAAGAAGACTTGATAAATTATTACAGAACAAATAGGAAATAATCAAAAGGAAATAAATAAGGGTATGGCAAATAGAAAGTAAAAAATAAGCTGGCAAGAATGTGTAAGCATCAGTAATTATAATGTCAATGAACTAAATTCACCTACTGAAAATCAGAGACCACAAAATTGGATTTTTAAATATCCAGGTATGTGTTGCATATATAAAACACTCCAAACCCAAAATAACATGGTTCAAATGGAAATATATATATAAATAAATGCTTCTAAAACCAACTGTCAGAAGAAAGTATCTGAAGACAAAAGTATTAAAAGGGAAAAAGAAGGTGAGGTACTTTTAAAGCATGTGCTCAAATTCTTTGATACTCCTCTTTTCAAAAGGTGGTGCCTTATCCTCTCATCCCCTTGAATGTGATCTGGACGTGGTAACTCACTTCAGCTATGAAGTATGACTTCTGAAACTAGGTAATAAAATGTGTTGTGGCTTCCTTTTTGCCCCTTTCTCTCTGATCACTTGCTCTGGGGGAAGCTAGTTGCCATGTCATGAGGACATTCAAGCAGCCCTATGGAGAGGCCTATGCAGTGAGATACAGATGCGTCTTATGAATGGCCGGTAAGGAACTGCATTTGCCAGCCATGTGAATGAGCCATCTAGAAGCAGGGCCTTCATACACAAACTTTCAGATGACTGCCCCTCTGGCCAACATCTTGACTGCAACCTAATGAGAGACCCTGAGTCCGAATCGCCCAGTTAAGTCTTCTTGGATTCCTGACCCTCAGAAATTATGGTATAATTGATGTTTATTGTTTTAAGCTACTAACTTTGGGGGTAATTTGTTGTGCAGCAATTTGATAACTAATACAGAGAGATCCTTTATAATAATATAGTTGATAATTATAGAAGTAATCCATCAAGTAGAGATAGCACTATTCATTTAACTACAGAGCTCCAAAATATATTCTTAAAAAAAAAAACCTTCAAGGAAAAGTTGAAAAATCCACAAAGTGCAGGATGTTAGCACACCCTTCTCTGAAAGCCATACAAGGAGAAGGAAAAAAACAGTAAGGATATTAAGGATTTTAATAACATAAGAAAACTTGACCTAATGAAGATATGTTTAATAAACAGAATGCATATTATTAATAAAATATCAAAGTCATTTTAAATAATCATATCTAAGCCACCAAGGAAATATCAACATATTCCAAATATTTCTACCACAGAAATCATATTCAGTGACTTCTGTGCAGTAAAAGTAAAAATTAACTACAAAAAGATCACCCCAGGACTTCCCTGGTGGCGCAGTGGTTAAGAATCCACCTGCCAGTGCAGGGGACATGGGTTGGAGGCCTGGTCCGGGAAGATCCCACGTGCCACAGAGCAACTAAGCCCGTGCGCCACAACTACTGGGCCTGCACTCTAGAGCCCACAAGTCACAGCTACTGAGCCCACGCGCCTAGAGCCCATGCTCCATGAGCCCATGCTCCACAACAAGAGAAGCCACTGCAATGAGAAGCCTGTGCCCCACAACAAAGAGTAGCCCCCGTTCGCCACAACTAGAGAAGGCCCGTGCACAGCAGTGAAGACCCAATGCAGCCAAAAATAAATAAATAAATAACTTCTTAAAAAAAATCACCCTCATAAAAAATAACATTATGTGCCCCCGAATTTAACAACATACTTATTAGTAACTCTTCTGCTAAAGGTGATCTCAAAGTGGAAATTATAAACTTGTAACAATGACAATGAAAATATTACATATCAAGGTCTGTGGCTTGCAGCCAAAGCAGTAATACTCAGAAGAAACTTCATAGCCTTAAATTCATTATTTTTTTAAAAAGATTGAAAATAAATGACCTGTGCTTTCATATCAAGAGGACAAAGACAAATAAACCCAAAGAATGTAGAGAAATTAAATGAAGATAAAGGAAGAAATTAAATTAAAGTAGAATTTCTCAATAAAATCAAAGCCATTTTCTAGTAAACACCTGTAAGATAGTAGTTCAGAAAAATATCATCAAGGCATAGAAAAAGAAGACAAACACACACACACAAATTAGGATTGAAAAGGACATAATTACAGCAAAGGAAATTTGTTTTTAAAGAGGAGGATACTATTAATTTTGTTTTGAATTTATTCATTTTTATCATGGATAAAAAATGGAATAAAATAATGAATTGCCATATACCAATCACCTAACTTCAACAAGTACCTATACATGACCAAACAGTTTTCATTTATATTTCCAACCACCCTACATCCCATTTTGGATTATTTTGAAGCAACGTATTATTTTACTTTAAATGCTTCATTATGTATCTCTGAAAGAGGGTTTTTTTTTAAAGAAACATCATCACAATACTATTATCAAATCTAAAGAAATTCCTCTTAGCTTCTTACTTATTTATTTATTGGCTGCATCAGGTCTTAGGTGCAGCACGCGGGATCTTTTGTTGCGGTACACAGGCTTCTCTCTAGTTGTGGCACGCAGGCTCAGTAGTTGTGGCTTATGGGCTCCAGAGCGAGTGGTCTCTGTAGTTGTGGTGTGTGAGTTCCAGAGTGTGTCGGCTCTCTCGTTGCGGCACGCAGGCTCTCTAGTTGTGGCACGCAGGCTTAGTTGCCCCGTGGCATGTGGGATCCTAGTTCCCCAACCAGGGATGGAACTGGCATCCCCTGCATTGCAGGGCGGATTCTTAACCACTGGACCACCAGGGAAGTCCCTCCCCTTAGTTTCTTAATATCATCAAATCCAATTGATGTTCAGATTTCTCTGTTATCTCCAGAAATATTTATTTTAAAAAAATCTAAAAGGTAGTTGTATCTCAGGATCAACCAGGTCCAACATTACATTTGGTTGATGTGTCTCAGTGGTTAAAGTCTATTTTTTTTTCTTTTTTGTATTTATTTAAAATTTCTTTTATTTATTTATTTATTTATTTATTTATTTATTTATTTATTTATTTATTTATTTATTTATTTCCTTTGGCTGTGTTGGGTCTTTGTTGCTGCGTGTGGGCTTTTTCCAGTTGCAGTGAGCTGGGCTACTCTTCGTTGTAGTGCGCGGGTTTCTCGTTGTGGTGGCTTCTCTTGTTGCGGAGCACGGGCTCTAGGCCCGCAGGCTTCAGTAGTTGTGGCACATGGGCTTAGTTGCTCTGCAGCATGTGGGATCTTCCCGGACCAGGGATTGAACCCATGTACCCTGCACTAGAAAGCAGATTCTTAACCACTGCGCCACCAGTGAAGTCCCTCAGTGGTTTATTTTAATCTGAGTTCCGGCTTCCTCTCTTTTCCCCACTTGTTTTGCAGTTTTGCTGTTGAATAAACTGAACCATTTGCCCTATAGAGTTTCTCATATTTTGACATGTGCCAACCTCATATCTTTGGAGTGCTTATTAATATGTTCCTCTGTCTCCTGTGTTTCCTGTAAACCATTAGTTCATTTGGGTCTGTTTCAAGTGACCATTTTTTCTCCTGGTTAGGGTCACATCTTCTTAGTCCTTCTCACCAAAAGTGAGGTCATCACTTTTGGTTTTATCCTTCATTTATAATATATATATAGTATGTATGTATATATATATATATATATATATATATATAGTATATATAATATTTATATATACTATATATATATTATATATAGTATATATATATAACTAAAGATGCATATATATTCATCTATACCCGTTTTTAAATAAAACTTCTGTTTTAGTGTTTTAGTAGCATATTAAAACATTGTTTGGCAACTTGATGGTTTTTTTTTTTTTTAATTTTATTGAAGCATAGTTGATTTACAATGTTGTGTCAATTTCTGCTGTACAGCAGAGTGATTCAGTTATACATATATATATATTCTTATTCATATTCTTTTCCATTATGGTTTATCACAATATATTGAATATAGTTCCCTGTGCTATACAGTAGGACCTTGTTCTTTTTTTGTGTGTGTGTCTGCATTGAATTGCAGTACATGAGTTGGCAGCAGAATACCTTTCCACTGAGTGCACTCCCCACTGTCTCCATCTATCTGGAACCTTTTCTCCCTTTCATAACTCCTTAGTAGCCTCCCTGTCCCCATTTCCCACTCTTTGTCTTTAGCTCTGAGAACCTCAGCACTCAACATTTTGGACAAGGGAAGTGGGTTGCATTGTCCCTGTTAGGGGAAGGTTTGCAGTGTCGTCCCCTTGAAGGCATTTGAACATGAGTTTTAAGGCTAGGGGTCAGAGCTTGGTTCAGGATTAGAGGTCAGAGCAGTATGGTTGGGGGGCTCCCTCTTTCCCAGGTTTCTCCTTACTCCCACCTCTTCTCTGTGGTCCTAAGACTACTGGAGTGGGAAAGATGGGACCCAGCTGGTCCCCCAGATTCCCTGAGGACAATGGCAAGTAGCAGGGTAAGACTGGGGAAGATCTCCTCCCAGGTCTCCATAGGCCTATCACAGTGACTACACATCCCTCAGCTGAGACCTACTCCTCTCTTCGACAAGCAGGGCTAAAGGGAAAGTTCTTTGGAAGCAGGTCCAGCTCCATATCTCACATCTCAGGACTCTAGGGCTTCCCCCTCCTGGCCCAGCCAGCACTGTCCCTCTCCCCCATTATTTTCCTGTGCCCCAAACTGAGTCAGAGAATTATCGATAGCATGAGGGGAACCTGGCTTAGAACACCCCCTTCTGCCATGCCTTCCCTATCCTGGGAATTGAAAGGGGATTTCTGAGGAGAGGGGCTGGTGAGCTCCCAGGGACACAAGGAAACTAGCGATGAGGGAGGGGAGCAAGTGTTTCCCCCACCTGATGAGAGGGACCCAAGAGACAGAGACCAGAGGAGGAGACCTCTCAGGAGACACCAATCGTAGAGTGCTGTCCCTTTAACTTAATTCTGTGGTGCCCTCCCCGGTGCTGGGGCCAGTCCCTAACTGAAAGCAGACCCACTAGGAGTCCCTGACCCTTCATCACTTCAGTTGCTAGTCGATTTCAGCCCAACTCGGTGACAACACAGAAAGGAAAGGTAGGGAGCAGTGGCCCTTGGGTTCTCCTAGGGAGGTTACACTTCGGGGGGCTGATGCCAAGTATCTATGTACCCTTTTATTGTTACCTTTTGGCTGTGCCGCGCGGCATGCGGTATCTTAATTCCCCAGCCAGGGATAGAACGCATACCCCCTGCAGTGGGAGCATGGAGTCTTATCCACTGGACCATCAGGGAAGTCCCTGATGCCCAGTATCTTTCAACTCGGGATCCAACTGAAGGAGCCAGAAGCTGGGGTGTTAACTGTAGGAAAGACCTCCAACAGTTCTCAGTCATTCCCCTATGGCAGGCCAAGGGTGGCAGCTTCTAGGAATCTTTCCCTCCTCTCACAGCCTACTTCCTACAACTATGGGCTTGAAATATTTTCGATCCACTCCCAGGAGGAGAAGATGCTTCAGGCACCAGGCAAAGTCCTGTCCAGGAGGAAGGTGGCAGCAGAGTGCTGGGATTGTGAGGATTTATGGACGTGGGGACAAGGCTGGGAGGAAGATAGAGCCAGGATTATTTAGCTCCCTCCATACAGGCCACTCACAGAGACGAGTGTGTGTGTGGTGGGGCGGGGGGCTTAGGTGGTGGAAGGCAATCACTGGTAGTAAGGGGAGGCCTGACTCTGATGAGGGGCCCTTAGGAATAATGGGAGCCTGGACACGGATGGACCCCTTATCAGGGAGAGAGGCCCTGTCGATATGGAAACAGCCGGCATGGAGAATGGCTCCCAGCCCGAATGGCAGCAGCGGCGGCAGAATCAGGAGGGCAGGACGGTGGCTTCGGTTTAAATCTTTAACTCACCAGCTGGCTAGGCAGCGGCAGCAGGGGTGCAGTGGGGGATGTTGCGACCGGAGCCCTGGAGAGCAGTGCCCAGTCCGCTTGACAAACAGCTCATCAGGCCCCGCAGAAGCTCCAGCTTCTGCTCCCGAGGGTGCGCTGAGCTGTGTGGGGACCCGACACAGGCATGAGGCGGGGCGGGGGCTCCCGGCTTCCCCGCGACCGGTTCTCCCGGACTGAGCCTCGTCCATGCCCTGGGCGGGTGCGCGGTATCCCAAGCCCTTCGCCTCCGCGCGCGGTATCCCAAGCCCTTCGCCTCCGCTCCCTCCACCACATGTGCAGCCAGGGGAAAAAGTAGAAACAGCCCCAGCCGATCCTGGAAAGAGAAGGCAGGACCTTGTTCTTTATCCATCCTATATATAATAGTTTGAATCTGCTAATCTCACACTCTCAATCCTTTCCTCCCCCCCACCCCTTGGCAACCACAATTCTGTTCTCTATGTCTGTAAGTCTGTTTCTGTTTCATAGATTTGTTCATTTGTGTCATATTTTAGATTCCACATAAAGTGGTTATCATGTGGTATTTGTCTTTCTCTTTCTGACTTAACTTCACTTAGTTTGATAATCTCCAGATCCATCCATGTTGCTGCAAATGGCATTATTTCATTGTTTTTCATGGCTGAGTAATACTCCATTTTGTGTGTGTGTGTGTGTGTGTGTGTATATATATATATATATACACACACACACACACATACACGTACGTATACACATACCACATCTTCTTTATCCATTCATCTATCGATGGGCATTTAGATTATGTCCACATCTTGACTATTGTAAATAGTGCTGCTGTGAACATAGGGGGTGCATGTATATTTCCTAATTATAGTTTTGTCTGGGTATATGCCCAGGAGTGGGATTGCTGGATCATATGGTAGCTCAATTTTTAGTTTTTTAAAGAACCTCCATACTTTTCTCCATAGTGGCTGTACCAATTTACACTCCTACCAACAGTGTAAGAGGGTTCCCTTTTCTCCACATCCTCTCCATCATTTATGATTTGTAGACTTTTTAATGATGGCCATTCTGACTGGTGTGAGGTGGTACCTCATTGCAGTTTCGATTTACATTTCTCTGATAATCAGCGATGATGAGCATCTTTTCATGTGCCTGTTGGCCATCTGTATGTCTTCCTTAGAGAAATGTCTATTTATGTCTTCTGCCCATTTTTTGATTGGGTTGTTTGCTTTTTCGTTATTGCATTGTATGAGCTGTTTATATATTTTGGAAATTAAGCCCTTGTCAGTTGCATCATTTGCAAATATTTTCTCCCAGTCTGTAGGTTGTCTTTTTGTTTTGTTTATGGTTTCCTTTGCTGTGCAAAAGCTTATAAGTTTGATTAGGTCCCATTTGTTTATTTTTGCTTTTATTTCTGTTGCCTTGGAAGACTGACCTAAGAAAAGATTGGTGTGATTTATGTAAGAGAATGTTGTGCCTATGTTCTCTTCTAGGAGTTTTATGGTGTCATGTCTTATATTTAAGTCTTTAAGCCACTTTGAACTTATTTTTGTGTATAGTATGAGGGTGTGTTCTAACTTCATTGATTTACATGCAGCTGTCTAACTTTCCCAGAACCACTTGCTGAAAAGACTGTGTCTTCCCATTTGTATATTCTTGCCTCCTTTCTTGAAGATTAATTAAACATAGGTGTGTGGGTCTATTTCTGGGCCCTCTATTCTGTTCCATTGATCCATATGTCTGTTTTTGTGCCAGTATCACACTGTTTTGATTACTGTAGCTTTGTAGTATTGTCTGAAGTCTGGGAGGGTTATTTTTCCTCAGGATTGCTTTGGCAATTCTGGGTCTTTTATGTTTACATATAAATTTTAGGATTATTTGTTCTAGTTCTGTGATAAATGTCATGGGTAATTTGATAGGGATCGCATTAAATCTGTAGATTGCTTTGGGTAGAATAGTCATTTTAACAATTTTAATTCTTCCAATCTTAGAGCATGGCATATCTTTCCATTTCTTTAAATCATCTTCAATTTCCTTTACTAATGTTTTGTAGTTCTCAGCATATAAGTAAGTCTTCCACCTCCTTGGTGAGGTTTATTCCTAAGTTTTTTTTTTTTTTAGATGCAGTTTTCAAAGGGATTGTTTATTTACATTCTGTTCTGATATTTCATTGTTAGTGTAAAGTACTGATTTCTGTATGTTAATCTTGTAACCTGCTACCTTGCTGAATTCATTTATCAGTAGTTTTGTGAGTCTTTAGGGTTTTCTATATATAGTAACATTAATTTTGTTATAATATCCTGGGAATAACTCTGATCATTCTATATAGCAGTATATAAAATGATCAGAAGACTTTTTAAAAGTATGATAATAATATATACAACAGTGCAATAAACATGAAAACTTAGCGTGAATAAACTGAAAAAATTGAATTGACTAAAATAGATGAATTTAAATAAACCAGTAGCTCCAAGGACAAAATTCAAACAAGCCAAAAATATAACTCCTAAAAAGAAGCAGTAGGTTTTATTTATGAATTAAAAACTTAAAAACTTATTCTAACATGAAAATAAGTGTCATTCCAAGTAAATTCTCCATTTGGTAACAAAATCTAAATTCTTCGCATATATTTTCACATTTAAAGTAATTATTCATTGTTCTTATATAAAAAAGATTATGTAGATATTTATGTAGACATTAAGAACTGATTACTAAAATTTATATTAACATAAATGTAACTATGAGATAAATTATTTTATAGACTTCCTTATCTTGAAAGTTACTTTTCCCTCAAATCTACAAATATGACATTTCTAAAATATTAACACATTATCAGAAATATTTTATTCCTAATTCTTAAAATTTCTTATTAACCAGATTTGTCCTATGAAAAGAAATGTTATTTTAAATAAGTACAAAAAGAAGTGTATCAACATTTTACTTTACTTGAAATAAAGCAGCATGAAATTAAATGTTCTGAAAGCAGTTTTGGACAAGGCTTAAAGCTGCAAAGCTTGTAGTTAATGAATTTAAATTTTATATTATCAACTGATTTGAACTAAGTAAAATATTATAGCAGGGAGGGCCAGAACATGGTAGTCTTAAATGTGTAGAAGCTCTTGCATATCTTTGTAAGTGCTTCTGTTATCTCATACAAACCTATCAATCCCCAGAAGCATAACAAAAATTAGAAAAGGTTATAACAACATCAATACGTTATAATAGTTAAACTTATATGTCAATGACTAGTCCAAAGTATGATTTCAAGATGAAAATCTACTCAGGATTTTTTTTTAGCTTTGAATCGTTTTTTTTTTTTTTTTTTTTTTTTTGGTTGTGCTGCACGGCTTGCAGGATCTTAGTTCCCCAACCAGGGACTGATTCCAGGCCCTCAGCAGTGAAAGCATCGAGTCCTAACCACTGGACCATCAGGGAACTCCTTAGCTTTAAATGATATTTGTTGTAAATCTGCATATTCATTATAGTAGTGCATTAAATATCACCTGTGAAAGGTAATGAGCTCCCAGGAATAACAAGTCATTTATTCCAGATCTTAGATGATACAGAGAGAATATGTGTAAATTTTTAAACATGGATCATAGCCAAAGACTCTCAGTGTTTGTCATCTTTTGTTCAGTGGAAGCCAATTTCACTTAATAGTGCTAAAAGATGTTACTAATATAAGTTAGTTTGGCAAACGGTAAATTAAAAATTGTCACTGAGAATGACAGAAACTAAATAGTTCATTCTTCTGAATATTTTTCTGAAAACTTGCTTCCACATTAGTAACCCTTTTTATAATAAAACCATTCACTAACTAGGTAGCCCTGATTGGGTGGCAGTAAGGGTTGGGATTTATCAATATGACACTTTTCAAATCTATTGTCATCTATGTTATCCCTTTAGACCCATTACATGCCATTTTAATCTTATACAATAAATCTCCAAAGAGACCAAGGAAACAAAAAAAGGACTGTACAACTTACAATGTCTCCTTGTGCCATGTGCCTCCGAGACACATGATTCTAAACATCTAAGTATGGTACAGCAACACAGTTCACTAGTATGTGAAAACCTTGATGGATGGGCATCAGGGGGTAGATACATGTTTTATGGGGCTTGAAACTTATACTTCTGAAGAAAAATAATTTAATTGACCTAGAGAATATTATGCTTACTGAAATAAGCCATAGAAAGACAAATACTGTATATTATCACTTAGATATGGAATCTAAAAAATAAACAAATATATATAACAAAACAGGATAAGACTCACAGATATAGAAAACAAACTAATGGTTACCAGTGGGGAGACAGAAGAGTGGGAGGGTCAAGATAGGGCTACAGGATTAAGAAATACAAACCTCTATGTATAAAAAAGATAAGCAACAAGGATACATTGTACAGCACACGGAAATATAGCCATTATTTTATAATAACTTTAAATGGAGTATAATCTATAAAAATACTGAATCACTATGCTGTACACCTGAAAATATTATAATATTGTAAATCCACTATACTTCAATTTAAAAAAGAAAGTTAAAAAAATAATTTAACATTTCAAGTACAAAATTAGGTACTGGGAAGGATATGTACAAATAAGAGGCAGAGAAGCTTAAGCTTTATAAACTTTGTAGTAAATTTACCTCTGCATCTGGCACATAGTAAACACTCCATAATTATTTGTGGAATAATTTTTGATTAATAAGTATTAATTAAATTTAAAGTCAAGATGAGAAGAACATGACTTTCCCAGTAGTGGTCTCTTGCAGTGTATTTAACATAATATCATTTAACAGTACCTTAGCCTTAGTCTCAACCAGCTTTACTGCATGTCCTCTATTCTTGTATGTGCTGTCCTAATCAAGTAAAAGACATGAAAATGAACTACAAAGCCAAGTGGCTTTTACTTTCTTGACTTATTTAGAATATGACCATTTCCCAGGGGTATATGAACATATTTAACTGTATATATCCAACATTTAAACTAAATTGCAACACTAAAACTATCTAAAAGTTAAAAAATAAATGTATCCAGAGGATAGCCAAGTGGGGGGGTGATAGATACTAGATGTCTTTTATCACACTGTAAAGATTCATGTATGAACTGTCTCAAACTGAGAGGTATGGAGCTACAGAAATATACTCTCTACTGCATTTACTAAAAACTACATTCATATATATGAATAGTGAGAAGGTCCACAGAAAGATTAAGAAATGAAAACCTTCATAGTACAGATATAATATCAACTCAAGAACTGTTAAGCCTTATTACCTTCTTGAAATTAATGACCCCAAATTCCCTGTAACAGTTAAAAAATTAAGAGTAGAAATCACAGAATTAAGAATGAGAGAGAGAGAATATGTTCCAGAAATAATTTGTGGACCACAGATCTTATAGCCAACACTTACATCACTGTTAAACATAAAGTACTAACATTAGTAACTCACAAAAAAATTGATATTTTTTATGGGTAACTTTCTTTTTCACTGATTTATATGCCTATATACTAGTGCTATTATATAGTCTTAATGTTAACTAGAATAAGTCTTAGGTATTCTTGACCATTTACTTTCACATATGAATTTTAAGATCAACTTGTCAAGTTCCATGGAAAATCTTGAAGGATTTTGATTGGAATTCCACTGAATTTTACAGATTATTTGGGGTCAGAATTGATATCTTTATGATGTATAGTCTTTTCAGCAATAAGCAGGTGTATATCTGTATTTTAATCAGGTGTTCATTTATGTCACTCAGTAATGGGTGGTAATTTCTTCTTAAATGCATTGTATATCTTTTGCTTATTTTCAGTGAAGAATTACATACAAATTTTGCCAGAGACAAGAAGATAGGAAAAAAAGCTGCCTTAGCTTATTTATAAGGCTAGTATAACCTTGATACCAGTTGGGGGCTTGTTAGCAGTCAAGTGCAAGTAAAGTGATAGAATTTCTTAAGAACAGAGATGCACTTATATAATACTGTACAGCAACTATACCTCAGTGAAAAAAACATAAATGCAAAAGTATTACATAAAGCACTAGCAAATTGAATACGGGAGTATATATATTTTTAAATTACTGCTAATTTCTTCATTGAATATAAGGATCTATTATGAAAGTGTCATGCCACTCTTGGATTAAAAAAGAAAAACAACATGATTTTTTCAATTGATATACATTTAAGTTACTTCCGATTTTTTATCGTTGTAAGTACTGCTGTCAGGAATTCCCTGGTGTTCCAGTGGTTAGGACTGCATGCTGTCACTGCCGAGGGCCTGGGTTCAATCCCTGGTTGGGGAACTAGGATTCCACATGCTGCATGGTGCAGCCAAAAAAAAAAAAAAAGATAGTCTTAAAAAAAAATAAGTATTGCTGTCATCACCAATCTTGGACATAAGATTGGTCACATCATTTCCTTAAGAAGATTTTCCAAAAGTACATATATGCAAATTTGAATTCTGATGTATTATTAAAATATGGAATCATCAAACTTTTTCCATAAAGGACCAAACAGCAAATATTATAGGCTTGTGGGCCAAAAGGAAAAATTGAGGTTATTATTTAGGTACTTGAGAAAACAAATTTCCATAGATTGTTATTGATAAAATTTTAAATGTAATAATTGAGTATGATAGAAAACAAATTTCCACAAATCTTTATTGATAAAATTAAAAATCTATTAATTGAGTACAGTTTTCATAATAAAGTTCTACAGATGTGAATAATGGAATTCTTTTGTGGGGGGATAACATTTCTCTTAATAAGGGTTGAAAGGTGGTTTTCCTTAACAACAAAATCTGTTGCAAATGTTCATCTGTGAATACTGACCTATGGTGAGATTTTATGTATTTCAACTTTGCAAATTTCTTTCCTCATAGATAAGTACTGCCAAATACTGATATCAATCCATGAGTGTATGGTTTAATTGCACATATTCACTGATCAGAAGGCATTTTTACAATTCTGTTAGCTAAAGGCTAGACTGCCTTTTAACATGTTACTACACTGCAAATTAATTACTTCCTATTAAAGTTCCTTAATTGCAACATTAAATAGACTTTGGAATATGGACATTACCTTTGCACTTGTATCAAGGTTGAAAAATGCTGCTGTGGACTGAAATATATTGCTGGGAATTTGTATAGGAATAGAGATCTCACTTCTTTTTTTAACTTTTGACAGTGCAGGCCTGTAACACAGTCTATTACTTGCAAGTCATACAATGTTAGTTCTCACTGAAATGACTTTATCACAATATGTTTCACATATAAGTGCTGTTTTGCTTGTAATAGTTTCAGTTTGAAACACTTTCAAGTCTTCAGCATAAGGTAATTCCAAAGCCATTCAGAGTTGAGTGGTTGAGCACAGTTCTTCCAACCATTTAAAAATGTAAACACCATTTTCTTTTAAAATTTAAGTATAGGGCTTCTCTGGTGGCGCAGTGGTTGAGAGTCCGCCTGCCGATGCAGGGGACACGGGTTCGTGCCCTGGTCCGGGAAGATCCCACATGCCACGGAGCGGCTGGGCCCGAGCCATGGCCATTGAGCCTGCGCATCCGGAGCCTGTGCTCCACAATGGGAGAGGCCACAACAGTGAGAGGCCCACATACTGCAAAAAAAAAATTTGAAGTATAGTTGATGTACAGTATTATATATACAGGTGTACAGTATAGCAATTCACAACTTTTAAAGGTTATACTCCATTTATAGTTATAAAATATTTGCTATATTCCCTGTGTTATACAATATATCCTTGTAGCTTAATTTATACCTAATAGTTTGTACCTCTTAATCCCTTATGCCTATAATGCTCTTTCTTCCCTCTCCACTGGTTTGCTCTTTATATCTGTGAATCTACTTCTTTTCTGTTATATTCACTAGTTTGTTGTATTTTTTAGATTCCACATGTAAGTGATATCATACAGTACTTGTCTTTCTCTGTCTGACTTATTTCACTTAGCATAATGACAAAACCAAAAAACCTACTGAATGGGAGAAAATACTTGCAAACAATATGACTGATAAGGTGTCAATATCCAAAATATATAAATAGTTCATACAACTAAACATCAAAAAACAAACAACCTGATTAACAAAATGGGCAGAAGAACCGAATAGACATTTTTCCAAAGAGGAAATGCAGATGGCTAACAGGCACATGAAAAGATGCTCATCATCACTAATCATCAGGGAAATGCAAATCAAAACCACAGTGAGATAACACCTCACACCTGTCAGAATGGCTGTCATCAAAGAGAACACAAATGACAAATGTTGGCGAGGATGTAGAAAAAAGGGAACCTCATACACTGTTGGTGAGAATGTAGACTGGCACAGCCACTGTGGAAAACAGTATGGAGGTTTCTCAGAAAACTAAAAGTAGAACTACCATGTGACCCAGCAATTCCACGCCTGAGTGTATATGTGAAAAAAACAAAAGCACTAATTCGAAGAGATACATGCACCCCAGTGTTCATAGCAACATTATTTACATTTGCCAAGATATGGAAGCAACCTAAGTGTCCATCAACAGATGACTGGATAAAGAAGATTGTGGTACATATCAGGCTTCCCTGGTGGTCCAGTGGTTAAGAATCTCCCTGCCAATGCAGGGGACATGGGTTTGAGCCCTGGCCTGGGGAGATCCCACATGCTGCAGAACAGCTAAGCCCGTGTGCCACAACTACTGAGACGGTGCTCTAGAGCCCTTGAGCCACAACTACTGAAGCCCATGCACCTAGAGCCCATGCTCCACAATAAGAGAAGCCACCGCAATGAGAAGCCCGTGCACTGCAATGCAGGGTAGCCCCCGCTTGCTGCAACTAGAGAAAGCCCACGTGCAGCAGCGAAGACCCAATGCAGCCAAAAAAAAAAAAAAGTCATAAAAAAAAAGAACACACACACACACACACAGTGGAATACTACTCAGCCATAAGTAAGAGTGAAATTTTGCCATTTGCAGCAACATGAATGGACCTGGAGGGCATTATTCTAGGTAAACACCATTCTTTACTCAAGGGCTGTACAAAAGGCAGGCTATATTTGGCCTATAGGCCATAGTTTACTGACCCCTGCTCTGTAAAGTCTATATTCCCAGTAAATATAATAAGTGCCTGTTTCCCCCCAAACTTTGCAACCAGTAAGTAATAACTTTAAAAAATTTGTCCAGTTTGAAATTACATTTTTTCAACTTTGAACATTAGGACAGTTAAATACCTTTTCATGATTATAGGCCATTTATATTTCATCATTGAAAACTTGTTGTTCATATTCTTTTTCCATTTTTATTGTAATAAAATTCTCATTCCAACAGTTACCCTGTGTACCAAAAAGAGTTCAAAGTCCTTTTTAGTGGCTCTGTCTACTTCTTTAGAATTATTTTCCACTGCATTTTCCCACACATCCAACATTCCTTCCATATTGAAAGACCTGCCATTGCCTGATAGAACTGTGTTTTCTCAAGCTTCTCTATATATGTGCACCAGATATCATTCATTTTCTGTTGCCTTTTCTCCATTTTCCCTTCTACTATAACTCTTATCCTTCAAGATGCAGATCAAGGAACAGTTCCTCCTCTTTGGTTCTACACCATTCTTAACTCTGCCATAAAACCTATTACACTATGTTACTAACTGTTGTTTACAGTTGTCTTTCTCCCTACTGGGCTGAAAGCTTGTTGAGAAATGGTATTGTAATTGATCTCTCTTTTCACAACTTAATAGGCACTGATTTTTTGTTGACTGAATGAGTTCAAGATAATAGTAGTGTTAATAATATTAATAAAGTAATATGTGCCAGACACAAAAATATCAGAGACAAATTTGTGTAATAGTATTCCTTATAAAATGCTTATCATAATGAACAATTGAATTTTGAAGAAGCTATCTCAGATAGTAAAATTTCATTAAAGAAAATAGCCACTAAGATTTTTATTCCCTGACAAAACTAAGTACATCAAACATTGGATTTAAAAGCTTGTCTTTTTCCCTAAAGACTTAAAATAATTTATTTAAATAACTGCTACTAGTTATAGCTATGATTTCCAATTCAAGAAAATTTGCTTGTATTAGAAAACTGAGAAAATTAAAATACAAAATTTTTGTATTTTATCATCAGCCATGTCTGTTTTGTAATCTATTTTTGTTACTGTTTTGAAAGAACAGTAAGTTCTTTCTTTCAAAATCTCCTTTGTAACTTGACTATGATACATTTTGGATTAATCTTTTATTTTGCTTTATTTCCAAAGGACATCCATTACCTTGCACTAGATAAGGGCGAACTGGCACTAGCTGAAGTGGCAAGAAAGAGAGCTAGTGACATTGATGCAGAATCAATAACCTCTGGAGTTGGTAAGATTTAATGCTGTTTTTTTTAAGTGCTTTTTATTTTAATCAATACTTATTCAGTATCACTTCTATTTACATTTGTAGGGCATGGCTGGTTAATCTGAATTACTTTCTTTGTGAAGACAGTGTCTTTTTTTTTTTTAGAAAAAACAAGAATTAAGCCTGGGTAAATAGTACAATATGGATATTTAACTTGGAATTATGTTAATATGCAAATTAATAATCAGTAATTAATAACTACTTAGCAAAAAGTTAAAAAGTCATTGTTCTTTTCATAAGATTTTAAGGAAAACAGTTTATTATTATTAGTGCTATTATTAAAATTAACCAACACAGGAACTTATATAATCCTTTATTTTTATACATAGACATGTCCCATCTCAGAAGAATTCCCTCCTATATCAGACAAAGTACTTCATGTGAAATTTAGGTTTGATGGGTGATTTTTTTTTTAATTTAGAAGCCACTAGATTCATTTTACTGTGAGTCTTCCAAAGAGGATAAATCAAATGCCTAAATTGAATCTAAAAGTCCATTCAAAACTTTCTAATATAGAAAAATGATGTCTTTAAAAACTATAATAATATCAGCATGAGTTTCCTTTTTCTAAACTCAATTTATCCTAATGTGACCAACTCTGAAAGTACTGATCTCTGGACATCCCAATTTCTATTGTTCCTGGTATTTCCTATTCCTAAATTAGGCAGAGGACCGTCAGAAATTGTAATAGAATTTATTTCTTCATGGAACTCCTATAAAACAAAGAAGTTTCAGTAAGGTTTCCACTTGGTAAGTTGCTTGAAAATATTATAACATTGATTATCCATTGATGGATCATCTTGTGCTTTGTTTTTGTAATGTTGGCAGCCAAAAGGAGCAATTGTCGGCTTCTCTATAACATCACCACCAGAGGTCCCAGTCTTCCAGTTGGTACTGAAGGACTCAAAGCCATACTACCAGGGTAGCTCTAAAGCTGAATACCAAAGCTGACAGTTGTTTACCAGAAAGATGATTTTGTTCTCCCTCCCCAACCCTGAAAAAGTTCCAAACTGATCAAACCCAAAAGATGCATAGACCACTTTCAAATCTTCATTCCTAATGGATAAAGGATATTCAATATTAATATAATATTAGATAAGAGTAACTTCAGTTGACCTATCAATGTATATTGTTACTTGCTAAGGATAGTGATGTGCATCCCAATAAAAACAATAATAGCTAATATTTACTGAATGCTTACTGTGGGCCATGCACTATTCTAAGTTAACCTACATTTACTAATTTAAGCCTCACCATAATTCTTTCAGGTAGGTACAATTTATATTTGTGATAAGTCACTTATAACTAAATAATAAAACCATACCATATTAATAGGAATTGCTGTGTTACATCATGGGGATACAAACATCCTCCATCCCCATCCCTCTTGCCATTTAGGAAACACAGTAGTAGGTTAATTCATAGCAAATTTTATCAGAATTTTCCTTAGTTGTCATGTACACTGCCTTTTCCACCAGGGTTTCAGATACAATGGAGGCAATTTTTGCATTTTAAAGCTATTTAAATTTACTAAGAGTGAAAAGGAATATGAAGAGATTACCACGAAATTTCAGAAAAATGAAGAAACTCCACTATTCACCAAAATGCATCCTGTGCCCTGTGTGTATTTTGATCAGGTTGCCTAGGCCAGCTGATAATTCCTAGCCAAAGAGTTTGGTGTTCCCCCTTTGAGCCCTGCCTCATCTCTAGTAAATACCTTTTTTTCACTGAAACCCTGTTACTCCCCATTTCTCAGCTTTTTTTGAGGCCTTATCCTTTAACTTTGATTACTATTTCTTGTCAAGGATCCATTTAATAACAATAGTAACTATCAAGAGGTGAACAGTTTAGATAAATGTTCTACTCCACTTTTGTTCCAGAAAACTGGGGTGACTCCCACTTATATTTAGCAGACAGAAAAAAATAATCAGCAAACTTTAAGATACAACATTTAGAGTCATTGAGTCTGAGGAGCAAAAGGAAAAAAGATTAAGTGAAATGGGCCTAAAGGACTTACGGGACACTCTCAAGCATACCAACAACTATGGGAGTCTCAGAAGGATAAGTGAGAGAGAGACAGAGAGACTATTTGAAGAAATAATGACCAGAAACTTCCCAAATTTGAGGAAAGAGATGGATCTACAAATCCAACCTCAGTGAACTCCAAATACAATCAACCAGGAGAGAGACCCATGCTAGGACAAATTATAATCAAACTATCAAAAGCTTTTCAGCTTGAAAAAAGCATCTTGAAAGCAGCAAGAGAAGAGCAACTTATCATATACAAGGTATCCTCAATAATATTATCAGCAAGTTTCTAGTAGAAACCTTGGAGGCCTGAGGCAATAAAATGACATATTTAAAGTGCTGAAACAAAAAAGAATGTCAAAGGAGAATTCTATATCCAGCAAAACTTTCCGTCAAAATTGAGGCAGAAATTTAGATATTCCTAGCTAAATAAAAGCTGAGGGAGTTCATTACCTTCCCTAAAAGTAATGCTAAAGGGAGTCCTACAGGTTGAAATGAAAGGATCCTAGATAGCAACTTGAACCCATATGAAGAATGTAAAGATCTCCAATAAAGACTAATACATGGACAAATATAAAAACATTATTATAATATTTTACTACACTTTTTCAACAGGAATTAAAAGACAAATGCATAGAAAGTAATTATAAATCTGTTAGTAGGTACACAGTATATAAAGATGTAATTTGTGACCTCAATAACATAAAATTGGAGCCCAGGAACACAACTTATAGGAGTAGAGTTTTGTATGCAATTTAAGTTAACTTGGTATCCATTCAAATTAGATTATTATAATTTAGGATGTTATATGTAATCCCCATAGTAACTACAAAGAAAATAACTATAGAATATACACAATGGAAATTCAGACGTTTCACTACAAAATATCAACTAAACACAAAAGAAGGCAGTAATGGAGGAAATTAGGAGGAAAAAGGCACTATAAGGGGGAAAAAGGCTTTAAGACATACAGAAATTAAATAACAAAATGGGAAAAGTCCTTCCCTATCAGTAGTTATTTTAAATATAATGGAATAAACTCTCCAGTCAAGTCTGCACAGAATAAAGAGGTTGTAGACAGGACTTGACCGGTGAGTTTATGTGGGTGAGGATAAGTGAAAGACACCCATCTCAAAAGAGCTAAAGTAAAAACAGGAATGTCATTGGGATCACGGGATATGTGCTAGTACCAAAGGATAGGAACACAGGTGTACCTGAGACAGAGCAGTAACCAGAAACTTAAAAGCTGTTTGGACTTTCTTCAATATTTTCCTTCTCCAAAGACCATTTTCGTCTTCTCAAGTTTTTAAGGCAGTAAGCAAGTTTGCCAGTAGGACTCAAACTTTGCATCCTTTAGTTGAGGCATGCAGAGGGAAAAATGATTCTCATTCTTGTTCCAGAATTTCCAGAGAAGGACTTTGATTCAGCTGGTTTCCTTACCCAAGTTGTTCCCATCAACTATGGCCAGAGGGCTGGGTCACATAGCTCCAAGAAAAAGGCTCCCACAATTGGATATGATATGGGGATCAGTTTTTAGGACAAGGGTATTAGGCAGATAATCCTATAGGCATCTACTTCAGAGGTAAAGGAAAGAACGAAACATGACTCCATCCTGCAGGCCAGCAAGATCACCTTTAAAAGAAAGAAAATAGGTGTACTTTCAGGTATTCTGATTCAAGGCTCTTAGAGGACAAGCTGTCCCACAATCATTTGAATATCTAAGACAAGGGAAGGATCAGCACCGTATATCAGGATTTGAGCTGAAGAGACTTCCAAGGAAAGAAATAAGGAATGAGAAATAAAGGATACAGAACCTTGGGGAAACAAACACATAGAGCTGTTCTATTACCCATTCTCTCACTCCTCAAACCAAGCCTATCTGGCTGCTATCAAATTATTCCACCAAAACAGTTTTCACAATGTTACAGTGACTCCCCTCTCCCTACCCCACCATGGCAGTGAAGTGAGTAGGCATTTTTAAGTCCTCAACTTATATAACCTTTACAACAGTAGTTAAATATTATTCACTGCTCCCTCCATGTCGAAATTGTCTTCTTGTGATTTCTCTGACATCATTCTTGGATGATTTTCTTCCTAACATTTTTCCAGCCATTCCTTCTCAGTTTCCTTTATTGCTTTGTCTTTATCAGACTTCTGTAAATTAACCAAATGCAGCAATCTGGGGAGGGTTTCAAGAAAAACAACTGAATTTCATGTAAGAACAGCAAGTTCTATAGTGTTGTTGGGTTTTTTTTAAATATTTATTTACTTTGGCTGCACTGGGTCTTAGTTGCAGCATGTGGGATCTTGTTGCGGCCTGTTTAGTTGTGGCAGGTGGACTTCTTAGTTCTGGCATGGGAACTCCTAGTTGCGGCATGCATGTGGGATCTAGTTCCCCGACCAGGGATTGAACCCAGGCCTCCTGCATTGGGAGCATGGAGTTTTACATACTGGACTACCAGGGAAGTTCTTTGTAGTGTTTTAACTTGCCCTTTTCCCATCTTCCCCACCACCCAGCTCCACAGTAGCCTTGAAAACCACAGTCCATAATCCTGGTGAAAATCAGCAGCTCCAGGAGCCAGCAGAGAGTAAAGAACAGGATTGGAGGTCCTTCAAAGTCCCAGTCTCAGATAACTATCATTATTTGACTGATGGCTCCTTGGAAGACCTCTTGTGTAAGCCTTTCTTTATTTGACCTGATTGGAAGCTCACTCTTAGTGAAAAAGCCTTTTCCCCAGGGTGCTTTGTGGAAAACTATTAGAGGCAGTTGTTTAAGATTTTGGCTGCCTGAGAAGGTAAATAACTGCTGGGGCAAATAATAAGCCAACCAAAAAGCTAAAAAGGAAATTCTAGAGAATAAGATATCCATAGGAGATTTGAAAAGCTCAAAAATCTTTCTGGGACTGTGTATACTACTGTGTGCATGCTCAGGACTGTGTGCATTCTTAGGAAATATCTGAGATGGTCACCTAAATTCTCACCTCTGGCTGATCTGGAGGCTCTATGCATGCAAGCAGTGGAGGATAAAGCTGAGTTGTAAAATGCCTAGCTGAGCATTCAAGGGGTTCCCTAACACACATACAGAACCCCCACCCAAAAATATTCCAAGATATACTGGTTCTAGGATTAAAAATCTTTATCCAATCTGTAGATGACTATTTAGGTAACTGAAAGATACCAGTGGCTGCACACAACAAAGAATATAAACTTTACAGAATTAGTTCAAAAGTTACCAAACAAACAACAAATAGCAACAACAAACCTTGGAGAAGAGTGATTTACAGAGTTGCCACATTATATTTAAATATATTAAATAATATATTTAACATTTACACATTTATTAAATATTTATAATATTTAAACATATTACTTAAATGCAGTTTTTAACAAAATTTTGTTTTTTTAATTAAATTTAATTTTTATTTTATATTGCAGTAGATTTACAATGTTGTGTTAGTTTCAGGTGTACAGGAAAGTGATTCAATTATAAACCTACATATATACATTCTTTTTCAAATTCTTTTCCCATATAGGTTATTACAGAATATCAAGTAGAGTTCCCTGTGCTATACACTACGTCCTTGTTGATTACATATTTTATATATAGTGGTGTATATATTAACCCCAAATGCACAAGATTTCTGTGTATTAATTTTGTATCCTGAAACTTTACCGAATTTATTGATGAGCTCTAGTAGTTTTCTGGAAACATATTAGGACTTTCTATGTGTAGTATCATGTTATCTGCAAAGAGTGGCAGTCTTATTCTTCTTTTCCAATTTGGATTCCTTTTGTTTTTCTTCTTTGATTGCTGTGTCTAGTACTTCCAAAACTATGTTGAATAGAAGTGGCGAGAGTAGATATCTTTGTCTTGTTCCTGTTTCAGTTTTTCACCATGGAGAATGATGTTAGCTGTGGGTTTTTCATATATGGCCTTTTTTATGTTGAGGTAAGTTCCCTCTATGCCCACTTTCTGGAGACTTTTTGTCATAAATCATTGCTGAATTTTATCAAAAGCTTTTTCTGCATCTATTGAGATGATTATACAGTTTTATTCTTCAATTTGTTAATGTGGTGTATCATATTTATTGATTTGCAGATATTAAAGAATCCTTGCATCCCTGGGATAAATCCCACTTGATCATGGTGTATGATCCTTTTAATGTATTTGGTTAGGATTTGGTTTGTTATAGTATTTTGTTGAGGATTTTTGCATCTTTGTTCATCAGTGATATTGGCCTGTAATTTTCTTTTTTTGTGGTATCTTTGGTTTCAGTATCAGGGTGGCAGTGGCCTCACAGAATGAGTTTGGGAGTGTTCCTTCCTCTGCAATGTTATCTCTTCTCTAAATGTTTGATAGAATTTGCCTGTGAAGCCATCTGATCCTGGACTTTTGTTTGTTGGAAGTTTTTAAATCACAGATTCAATTTCAGTACTTGTAATTGGTTTGTTCATATTTTCTATTTCCTCCTGGTTCAGTCTGGGAAGGTTTACCTTTCTAAGAATTTGTACATTTCTTCTAGGTTGTCCATTTTGTTGATATATAGTTGCTTGTAGTCTCTTATGGTCCTTCGTATTTCTGTGGTGTATTTTTCACTTCTGATTTTATTGATTTGAGCCCTCCCTTTTTTTCTTCATGAGTCAATTTTGTTTATCTCTTCAAAGAACCAGCTTTTTAGTTTCATTGATCTTTTCTATTGTTTTATTCTTCTCTATTTCATTTATTTCCGCTCTGATCTTTAATGATTTCTTTCCTTCTACTAACTTTGTGTTTTGTTTGTTCTTCTTTCTCTAGTTACTTTAGGTGTAAGGTTAGGTTATTTATTTGAGATTTTTCTTCTTTCCTGATGTAAGATTGTATTGCTATAAACTTCCCTCTTAGAACTGTTTTTGCTGCATCCCATAGTTTTGGATTGTCGTGTTTTCATTGTCATTTGTCTCTAGGTATTTTTCAGTTTCCTCTTTGATTTATTCAGTGATCCATTGGTTGTTAAGTAACATATTGTTTAACCTCCACATGCTTGTGTTTTTTACTTTTTTGCTTATAATTGATTTCTAATCACATAGCACTGTGGTTGGAAAAGATGCTTCATGTGATTTCAATTTCCTTAAATTTACCAAGGCTCACTTTGTGGCTCAGCATGTGATCTATCCTGGAGAATGTTCCATTTGCACTTGAGAAGAATGTGTATTCTGTTGCTTTTGGATAGAATGTTCTATAAATATCAATTAAGTCCATCTGATCTAATATGTTCCCTGTTGATTTTCTGTCTGGAAGAGCTGTCCATTGATGTAATTGGGTGTTAAAGTACTCTACTATTATTGTCTTACTGCTGATTTCTCCTTTCATGGCTGTTAGCATTTGCCTTATATATTGAGGTGCTCCTATTTTGGGTGCATATATATTTACAATTGTTATATTTGCTTCTTGTATTGATCTCTTGATCACTTTATAGTGTCCTTGTCCCTTGTAACAGTCTTTATTTTAAAGTCTATTTTGTCTGATATGAGTATTGCTTCTCCTTATTTCTTTTGATTTCATTTGCATGGAATATCTTTTTCCATCCCCTCACTTTCAATCTGTATGTGTCCCTAGATCTGAAGCGGGTCTCTTTTAGACAGCATATATACGGGTCTTATTTTTGTATCCATTCAGCAAGCCTGTGTCTCTTGGTTGGAGCATTTAATCCATTTACATTTTAGGTAATTATCCATATGTATGTTCTTATTGCCATTTTGTTGATTTTTGATTTGTTTTTGTAGGTCTTTTTTCTTTGCTTCCTCTTTTGTTCTCTTCTCTTGGAATTTGATGACTATTTCTAGTATTGTGTTTGGATTGCTTTTTCTTTTTTGTGTATCCATTGTAGATGTTTGGTGTGCAGTTCCCATGAAGTTTTTTGTTGTTTTTTTTTTAATTTATTTATTTTTGGCTGTGTTGGGTCTTCGTTTCTGTGGGAGGGCTTTCTCTAGTTGCAGCGAGTGGGGGCCACTCTTCATCGCGGTGCGCGGGCCTCTCACTCTCTCGGCCTCTCTTGTTGCGGAGCACAGGCTCCAGGTGCGCAGGCTCAGTAGCTGTGGCTCACAGGCCCAGTTGCTCCGTGGCATGTGGGATCTTCCCAGACCAGGGCTTGAACCCATGTCCCCTGCATTGGCAGGCAGATTCTCAACCACTGCGCCACCAGGGAAGCCCCCCATGAAGTTTTGATATAGCAGTCTACATATATACAAGATTATTTCAAGTTGCTGCTCTCTTAATTTCAAAGGCATTTCCAATATCCTGCATTTGTACTGTCCTCACGATTGCTGGTTTTGATATCATATTTGTGTGTGGAGTCTTTCCTACCTTTAGCTTTCCCATTTGTAATCTTCTTGTTTCTGATTGTGGCCTTTTCTTTTCCACCTAGAGAAGTTCCTTTAGCATTTGTTGTAAGGCTGGTTTGGTGATGCTGAATTCTCTTAGCTTTTGCTTGTCTATGAAGCTTTTAATTTCTGTCAAATCTGAATGAGAGCCTTGCTGGGTAAAGTATTCTTGGTTGTAGATTTTTCCCTTTCATCACTTTAAATATATGGTGCCACTCCCTTCTGGCCTGCTGAGTTCCCACTGAAAAATCAGCTGATATCCTAATGGGGATTCCGTTGTATGTTGTTTGTTGCTTCTGCCTTGTTGCTTTTAGTATTTTCTCTTTGTCTTTAATATTTTTTAGTTTGATTAATATGTCTTGGAATGTTCCTCCTTGAGTTTATCTTGCCTGGGACTCTGCACTTCCTGGACTTGAGTGAGTCTTTCCTTTCCCATGTTAGGGGAGTTTTCAGCTGTAATCTCTTCAGATATTTTCTCAGGCCCTTTCTCTCTGTCTTTTCCTTCTGGGACGCCTATAATGCAAATGTTGGTGTGTTTAATGTTATCCCAGAGGTCTCTGAGACTGTCCTCATTTTTTTTTTCATTCCTTTTTCTTTATTCTGTTCTGCAGCAGTGATTTCCACCACTCTGTCTTCCAACTCACTTATTCGTTTTTCTGCCTCATTTATTCTGCTGTTGATTCCCTGTAGTATATTTTTCATTTCAGTTATTATATTGCTCATCTCTGTTTGTTAAGTCTTCTAGCTCTTTGTTAAACATATCTTGTATCTTCTTGGTTTGTACCTCCATTCTTTTTCCGAGATCTTGGATCATGTTTACTATCATTACTCGGAATTCTTTTTCAGGTAGATTGCCTATCTCCACTTCACTTAATTGTTCTTCTGGGGTTTTATCTTGTTCCTTTGTCTGGACCATAGTTCTCTGTCGTTTCATTTTGTCTAACTTTCTGTGTGTTTGTGGTTTCCTTTCTACAGGCTGCAGAGTTGTAGTTCCTATTGCTTCTGGTGTTTGCCTCCTGTTGGGTGAGGTTGGTTCAGGGGCTTGTGCAGGCTTCCTAGTGGGAAGGACCGATGCCTGCCCACCAGTGGGTGGAGCTAGGTCTTGTCTCTCTGGTGGTCATGGTCATGTCAAGGGGTGTGTTTAGAGGTGGCTGTGAACTCAGTACAACTTAGGCAGCCTGTCTGCTGATGGGTGGGGCTGTGTTCCCACCCTGATGGTTGTTTGGCCTGAGGTGTCCCAGCACTGGAGCTGCAGGCTGTTGGGTGGGGCCAGGTCTTGGTGCCAAAATGGCAACCTCCAGGAGAGCTCACACCCATCAGTATTCCCTGGGACCTCTGCCACCAGTGTACTTGCCCCCACAGTGAGCCACAGCTGACCCCTGCTTCCCCAGGACACTCTCCAAGACCTGCAGGTGAGTTTAGCCCTGGCTCCTGCTTTGTGTGGGTCCCTGTGCATGTGAAACCTTGTGTGCGCCTTCAAGAGTGGAGTTTCTGTTTCCCCCAGTCCTGCAGAGCTCCTGCATTCAAGGCCCGCTGGCCTTCAAAGCCAAATGCTCTAGCCTAAATCTTCAGGCTGGGGGGCCTGACATGTGGCTCAGAACTCACTCCTATGGGAGAACCTCTGTGATATATTTTCCAGTTTGTGGGTTGCCCACCTGGTGGGTATGGGATTTGTTTATATCATGAAAGTGCCCCTCCTACCATCTGGTTGTGGTTTCTTCTTTGTCTTTGGATGTAAAATATCTTTTTTGGTAGGTTCCAATCTTTTTGTCAGTGGTTGTTTAGCAGTTAACTGTGATTTTGGTGTTTTCATGAGAGGGTGAGCTCAAGTTCTACTACTTTGCCATCTTGTCCACAATCAAGGGGCTGCTTTTAGTTTGCCTCTTTCGTTAGCATGTGCTGGCTGTTATCCCCTTGAAATGGGGGCGTACAGGAGTGGTGGCCTGTGCATCCTCCCAGGATGGTGAGTACAGCAACCTGCACCTGTGCCCACATCTCTTAGTGGAGGTGGCTGCCTGCGCACTCCCATGACAGTAGAGGCAGTGATTGGCACCTGTTCTCATGTCTCTTAGTGGTGGTGGCAGCTCACACACTCCCGGGACAGTGAGGGCAGTGACTAGCATCTTCTTGTGGGTCTCAGCAGCAGCAGCGATCTGTGCACTCATGGGACAGTGGGGGTAGTGATTGGCACCTACTTGCAGGACTCTTAGCGGTGGCAGCAGCATATGCCCATCTCTGGAACCCAGGATGGCATTGGTGGCTTGCACCCACCCCCAGAGCTCATGTAGACGGTGTCCTGTTGCCTGAGAGTGCACACAGAGAAAGAGGCTCCTATGGAGGTCCCACTCCCACCCCTCTCCCTCACACCCACAATGGAGCCTTGCCTCTGTGGCGGGCCACAGCTTCTTCCAAGTGTACCCTCAGTTGCCACACTCCAGCCTCTTCAGGCTGTGTCCGTACAGCCAACTGTTGTCCTCTCCCAAGTCTGAGCTCCAAAGGCTGAGCTTCAGCACCCAGCCCCTGCCTGCACCAATGGTTGAGCATCTGAGGCTGAGGAGCACAGGGTGGCAGTACCGACCATTTCTGCATGTCATTCTTCATTTTGCCTACTGCAAACTGGTTGCTGCACTCTCCTCTGAGGCTCCAAAGCTACTCCTCCATCCAGGCTGAGCTCCCCACCAGTGAGGGGACTTCCCAGGGTGCAGGAACCTGTCCTCCTTCACAGCTCCATCCCTGGGGCACATGTGCTATCCCGATTCCTTTCGCTCTTTTTCTTTTTTCTTTTGTCCTACCCAGTTACGTGGAGGTTTTCTTGCCCTTTTGGAAGTTTGAGGTCTTCTGCCAGCGTTCAGTAGATGTTCTGTACAAATCATTCCACTTGTAGATGTGTTTTTTATGTATTTGTTGGAGGCAGTAAGCTCCACTTCCTGCTCCTCTGCCATCTTGATCCCCCCTTAACACAATTTTGAACAAAAAATTATAAGACATTTAATGAAATAAAGTATGACCCATAAACAGGAAAAAAAAAAAAAAAGCAAGCAGTAGAAACAGACTCTGAGGAAGCCCAGATGTTGGACTTAATAAACAGAGGCTAAATTGAACCCACAGCACTTGGTATAGACCTTTGCATAATAAGTAACTCAATAAGTATTTGTTGAATGAATGAATACAGGAGTGCATGAGGAAAGAGTTATAATACAAAATTAAAATGGAAAAAAAAGGAAAAGTAGAAAATTTTAAGTCAGTGAGCAGATGGTTTTTCAGGGGAAAAAAGCCTTCTAAGCATAGATAATTTGTATATCCCTATACCAATCCACACTGTCTTTCGTCACAAAATTGTGTAAGAAATACCTAATAGGTATCTTCCCCCACCTTGTTTTTGTTCAAAATTTCCTTAGCTGTTCATGTGCTATGCTCTGCCATATGAGCTTCACTGAGAATTACCTTGTCAAGTTTCATGAAAACTTCACAGGTATTTTAAGTGAAATTGCTTTAAGCTAATATTATCATCCTTACAGTATTGGATATTCCTGTCATGAATGTGGCATACTCTCCTTTTATCAGGTCTTTGACCATCTTTAATGATGTTCATTAATTTCTCATAATTGTCCTGCACATCTTTTATTAATATTTATTCCTATGACCTTATTTTCTGTTGATATTTTTATTTATTGATTTTCAACTTTAATGAGATATAATTGACATATAACATTGTGTAAATTAAGATGCACAATGTGTTTCTGATACACTTATATATTGCAGTATGATTACCACCACAGTGTTGGCTAATACCTCCATCACATCAGATAATTACCATTTCTTTTTTGTTGTGAGAATAAACTCTACTCTCTTAGTGATTTTTTTTTTTTTTTTTTTTTGCTGTATGCGGGCCTCTCACTGTTGTGGCCTCCCTGTTGCGGAGCACAGGCTCCGGATGCGCAGGCTTAGCAGCCATGGCTCACGGGCCCAGCCGCTCCATGGCATGTGGGATCTTCCCAGACCGGGGCATGAACCCCTGTCCCCTGCATTGGCAGGCAGACTCTCAACCACTGTACCACGAGGGAAGCCCCACTCTTAGTGATTTTTAATAAAGCAATATGGTACTGTTAACTATAATCACAATGCTGTGCATTAGGTACCCAGAACTTATTCATCTTATAACTGGAAATGTGTACCTTTTGACCAACATCTCCCCAATTCCCTTACCCCTCAGCCCCTGGTAACCACCAGTGTATTCTACTTCTACAAGATCAGCTTTTTAAGATCCACATATAAGTGGTATTAAGTACTATCTGTCTTCCTCTGTCTCACTTATTTCATTTAACATAATGCTTTCAAGGTCCATCCAAATGTCACAAATGGCAGGATTTCCTTCTCCTTATGGTTGAAGAATATTCCATTGTATGTAGTTATATACACACACAGCCTCTTCTTTATCCACTCATCCATTGAGGGACATTTAGGTTGTTTCCGTGTCTTGGTTATTGTGAACAATGCTGCAGTAAACAAGGGAGTGCATATATCTTTTCAATATCCATTTAATTGCCTTTGTATATATACCCAGATGTGGAATTTCTGGATTGTATGGTAGTCCTATTTGTAATTTTTTGAGGAACTTCCATACTGTTTTCCATATTGCCTGTAGCAGTGTACATTCTCACCAACAGTGCACAAGGGTTCTCATTTCTCCATGTCATCAGCAACACTTTATTATCTCTTCTCTTATTGATGATAACCATTCTAAAAGGTGCAAGATGATAACTCATTGTGGGTTTGATTTGCATTTTCCCTGGTTAAAAGTAGTGTTGAGCACCTTTTCGTGAACATGTTGGCCATTTGTATGTCTCTCTAGGAAAAATGCCTATTCAGGTCTTCTGCTGATATTTTCAATTGTTTTTACTGTTTCTTTTGCTGCACAGAAGCTTTTAAGTTTGATGTAGTTCCACTTATTTATCTTTGTCGCTCGTGCTTTTGCTGTCATTTCAAAAATAATCATTGCCAAGACCAGTTTCACAGAGATTTTCCCTATGTTTTCTTCTAGGAACTTTATGTTTGCAGTTCTTATGTTTAAGTCTTTAATCCATTTTGAGTCAATTTTTGTGAGTGGTGTAAGATAAGGGTGCAGTTTCACTTCTCTGCATGCAGTTATCCAGTTTTCCCTCTAACATTTATTGAAGAGACTATCCTTTCCCTGTTGAGTATTCTTGACTCCCTTGTCAAATATTAGCTGATGTATCTACCTATTCTATTCCATTGATCTACATGTCTATTTTTATGCCAGTACCACACTGTTATGATTACTATAGCTTTATAGTATAGTTTGAAATCAGGAAGTGTGCTGCCTCCAGCTTTGTTCTTTGTCAGCATTTGTCTATTCAAGGATTTTTGTGGTTCCACACGAATTTAAGGATTGTTTTTCCTATTTCTGTGAAAAATGTCATTGGAACTTTTTATAGGGGTTGCATTGAATCTGTTGATAGCTTGGGGTAGTATGGTCATTTTAACAGTATTAATTCTTCTAATCCATGAAGATGGGCTGTCTTTCCATCTGTGTCATTTTCAATTTCTTTCATCAAAGTCTTATAGTTTTCGGTGTATAGATCTTTAATTTCTGTGGTTAAATTTATTCTCATTTTTTATGCAGTTGTAAATGGAACTGCTTTCTTAATTTCTCTTTCTTATAATTCATTACTAGTATATAGAAACTCAGCTGATTTTTGTTTATTGATTTTGTATTCTCTAACTTTACTGAATTCTTTTATTAGTTCCAACATTTTTTTTGGTGGCCTCTTTAGTTTAGTTGCTCCATATAATATCATGTCATCTGCAAAATGGGACAGTTTTACTTCTTCCTTTCTGAATTTAATGCCTTTTATTTCTTTTTCTTGCCTGATTGCTCTAGCTAGGACCTCCAATACAATGTTGAATTAAACTTGCCAGGGTAAAATGAGCTTCATTGGTAGTGTGCTAGTGGTGGTATAATGCCACCACAGTGTTAAGTATGTAACAGTCAAGGCTGCTGTAGCAAGAGACCACAATGATTTAAGAAAGAATTTTATTGGGAGGTGGTAAGGACTGGTAAGGCATCCTGGTATCAAATTACAAGGCTCCTTCTATCATGTTGCTTTGTTATATCTAGGTATTTTTTCTGTATCTTTGAAGATTTACAGTCCTGCCTTCAAGAAAGAGGAAAAGGAAGGAAGGCACACTCTTTTCTCATTTAGGTAAAACCCAGGAGTTGTTACACATCACTTCTACTCATATCCCATTGGACAGATCCTGGTTACAAAGCTACACCTAACTGTAAGAAAGTCTGGGAACTATCTTAATTGAGGTGAGCATACACCCAGCAAAACACCTATAACTAAAAGCAATCACCACTTAGGGGGAAAGCTACAAGTTCATCTGTTACAATGAATTTTGAAGAATAGTATTTAGAAGAAGCAAATAAGCAAAATGGGGGACAACTTCCTCTGTATAATCCTCATATGCACAGAAATGGAAATAATTTTAAGACCTTATTCAACCCTATATACCTGTTTTTAACCATTTTTATAGTTCACAAAATGGCTCCATGTAACCATAAATCTATATTCTCAATGGGAGTAAAGGAAGAGTCAGGGTTTTTCTAGTGACTTAACATCCCTTAGGCTTAAAGAAAATAAAATGTCCTTCATTCCCAGGTCTAATCATCCTACAATTTGCTATGGGGTAGAACTCAGTTTAAAGCTGATCTACTTCAGCCCCCACAACAGACATACATACGTACAAAACTTTAAAGAAATACAGATGTCAGGAACTCATAAAGTATTCCAGTGATGCACTAGGGCTGGCTCCTGTGGCCTTCCAAGTGCCAATTAAGGGTATCTCTTCCCAATTCTAAGGTCAGGGACATCATGTTGGTAGCTCAAAACTGGCCATGGTAGGAATAATTTACACCACAGAAATCAAGAAACTGGTTGATTTTGGGACTTTTGTTTGGATTTGGTTTTTGAAGAACTGGTTGTTAGTCATTTAACAGCACGTAACTGAGGTAATCCCAGGTTATGGTTCCTGAAGCCAAGTGTCCACTATCAAAGAAAAGACCTATAACTGTTCCTGATTCTACAACTCCTGGAACTGAATTTTTAACATTCATATATCCTTCTCCAGATGGATATAAGAGGGAGTAGGGTCCATATCATACATAATTTATTGCTTGTCTTTGAACCTATATAGCAATGTTGTCCAATAGAAATACAATGCTGTTAAAAGTACATCTCAAATTAGATGTTAAGTTTTCATCAGAAATACTTTATCTGTATCTAGATATCATAAAATTTTCAGTTGAAGAAGTAATTTCATGTACCCAAGTTGGTCCATACATTCTTAAAAGTTTTACAATTACTAAACTGAGTATCAGTTTTTAAATTTAAAATTTTTTAAATAAATGAAATTTAAACATTTTTTTCTCAGTCTTACCAGCCATGTTTGAAGAGTTCAATAGCCACACATAGTAGTAGTTACCATATTGGACAGCAGCTGTACAGCATCAGCACCTCAGGGGTTTTCCAGAAGCTTGAGCCTTATGCTGTGCTACCTTGATGAGTGGAATCAAATGGATTATTTCACTTTTTGGTGCCTCAGTTTTCTGAGACAATAATAATCTTAAAGGAATAATCAATAATTATAAATATTTAATAATAGACATTCTAATGATTGCAATAATCATGAAATCACTCACATAATGTAGCAGCTGCCACTTGTGGCATGTCAGCTTATTTAAAAACCAACTCATCAAGCAGTAGCTCATTTTGAAGAAGAGCTTAACCTTATTATATGTTAGTAGCTATAAATGCTAAGCATTTATAGAGTGTTTTTCACCTTTAAAGGGTTTTACCAGTTGTAATTAATCTTATAACATAATAATGTATCATTCCTATTAGTGAATTCCTGAGGTCAAAGAAGGCCTTTCTGCATAACAAAAACCTTCAATCTACTTGTCATATACTCTACACTACAATGTATATAAATTAAGGTGTTCATACCTCATTCCTGAGAGTTGAACAAGACAAAATATTCACTTTAAGTAACTTTTCTGATCCTGAGTACAATAAACTAATCTCAACAGAGAAAAATGGTGCTTCTATTATAATGTTCATCACTTGTGTATTGTCTGTGAAACTAATAAGAGTCAAGCACAGCTTTCTTGATTATATAAAAAAGATTTTTAAATCCCATTTTTATGGTACTTAACCTCTAAACTGCCATCAGAAGTATAGTAACACCATCCATTTTTATGGGCTTTCCCATTTTCTAAGTGCTTACCTGCATCATTTTATTATCTCAGCAACCCTAAAAGATAAACAGGACAGATGTTATGCCCATTTTTTGGATGAAATTCAGAAAGTCTGAGTGCCTTGTTTACATAATTGCATACTCATCAGTGCAACAGCTAGAGTCAGAATTCAGGTCTTATGATTTTAGCCACCATTTATCAAGTGCATACTATAAACTGGAGAATATGTTGAACACCATGCATTATCTCATTAAATGGTCACAGTAAGCTTAGATGAAGAAAGTATGATGCAGAAAGATTGTTACACATAAGTCCTTTTTTCTCAAAGCATGTGTTCGTAACTTCTCTACTGTGCTGAATGTAGAAATGGACTATTATCAGGATAGGAGAATAAAGGAACCAATCTTCATCAAAAATAAAAATTACTATATACTAACACGTTATTTACCCAGCATAGTGCTAAGCTCTGCAATTACTGTCATGTTTCACATTTATAACAACCAACCATAAGAGTTAAGTATTAGTTTTCCCGTTTATAAGTAAGGACAGAGACTCAAAGTGACAGAAGCAGAATTTAAAACCATTCCTATTTGACTCCTAATCTCATACTCCAAACCACTTTGCCATTCTGCTTTTTTATTTCAAATCCACTGTAATTTCCCATATTCCTTAAGGCCTATTGTTACTTTTTACTTATTTTTTGAGTTGTTTTGCTTTTTGTGGGATTTCTTTTTGGGGTTTTTTTTTTGACATTAATAAAAAGATAGAAGGTTTTCTTTGTCATCTTCGTTTACCATATTATCCTAACAGTGCCAAACGCAAGCAGGTACACCATTTTCATAGCATAATGCAGGAAAGTAGCTTTGAGCAGTGTGTCATACAATCTCTATAATAACTTTGAGCAGTGAGCTGGAAGATTATAGTACTACTGTGGAACTGAACTTCTTTACCTTAGCCTTTGAGCTGAACAGTTCACTCACCTATTCAGTGGTAAACTTCAGCAATTTCTCCAAAGTTAAAGGAAATTGACTTGTTCATTCAGTGGGTATTTTGATTTAAAGATGTATTTATAATAACAAAATATGAGATAGAGGCATTATTACAGTAAATTTGCTTATAATGTAGCTAAATAATTTACATTAGTGGAGACCATTAAGTGTGAGTGAAGAAGAGTGATTGCTTCAGTCAGAAAAATTCTTTCTTCCTACATTACCTGAAATTCTTATGAACTTCTCATTTCATGTTGCCTTAGTAATCAGAAGTAAAAGTGTTTAGATCTTCATAAAACTTTGTCATAACAAATGGCATGTTAACCTAAGCACTGTAAATACTTCGGGGCAAATTTGTTAAAATTCAGTTAGTTATTTTTTCTTTATTTTCTAAATTCCAAAATTAGATAGTTACCGTGTTCCTGGTCAGACTGCCTCTAAGAAGGAAGTAAAACAGGTCTGTGCACATACATTCATATGCAGGGTCAAAGATGAAGACAAAATGTGAAAGAGAAACATGTTGTTTCTAGTAAAACTCTTTCCTTATCTAGAATTAGGTGTACTCATAAATGTATGCACTATAATAATGTGTAGAGATGACTGTTTCATTATTTTTTTAATAAAATTTACAGTTTTTTCAAGCTAATAGTCTAGATATTTGAAATGCATTCATTTAAGCAGAAGAAATAGCTGGCAAATGTTTTATGTCAGGTGGTATGCATGCTAAGTTTATAACCTTTCTTCTCTTTATTCAATGTAAGTTAACTTGATGTGACAGGGTGTGATATATCACAGAGATGACTCAGGTCAGGAATTTCAAGAAATCTTAAAAACAATACCTTTTAAAAGGACTTAAATAAATAGTACATAAAGATCTGTAGAGTATATAGTCTTTTTTTTTTTTTTTACCCTGTTATCTATCAAAGAATTGAGTTCAACTGCTTAAACGTTTAGGAAAGTCTTTTACTCAGAAAAAAGTAAATATTTGCCAATTAGGGTAGGGGAGAAATCTCTAGGTTCCTTTACCGTTAGAGTGCCTACCAGCAGATACATCTGTTTATTTAAAATTTATACATCTATTTGTTGACCAAAAAATTCAATGATAAATTTATGTTTCCATCACCTGCTTTTCCTTTTTTTCTGAAGCCTTTGCAATTATATAGCTGTCATTACAAACTCCTGTCCCAAAGCATGGGGTTTCAACGAAGAATATGGTTAGATCACAAGATTTGCTTCTAAAGGGCTGAATTTTGGTTCCATCATAGGAAAACAAGTGTGTACTTCAGTAAGTGGTCAAGTATGACATACATTTGGAGGAATGTACATACTGTAGGTTTTCAGCTCAGTAAACATACCCATATAACCATCCAGATAACGGAAATGAACTTCATCAGCACTCTAAAAAGGCTCCCTTATCCCAACGTCTCACATCTCCAAAGGATAAACATTTCTGACTTCTAGTACTACAAGTCAGTTTTATTTGATCTTGTAAGAGAACCATCTGTCCTTCTCTGGAAATAGGTTCACTCATAAATGTATGTACTTTAGTAATGTATGTAGTAGATGACTAGTAGGGTCTTTTTTGGGCAGGGTTGGGGTCTGACTTATTTCACGTAACATTACTTTTGTGAAATGCACCCATATTATTATGTATATTATTCCATTGTGTATAGCAATATATAACAAAATGTAATCATTTTGTCACTGATGGATATTTCAGTTGTTTCCAGTTTAGGGCTTTTATAAGTGTTCTTCTAAATATTCTTTGTGAATATACCTATCCATTTCCGCATACATTCAACTTTAGTAGATACCTCCAAAGATTTCTTCAGTAGCTGAAACAATTTACATTTTTGTTATCAGTACATGAGAACTACGGTTTAGCCTCATCTTTGCCAGCAGTTGTTATCCCCTGCCACCATTTTACTCATTCTGAAGGGTGGATAGTGGTATTACATTATAGATTTAATTTGTATTTCCCTGATGACTCATGAAATTGAGCATCCAGTTATATGTTTACCGGAAATTTGAGTATGTTTTGTGAAGTGCCTGTCAAGACTTCTGATCATTATTCCACTGCATTATCATTCTTTTTTCTTATGATTTTTCAGGAGTCCTTTATATAATCCTGACATATTACTGAAGATATTTTCTACCACTCTTGGGTTCCCTTTTTTGCTTTTTTTAATATTGTATTTTGATGAGCAGAAGTTTTTAGTAGTAATGTGCTACCTTTCCCATTTTTTTCCCATTATGTTGATTACATTTTGTGCCCTGTTAAAAACAGTTTGTAGAGATATCTTATGTTATAAAGAGATATCTTCTGTTTTCTTTAAGATCTTTGTCTTACCTTTTTTTTTTAAGTCTTTATTGAATTTGTTACAATATTGCTTCTGTTTTATGTTTTGGTTTTTTGGCTGCAAGGCATGTAGGATCTTAGCTGTCTGACCAGGGATCAAACCCACACCTCCTGCATTGAAAGGCAAGTCTTAACCACTGGACCACCAGGGAAGTCCCTGTCTTACCTTTTATATTTAGATCTATAATCCATATAGAATTGGTTTTTGTATACACTGTTGGGCAGGGTTTTAAAAATGTGTGTTTTAACCAAATGGATATCCACAAGAACCAGCAGAACTTATTTAAAAGATCATCCTTTCTCTATTGCACTGCAGTGGCACCTTTGTTGTAAATCAGGTAACTACACTATATTATCATTGTTTCAATTACTCTAGATTTGTAAAAGGTCTGGGTTTCTGGTTATCTAAGTCTTCTAGCTTTGTTTTTGTTCAGAATTGCCTTGACTATTCTTAGTCCTTTGCACTTTCATTTCCATTTTATAAACAACTGTCAATTTACACAAAAAATATTGTTAGGACTTTAATTGGGTTTGCATTGAATCTATAAAATCAGCTTATGAAGAACTGACATCTTGAGAACATTGAGTCTTCCACATGCTATATGTCTTTCCACTTATTTAATTCTTTATTTTTTCTTAATATTTCATAATTTCAAAAAAAAAGGAGACTGAGCAGATACATAGAGCATCGTGAGGGAAATAAAGGGCTGCTCATGAGGTTACTTAAGAGAGACTATGTTCATTGAAACCAACAAACAAAACTAATAACCAAATTATAGTGGTCCTTGTCTAGTAGTGGCCCATACCTGAACCACCTGTGAATTGGTTTCTGTTGTTTATCTGATCTCTGGGTTTTCATTGGTATGATCTTCTCTCTTGGCTTTGCCAGTTATTTTTATTGAATTCAGATTCTTGATTCAAAAAATTATAGAGTCATCCATAATGTTATATTCCTCTTTCCTTTTCCTCTGCTAGGTAGAAAGAATGGCGGATGACAACCTTAATCCAATCAGAGACTGCTAAATTGATGCTGGGTTGTAATTTTGATAAAATTCAGTCTACCTCCAGCCTTCCTCTATATCTATAATGTGTGTGTGTACATACATACATATACAAAGACATATATAATAATATTATATGTATTCTATATTATGTAATTCATGTGTCACTAAAATGGAACAGATAAATATTATAAAATTTTGTACAGATTTCTATTTCTTCTTACATGGAATATTGGTGTGCTGCACACTCTTCCACCCTACCTGAAAGCAAAATTTACTTCTTTTTTTCTTTACATATTTTTTATTGAATTATAGCTGATTTACATTGTTGTGTTAATTACTGCTGTAGAGCAAAGTGATTTAGTTATACCTATATATACATTCTTTTTTTAAATATTCTTTTTCTATTATGGTTTATCATACAATATTTTTTTTACATCTGTATTGGAGTATAATTGCTTTACAATGTTAGTTTCTGCCGTGTAAGTGAACCAGCTACATGTATACATATGTCCCCATACCCCCTCCCTCTTAAGCATCCCTCCCACCGTCCCTATCCCACCCCTCTAGGTGGTCACAAAGCACCTAGCTGATATCCCTGTGCTACGCAGCTGATTCCCACTAGCTATCTATTTTACATTTGGTAGTGTAGACATGTCCATGCTACTCTCTCACTTTGTCCCAGCTTACCCTTCCCCCTCCCCATGTCCTCAATATCAAATATCCATTTTGAGTTTATTTTTCTGTATGGTGTTAGGAAGTGTTCTAATTTCATTCTTTTCCATGTAGCTGTCCAGTATTCCCAGCACCATTTATTGAAGAGACTGCCTTTCTTCCCTTGTGTAGTCTTGCCTCCTCTGTCGTAGATTAATTGACCATAGGTTTGTGGGTTTATCTCTGGGCTTTCTATCCTGTTCCATTGATCTGTATTTCTATTTCTGTTCCAGTACCATACTGTCTTGATTACTGTAGCTTTGTAGTGTAGTCTGAAGTCAGGGAGCCTTACTCCTCCAGCTCTGTTTCTCTGTCTCAAGATTGCTTTTGCTACTCGGGATCTTTTGTGTTTCCATACAAATTGTAAAATTTTTTGTTCTAGTTCCTTGAAAAATGCCATTGGTAGTTTGATAGGGATTGCACTGAATCGTAGATTGCTTTGGGTAGTATAATCATTTTCACAATGTTGATTCTCCCAATCCAAGGACATGGTATATCTCTCCATCTGTTTGTATAGTCTTTGATTTCTTTCATCAGTGTCTTATAGTTTTCTGCATACAGGTCTTTTGTCTCAAGTAGGTTTATTCCTAGTTATTTCATTCTTTTTGTTGCAATGGTAAATGGGAGTGATTTAATTTCTCTTTTGATTTTTCATTGTTAGTGTATAGGAATGCAAGAGATTTCTGTGCATTAATTTTGTATCCTGCTACTTTACCAAATTCATTGATGAGTTCTAGTAGTTTCTGGTAACATATTTAGGATTCTGTATGTATAGTATCATGTCATCTGCAAAGAGTGACAGTTTTACTTCTTTTCTGATTTGGATTCCTTTTATTTCTTTTTCTTCTCTGATTGCCACAGCTAAAACTTCCAAAACTATATTGAATAATAGTGATGAGAGTGGGAACCCTTGTCTTCCTGATCTTAGAGGAAATGGTTTCAGTTTTTCACCATTGAGAATAATGTTGGCTGTGGGTTTGTTGTATATGGCCTTTATTATGTTGAGGTAGGTTCCCTCTTTGCCCACTTTCTGAGAGTTTTTATCATAAATTGGTGTTGAATTTTGTCAAAAGCTTTTTCGTGTCTTTTGCCAATTTTGTAATTGGATTGTTTGTATTTTTACTGTTGAGTTTTGAGGTTTCTTTATATATTCTAGATGTGAGTCCTTTGTCAGATATGTGGTTTGCAGATATTTTTTCCCAATCTATAGCTTGTCTTTTCAATTTCTTGAGATGGTTCTTCACAGAGCAAAAGCTTTTATTTTTGAATAAATCCAATTTATCAGTATTTTCTTTTATACATTATGATTTTGATGTCATATCTAAGAACTCTTCACCAAGCCCTAGGTCCCCCAACTTTTCTTTTGTCTTATCTTCTGGTGTGAAGTTTAGGTCAAGGAGCACTTTTTTTTTTTTTTTTTTTTTTTGTCTATGGCTATTGAGTTGTTCCATCCACATTTGTTGAAAAGGTGTCCTTATTCCAATGAATTGCTGTTCCACTCTTGTAAAAGGTCATTTGGTCATATTTGTGTGGGTCTATTTCTGGGCTCTCTCTTCTGTTCCATTGATCTGTGTCTATCCTTTCACCAATATAATAGTCTGGATTACTGTAGCTATGTAATAAGTCTTGAAAATGAGTAGACTGATACTTCCCTATCCATTATTTTCTTTTCAAAATTATTTTAGCATTTCTATATAAATTTTTTATTAAGGTATAGTTGATTTACAATATTGTGTTAGTTTCAGGTGTACAGCATAGTGATTTATTTTTTTCAGATCATATTCCATTTTAGGTTATTATAAGATATTGAATATAGTTCCCTGTAATATACCGTAAATTCTTGTTGTTTATATATTTTATATGTAGGAGTTTGTTATCTGTTAATCCCATACTCCTAATTTATCTCTTCCCCCAAAATTTCCCCTTTGGTAATCATAAATTTGTCTTCTATGTCTGTGAGTCTGTTTTAGTTTTGTACATAGATTCATTTCTATTATTTTTTAGATTCCATATATAAGTGATATCATATAATATTTGTATTTCTCTGTCTGACTTACTTCACTAAGTACAATATTTTCTAGGTCCATCCACGTTGCTGTAATGGCAAGGTTTGCATTTGCAAATCTTTTTTTATGGCTGAGTAATATTCCGTTGTATATATATATATCACATCTTCTTAGCTAGTAATCTGTTGATGGACACTTGGGTTGTTTCCATGTCTTGGCTGTTATAAATAGTGCTGCTGTGAACACTGGGGTGCATGTATCTTTTCAAATTAGAATTTTTGTTTTTTTTCTAGCTATATACTCAGGAGTGGAATTGTTGGATCTATTTTTAGTTCTTAAAGGAACCTCCATATTGTTCTTAGTGGTTGCACCAAATTACATTCCCACTAACAGTGTATGAGGGTTCCCTTTTCTCCACATCCTCTCTAGCATTTATTTGTAGACTTTTTGATGATATACATTCTAACTGGTGTGAGGCGATAACCTCATTGTGGTTTTCACTTGCATTTCTCTATTAATTAGTGATGTTGAGCACTTTTTTCATGAGCCTTTTAACCATCTGTATGTCTTCTTTGGAAAAACATCTGTTTAGGTCTTTTGGCCATTTTTTGATTTGGTTGTTTTTTTGATATTGAGTTGTATGAGCTGATTGTATACTTTGGATATTAACCCTCTGTCGGTTTTGCAAATATTTTCTCCCAGTTGGTAGGTTGTCTTTTCGTTTTGTTGACCGTTGCCTTTGCTGTGCAAAAGCTTTTAAGTTTGATTAGGTCCCATTTGTTTATTTTTGCTTTTATTTCTTTTTCTTGGGAGACTGATCTAAAAAAATTGTATGATTTATGTTAAAGAATATTTTGCCTATGTTCTCATCTAGGAGTTTCATGGTGTCATGTCTTACATTTAGGTCTCATATTTAGCCATTTTGAGTTTATTTTTGTATATGGTGTGAGGGAATGTTCTAATTTCATTGACTTATATGTAGCTGTCCAGCTTTCCTAACACTTGTTGAAGAGAATGTCTTTTCTCCCTTGTATATTCTTGCCTCCTTTGTTGTAGATTAATTGACCATAGGTGTGTGGGTTTATTTTGGGGCTTTCTGTTCTGTTCCATTGATCCAGATATCTGTTTTTGTTCCAGTACCACACTGTTCTGATTACTGTAGCTTTGTAGTATAGTCTAAAGTCTAAGAGGGTTATGCCTCCAGCTTTTTTCCCTTCAGATTGCTTTGGCAATTCTGGGTCTTGGGTGCTTTCATATAAATTTTAGGATTACTTGTTTTAGTTCTGTGAATAATGTCATGGGTATTTTGACAGGGATTGATTAAATCTGTAGATTGCTTTGGATAGTATGGACTTTTAAACAATATTAATTCTTGCAATCCAATGTGTATTTGGATGTAGCATCCTGTAGATATAAAGTCCAACTGCTCTGTTGTTTCATTTAGGACCTCTGATTTTCTGCCTTACTGATTTTCTGCCTGGATGATCAGTCCATTGATGTCAGTGGGATGTTAAAGTCTCCTACTATTACTGGATTCTTGTCAGTTTCTCCCTTTATGTATGTTACTATTTTATGTATTTAGGTGCTCCTATATTGGGTGCATCTATGTTAGTGAGTGTAATATCCTCATATCCTCACCTTGTATTGGTTCTTTTATCATTCTGTAGTATCCTTTTTTATCTTTCTCTATGGCCTTTTTTGTGTGTGTGTATTTCCTTTTATTTATTTATTTTTGGCTGCATTGGGTCTTTGTTGCTGTGCGAGAGCTTTCTCTAGTTGCGGCGAGCAGGGGCTACTCTTCATTGCGATGCACGGGCTTCTCACTGTGGTGGCTTATCTTGTGGAGCATGGGCTCTAGATGTGGCTTCAGTAGTTGTGGCACACAGGCTCAGTAGTTGTGGCTCGCAGGCTCTAGAGCATAGGCTCAGTAGTTGTGGCGCATGGGCTTAGTTGCTCTGCGGCATGTGGGTCTTCCCGGACCAGGGCTGGAACCCGTGTCCCCTGCATTGGCAGGCAGATTCTTAATCACTGCACCACCAGGAAAGTCCCATGGCCTTTGTTTTTCATTTGTGGTTACCATAGAGTTCAAGTATACTGACCCATAACACTATCTACTTTCTTTAAACTGACAGTCATTCAAGTTCAAACACGTTTTTAAAAGGGGTACATTTTTATACTCCCCTCCCCCACATTTTGTGATTTTTGATGTCCTATTTTACATCTTTGTGCTTATCCTTTTACTTTATTGTAGTTATAATCACTTTTACAGTTTTTTGGATTGTTTTTTAATCTACATACTGGCTTACTTAAATGATCTTTAATCCTTTTCTATATTTGTCTTTCCTATTGTGATTTTCCCTTTCCTATAGATTCTTGCTTCTTTTCTATTTAGAGAACATCTTTCAATATTTCTTTTAGGATATGTTTAGTATTGCTATATTCCTTTAGTTTTTGCTTGTCTGAGAAATTCTTATCTCTCCTTTTATTCTAAATGATAATCTTGCTGGGTAGAGAGCATCTTACTTTGCAGGTTTTTCCCTTTCAGGACTTTGAATATATCATACTACCTTTTAGCCTGTAATGTTTCTGCAGAGAAATCTGCTGATAGACTTATGAGGGTTCCCTTGTAACTGTTTTTCTCTTGCTGCCTTTAGAATCCTATCTTTAACTTTTGCCATTTTAATTATATGTCTTGCTGTGGGTCTGTTTGGGTTAATCTTGTTTGGGTCCCTCTGTGCTTCCTGTACCTTGATATCTGTTTCCTTCTTTAGGTTTGGGAAGTTTTCAGCCATAATTTCTTCAAATACATTTTCAATCCTCTTCTCTCTCTCTTCTTCTGGAGCCCCTATTATGGGTAACTTGGAACATTCTATATAATCTCATACATCTTGTATGTTCTTTTCAATTTTTTTCTTTTGTTTTTCTGTCTTCTGTTCTGATCGGTTGACTTCCATTATTCTATCTTCCATATCACCTAATTGTTCTATTTCATTTAGTTGGCTCTTCATTGCTTCTGTATTGGTTTCTATCGTGGCAATTGAATTGTCTATTTTTGATTGGTCACCTTTATAGTTTCTAGTTCCTTGCTACAGTGATCTGTGTTTCTATCAATAAGCTTTCTTAATTCTGTTAGCATTTTTATTACCACCTTTTTGAACTAAGGGTCTGGACTGGTGAGCTCTGTTTCATTATTCTTTCAGGGGATTACTTTCGTTTTTTTAATAGGGAGTAGTTCCTTTGCCTTTTCATTTAATTAACTTTCTCTGTCTCCATGATTTAGGAGAAAGAGTTACCTATTGTGATTTTGAAGGGTGTTTTTATCCGGGAGAATCTCTGTGTAGACTGTGTGTCCAATGTTTTTGGTGTGAGGGCTACTTCTGGTATGGATGCTAGCCACATCTTTCCTCAGGGTATGCTGACAGTTATCCCCTTCACAGGGGTTATGGTTATGCAGGGTGTGAGGCAAGGCTTCTTTGTCTCTGCTCTGTGGCTATTGCTGCCCTGTCAGGGGTGGGGTCTTCTCCCCATTTGTTGGAGTGGGAGCCCTGAGGGTAGGGTTTGATCAGGCTCCATTGCCCTTGAGTGCATGCCCTGCTCCAAAGGAGGTAAATGCTGAAGGAACTGAGGCCTATGTGGTCACAGAGGACCTAAGTGCTGCCTGTGTAGGCGTCTGGGGTTCCACTTAGAAGCAGCCCAAGGTCATGTCCCTTTCTCTGTTGTTTTGTCCCAGATATAGAGCAAGGCTGTGATGTGGAGTAGGTTGGGGCTGGGATTTGGAGCACTGTGGCTGCAGGAATAAAAGTGGCTGTGCTGTTTACTGCCTGAGATCTGGGCTGCCTCTGTGTCAGTATTTTCCCAGGACCTGTCTGCCCCAAATCTAGCACTAAGCTGTGTTGTGGAGTCGGTGGAGCTGGGGGCACTCTTGCTGGGAGACAAACCACTGGGTACTCCTAAGTGTGCTGACATTAGCTGCCACCACTCCACTTGGACCACACCCTGGACCCTCCAGGCTGTCTTTGCATAGCTAGATTGAGTTCTCTCCCAGGGCCTATCTGCCGGAGATTCAGCACTTTGCCGTGGTGTGCTCTTGGGTTGCTATCCTGTGAGCACACTGACAATGTCTACTACTGCCCTGCCCCACCCAGGTCATACCCCAGGACCCCTGTCTCTCCATATCTAGAGTGAATCTTTTCCCAGGGCTTCACTGGCCCAGATCTCACAGCAGCCTGTGGTGTGGAGTGAGTGGGGCTAGGGTGTATGTCCCTTTGGATCGGTAAGTGCGGTGAGGCTGCAGCTGCCAGTGCATGGCTTTCTCCACCCTGATTGTTGGCAAGTGAGCATGCGCTCACTTCTTGCAAGTAAAGGCTAGGCTTTTCTATCCCTTCTGTCTGGCCCAGTGGTTTTTCCTGGCAGGCAAGGGGCTTTGTTTTCTCTACGCAGGACCCCAGGACTGGGATGCCGAGATTATGGCTTGACCTGCTCACTCCCCAGGGTGTGGGTCTACCCGTGCAGACCTCTTCCTTAGATCCCTCCCAGGGGCACAGATCCCAACCCAGTGATTTTTTTTTATCCCCATCCTATCAGTTACATGGACATCTTTCATGCAGCTTTGGTTGTATAGGAGTTCTGCAAGTTTCTAGTTAGTATTCCATGAGTATTGTTCCACATGTAGATGTATTTTCAATGTTTTAAGGTGTGTGGGGGGGTGAGCACCACATACTCCTACTCCACCATCTTGATTCCACTGCTCCATACAAATTTTTGAATGAACTTGTCTGTATCTACCATTAATCTTCCTGAGATTTTGATAGAAATTAAATCAAATCTATATAACAATTTGGGGAGAACTGACATCTTTTTTTTGGCTGAGTCTTCCAATTCGTGAAGATGGTATGTTTCTACATTGATTTAAATTTTTGATTTTTTTCATCAGTGTTTTGTAGTTTTCAGCAGAAAAGTCTTGCATTTGTTTGTCAGATATGCACCTAAGTATTTTATCGTTCTGAGCAATTGTATATAGTACTGTATTTTAAATCTTGGTGTCTATGTGTTCATTGTCAGCCTATGGAAAAACAGCTGATTTATTTTTTATCTCTTATCCTGCAACCTTGCTGAAATTTCTTAGTTCTAAAAGGTTTTACTGTTTTTAGATTCCTTGAGATTTTCTATATAGACCATCATGTCATCAGCAGATAGAGACAGTTTTATTTCTTCCTTTTCAGTCTGTATGCTTTTTATTTCTACTTCTTGCCTTACTGCACTGGCTAGAACTTCAAGAACTTTGCTGAATAACAGCGGTATGAGTGGATATCTTTGCCATGTTCCCAACTTAGGGAAAAAACATTCAGTCTTTATCATTAATTTTGATGCTTACTGTAGGTCTTACATAGATGCTCCTTATCAAGTTGGAGAAGTCCCTCTTTTTCTGAGAGATTTTTTTTTTTTTAATCATGATTGGGTGTTGAATTTTCTCAGGTGCTTTCTCTGCACTGATATGATCATGTGATTTGGCTTCTTTAGTCTGTTCACAGAGTAGTTTACATTCAAATACTGAACCAGCCATTCATGCCTGGGGTACCCCACTTGATAATATATTTTTATATATTGCTGAATTTTGTTTCTTAATATTTTGTTAAGAATTTTTTTGTTTATCTCCATGAAGAGTACTGATTTATTTGGTGTTTTTTTTTTTTTTTTTTTTTTTGGCCACGCAGCACAGCACATGGGATCTTAGTTCCGCAACTGGGGATCGAATCCACACCCCCTGCAGTGGAAGTACAGTCTTAACCACTGGACTGCCAGGGAAATCCCTGTTCTTTTCTTTTTTGTATTCTGTTTGCCTGGCTTTGGTATCAGGGTAATTCTGGCTTCATAAAGTGAGTTGGAAAGTGTTCCTTTCTCTACTTCTTTCTTAGAGATTGTGTAGAATTGGTGTTCATTCTTCTTTTAAGTTTGGTAGACTTCTCCAGCATAACCATCTAGGCCTGGAGTTTTTTTTTTTCTGAAGTTTTCAAATTGTGAATTTGATTTTTTTTTCCTGAAGTTTTCAAATTATGAATTTGGACACTTAGGTTACTTCCTGGCTATTGTAAATAGAGCTGCAATGAACATTATGGTACATGACTCTTTTTGAATTATGGTTTTCTCAGGGTATATGCCCAGTAGTGGGATTGCTGGGTCGAATGGTAGTTCTATTTTTAGTTTTTTAAGGAACCTCCATACTGTTCTCCATAGTGGCTGTATCAATTTACATTCCCAGCAGCAGTGCAAGAGGGTTCCCTTTTCTCCACACCTAGAATTTTTTTTTAATTGGAGTATAGTTGCATTACAACGCTGTGTTAGTTTCTGCTGAACAATGAAGTGAATCAGCCATATGCATACATATGTCCCCTCCCTCTTGGACCTCCCTCCCCTCCCATCCCACCCATCTAGGTCATCACAGAGCACCAAGCTGAGCTCCCTGTGCTATACAGCAGGTTTCCACTAGCTATCTATGTAACACACACGGTAGTGTATTTATATCAAACCTAATCTCCCAATTCATCCCACCCTCCCCTTCCCCCCGCCATGTCCACATGTCCATTCTCTACGTCTGCATTTCCATTCCTGCCATAGAGTAGAATTTTTTAATTAAAAAATGATCATTTCAGCTTAACTTCTCAAATGAAAATAATATTTAAAACCTGTAACTTATTTCTTTCGAAGTATACAATATAACCATTAGAAACGTGACTTATTTGTAGGTTTTGGTGAAATTCTGGTCATCATTTGACAGACCCCCACTGTGGTCCCATTAGTAGGAGTTCCCTGGACAAGTACAGGCCATTCAGGTTTGGCTACTAATAAAAGTCTAGAAGGTAGAATAAAGGAATTTCCACTATAGTTTTTTTTTTTTTTTTTTTTTACTATTTATATGACATTTTGAAATGAATGTGTTTTCCAAAAGAAAAAATCAGTTTCAATATTATTAAAACAACACAAAATATTACAAAAGAGATACAAAAGGACTCAATTCAAAACTGAAATATTTGAGGATATAAAAGTGTTCTGAGTTGTGTCATCTTTAAAATTTTGTATCTTCTAGGTTTAGACTTAATCTTTCCACTTAAAAATATTTGTTAATAATATCATATTGAAAAATGTAGCAACTCTGACTTTCAAAGACTCTGGACTACTATTTCCACAATCCAGTGCCACCCCTTCCAACATCCAGGTAGGCAAGTATTTTAAGTGATTTTAAATGATTAATCTGTAATAATGCAATTCTGAAAATCCTTTCTTCAGTAAGAAGGTAGGAAAGACAGTGTTATGAAATGAACTCACTTAAGAATTTTTTTAAAGCTCCTGGAAAATGGCAGTCTATACTCATCTAATTTTTCTGTCTCCTAAAACTTCAGTGAGGAGGAATAGAAGGGAAGGGTGAGTAACTGACAAATCTAAGAAAGAACCTAGCATGGGGAAGGCCGAGAAACATGCCAAATTATACAAAACCCAAGGACTGGACTGACTTTGAACTTTTCAACAACAGCATTGGAAGTAAGACAACAGTGGAGCAATCCCTTCAAACTTCAGAAGAAAAATGATTTACTCACTAGAATTCTTGAATTATAAGGGAAACTCTTCAAAATACAAAGAAATGGTAGTAACAGGGCACTAAGAAATCAGGGTGTGGGGGAGATAAAAAGGACAGTGGGGGAAAACTCTTCAAGAAGTAGTCTGAGCCCCATTCTACCACATGACTGACCTTGTCCACAGAGGAGTGGATGTTAAATTCTCTGGAGAGGGTAAAAGAGAAAGACCCCAGTGTGAGTACCATGTCACAAAGAGGGGGATTAAAGGATGGTATGCAACTAAATGGGAAAATGTTGAGATCCCTGGTCTACTTTCCCCAGTTGGCTCCCAGAACACTGGCAGTAAGGGCATAACTTCCAGGAAAGAGATTTCAAAGTCAGTCAGACTAGTGGTAAAGACCTGTTACATCTACAAAGATACATCTTGGGCTCCCCAGCACATACTCCATCTCTCCCCCTAATTATCCTATGTGAAGCTAGTAAGTCTTGAGTTTTGTAGAATTTACTCAAACGTTGCCCACTGACTTCCCTAGAATGGGGCTCTTATAAATTCCATAGGGAAGCAGAAATTCAACTATTACTATTCAGCTTCCCTCTTCCAGGGAGCCTTCATGTAACTGTAGCATTACTGTCTTTTCTTTAGAAAGCTAGGTTTGTGAGTGCTACTCAGATCTTCAAAACTAGACAATATGCTGTCTAGAGATAATAGGAGGGTGGTAAAATGTTCCCTGAGGGGCTTCCCTGGTGGTGCAGTGGTTAAGAATCCGCATGCCAGGGCAGGGGACACGGGTTCGAGACCTGGTCCGGGAAGATCCCACATGCAAGGAGCAACTAAGCCCATGTGCCACAACTACTGAGCCTGCACTCTAGAGCTCATGAGCCACAGCTACTGAGCCCATGTGCCACAACTCCTGAAGCCCGCATGCCTACAGCCTGTACTCTGCAACAAGAGAAGCCACCACAATGAGAAGCCTGCACACTGCAATGAAGAGTAGCCTCCACTCACCGCAACTAGAGAAAGCCCATGCACAGCAACGAAGACCCAACACAGCCAAAAATAAATAAATAAATTTATTAACAACAAAGTATTAAAAATAAAAGTTGCCTGATAAAATTATTAGGTTAATGGAGAATCTAGATCTTTGCTGATTTTAATTTATCAGAAGTTATCTGAATAGTTGCAGATGCATTGCACAGTTTAGTCAAGATGACTTAACATTCAGCTATGAATAGAATTCATGAGCATTATCAATGGGAGCTGGGTTGTTTCCCTAAAATAGGAATTCCTAATTTTCTCATTTAAAATTTAAGGTTACTGCATTTAGACATATTTATATTTATTCAGTACTGATATAGTCATTTCTCATTTTTGTTTAATGAGGGACTAACAGAATTAAAGGATATATCCATTTTATATTGTCTATATAGATAATTGGTTTGCTGGAGCCACTTCCCCATTTTTTCTTATGCTCTATAGGTTAGATCAGCTGTTCTTAACATTTTTTAGACCTTTTCCTCTTTTAAAACAAATATATGACATCAATTTTACTTTGCTGAAATCAGTCATAGATAATAAATATGTATATATCACACATATATAATTTTAATTAGATAATGCAATGTCATAACTTTAATGTAGATTAGAAATAAATGTAAAGTAGTTTATAATTTAAAAAATATAAGTCCTTGTGACACTTCTACACTGAAAGGCATAATTATTATTAAGGTAGCTTATACATGTATGTAAAATCACTGTAAATGTAACAGCTATAAATGCAGGATGATACATCAGTGTTATATTGCAGACTCAAATGCTGCAAGCTTCGCCTCTAAGCAAGGCCTTAAGCATAGTCTAAAAACCACCTACTTACGTGTGCCATCTGCCCTATCCACTCCTAGAATTCTGATCAAGTATCCTGCCTCCTCTGAGGCCTCCTCAGACCATAAGACAAAAGGAGTTACCTGATCACTAGAGCTGCAAGTAAAAGACTTGATGCTTAGCATGGCAAAGAATGTATAGTTATTATCCAAGCCAGCAGCTCTTCTTCCCATATTCCTGATCTCCAGCTGTGGTACATGAGACCTTCAATTTTATCCAATGTCTTGCTTTAAAAAAAAGGGCAGGGGGAAACTCCTGTTGTGCCAGTACCCTACAGCTCTGATGGTCTGAGTCTTAAAGAATCTGGACTTACAGGGTAGAATTGTAAGTGAAAAAGTCTTCCAGATACTCTTAAGCTAAAAGTAACTTGTGATGTCCTTAAGCGTATGCAATGCTTCAGCCAGATTCCAAAGGTTGATCTTTTATATTAGCAGTGATCATATATATGGATGAAATTTTGATTTTTATTCTTAGTTTTCAACTTTATATTAGTCTCTGTCCAGGTAAGGCTGAACTGCCTGCAAGAGTACTGCCACTTGACCAACCCCTAAGAATGCATCTTTGAGAGCCTGGAGGTGACTCTCCTAAGCAATGCTCTATCCAACTATGGGAAAGGATCCAACCTAGAATAGGACAACACCTCCCCCCATCAAAAATATTTAAACTCTTCTGGGTTTCACAGGTTATTTCATCTTCCATTTTTCTAACCTTATTACCCTGCTTAATGAACCTTCTGAAAAAAAGTATAAGGCTTCACCTGAATTCTAATCATAAATTTTCCACAGTTTTAATTAACTGAGACAATAGGAGCAAACAACAGTTGGACAGCAATGCCTAACCCAGTCAAGAACCCTTTAGAGCAGGGTCCCCTGGGCCACGGATAAGTACTGGTCTGTGGCCTGTTAGGAACTGGGCCACACAGCAGGGTGTGAGTGGCAGGAGAGCGAGCAAAGCTTCAGCTGTATTTACAGCCGCTCCCCATCGCTCTCATTACTGCCTGAGCTCTGCCTCCTGTCAGATCAGCAGTGGCATTAGATTCTCATAGGAGTGCGAACCCTACTGTGAACTGTGCATGCAAGGGATCTAGGTTTTATGCTCCTTATGAGAACCTAATGCCTGATGATCTGAGGTGGAACTGAGGCAGTGATGCTAGCGCTGGGGAGCAGCTGCAAATACAGATTATCATTAGCAGAGAGGTTTGACTGCACGGAGACCATAATAAATCAATTGCTTGCAGACTCATATCAAAACCCTATTAGTGAGTGGCAAGTGAAAACAAGCTCATGGCTCCCACTGATTCTGCATTATGGTGATTTGTATAACCATTTCATTATATATTACAATGTAATCATAATAGAAATAAAGTGCACAATAAATGTAATGGACTTGTATCATCCCAAAACCATCCCGCAAAAACTGTCTTCCACGAAAGCAGTCCCTGGTGCCAAAAAGGTTGGGGACTGCTATTTAGAGACAAGCCCCTAAAGATGAGGGATATAGGCCAGGAGATGGAGAAATCATCTGCAAATACACCTGGCTCAGTATCTAAAAGAAAAATTCAAACATAGGTGCAGCATTGGCCAGTAAATAATAACTTACTACATTCATTTGCTGAATATTGCTACATAATAATTTTGACTTCCACACCTGCTTTTTCTCTGCACTAGTGGATAACTGTACAAACTCTCATCAATCACTAGTTAGGAAGGACTTCAGACTTAGAAACCTAATAAGGCAGGGAAACTTTCTAAAATGGCAAGCAATATACAACAGTCATCAGGAGACATCCTTGAAGCTGGAGAAAACATTTTCCTTCAGGACACATTCATTCTATCAATTTTAGCTAAAAATTTCCTAGAACCTTTCAGAGTCATAGTTATAACCAACTACCTCACATTTAGCTTAGAGTTATACATGTTCAGTCAGATTCACCCACTCTTCTGCTGCTCCCTACAACTCTCAAGTTACTTTCTCACCCAATGCTCTAATCATAAAAGGAATGCAAGAAGTAACAAACTCCCAGCAGCCTCATGTCCAGCTTTGAAATCTGCTGTAATAGGAACCAATTTTCTAAAACTAGAAAGCACTAAGACACATGAAGGACTTTTATTGGCTTAAACCCTGCTTCTACCATCAAAATCTATTCCCTTGAGTTAAAACTATGTACCAGATTGCCACACAAAAGATAGAATATAGATAATAATACATAAATTTAAAAAAATTACTAAGGATGCCATGTTTGGGGCAGCAGGGGAAGGAGATATAGTCAGCATAGTCATAGAATTTTTTTTTTTGCTATTGTTCTGTTTTTACTATACCTTAATATGCATAGAATATTCATTATACCACTGAAGATAATATACATATATATTTAAGTCATTCATATTAACACTTTCTAGATGTGTAGAAGTTACTTTATAGAAAATTTAGAAGCAAGGCAGAACAAGTACTTTAGTACCAAGTTTTAACAATTTTGTTAAAATATAATATTTATAATTCTTATAATACGTTATTTTAATTGCAAGGAAATTTTACTCGTTTAGATGGAACAGAAGTCTTTCCTTGAGGACTTACACTTTAATCTCGGGTTTTCAAACACTGATGTGATTGCTTCGCCTTTTAAAAGCCTTTGGGTACAAGAATGATAAAGTGGTTTTAGTTATCGGCATGCCTGTGCAACAAAGCATTTAGGAGTTGTGACTGACAGGCCAGAACTGTGTATAAGGGAAAACCTATGCTTATGTCTGCTTCAGTGACTTTATTAGCCACACCCTACTTGTAAATTGTAAACTGTCATTCAAAGTAGCAAAGTGATGTTTTAAACAAGTCAGGTTATAATACCCCTACTTCTTTTGTCTTAATGCCTAAAGGTAAATTCAGGAAGTATTCCTATGTTTTGGCTCATAAAAGCATCCATCTGGAAAAAACTAAATAAAAAGCCCAAGTAGTGAAGAGCAGTGCAAAGAATATTTATAACACTATGCATATATGTAAGTTGAATATTTAAAATCACAGATAATTCAGACTTCATTATAGTTCAGCAACTATTTCAGATTAAGGACAAAGAAAATAATTGTATTAATTGTTGGCAGTTTTTAACCAGTATTTTAAAACACTGTTAACAGTATGTACTGAATTAAAATTGCTAATAATATGAAAAGTTTCACTGGACACCTTTACTATCTTTGCAAAGAACTTTGGGAAAATCTGTGTTTTAAAGCATGATGTGTTTTATGAGAAATGCCTAGTTTTACATTAAAATATTAAAATTAATGCAGAAACAAATATATATTCACATCATAGCTTTCTAACAACTGCACAATTTTGGACTGAAATAAGGGATGAAAACAAGTATTACAGTTTGCTGACTTCTTACTAATAATATTCTAAATATTCTTTCCTGAATTTTAGATAATTTAATCTTAACTAACCTATGAACTCATCAAAAAATTACGAATTGTACAGAAAAGCACAATATAGTCAATGAAAATCCATCATGATCCACTCTGTCTAATCTGACCAAAAACATTACTTGCAACAAAATACCTTTTGTGGTCCAAATTTCAATAAGGTAATAATTCAAATGTCTAGCTTTCAGATAAGTGTTAAAGGTTTTAATATTTGTACCATGAATTACCAAATTGAATTCCAGTCAGTGCTCAGATTTGAGGTAAAAACGTTTGTGTAATTACTCAGTAACTTAGTATTCCATAGTGACACTTCTAATTTTCATATCTGAACGGATATGAAGGCTATGTCAATGGATGGAGGCACCCTTAAGGGGCATGAAGTAGTCTAGTCTTTATCTGTGATTTAGTTGAAGGAATCTTGGATTTTTCTTTTTGAGGTGGACCAAACCACAGAACAATGTCTCAGGAAGCCTATTTATCTGACAAGAAGAAAAGATAAACACCTGTAAGGTGATGTTTAAAGCCCAAACTAGTTTTGAAGTAACAAGAAAGGGAAAGCTAACAGTTCAAATTTCAGTCACTTTTCATCTAAACCCATCAATGTGTGCACTGGTCCATTAATTATGTGGCCCAACACAAAATGATATGTTAGTCATCCCTTTTCTCCTAGATGACAGATGTGAGGTAAGATTTTAGTTCAGGAGAAAGAAAGCTATTTCAAATGCTTCACCTTTTAGTCTCAAGAATTTACCTAAGTTATGTATGAAAATGAAAAACTACAAATTGAGGATCAAATGAACTGTTTCGTTGATCACTCTATTTAAACCAAAATAAAATTGGAGAGGAGTGATTTAAAACCTATGATTCTAATGGACCCAGCTTTTCTAGGTTAATAATAAAGTATTCTAAGCAAAGGTCAGCAAATTATTTTCTGTAAGCTCCAGATGGTAAATATTTTAGAATTTGTGGGCCATACAGTTTCTGTCACAACCATTCAACTCTTACTCTGACATTGTGCAAAAGCAGCCATAGACAATATGTAAATGAAAGATCAAGGCTGCGTTCCAATAAAACTTTATTTATGGACACTTAAATATAAATTTCATATAACGTTCACATCACAAAATATTCTTCCATTGACTTTCTTCCAATCATTGAAAATGGAAAAATTATTCTTAGTTTACAGGTTGCAGAAAAATAGGCAGTGGGCTGGATTTGGCCTGTCCATAGTTTAGCAACCCTTGCTTGTTCTAACAGATTATTTTGGTTCTTGTTTTGTGAATTTATTTCTATGCTTCAAAAGAAAAATATGTCAGAGATTTTATTAAAATCTTGCTCAAAGTATTTGATAGATTTTTTTAAAACCCTATCAATGAGTTGCTAGAATAAATAAGTGGAAACACTGCCGTTTAAAATATTTCTTCTAGATGAACCTAATTCAATGCTTTTAGACGACATTATTGTTGTAATAGTCCCTAGTAGAAAACATCAGTTTTCAGTATAAAATCTGGTTCCATTTATTCTGTTTTAAAATTTCCTATGCTAATAAATTTTCAGAAAAAAAGCAATTAAGTTTGGCCATTTTCTAAATTACCTATTTTAGATGAGTATTAAGTATGTGTGAGTTATTAAGTATTCTGATGACAAAAGTTAATTATACATGTGCATTACATAAAATTCAAACATTGATGAAATGTTTAATTTGGGAAAATAAAAGCTCTGTATAATACCACCTACCATAAAAGGAATCTTAACATACTACATATTTTTCTAGCTTTTCCCCTTGCACATATTTTAAGAAAATATGGTAATACATGGTCATATATTACTTCCTGTTTTACAAATTTCCTTTTTAAAATTTTTAACAAAATATTTTGGAAAGCTACATGTCTATATGTAGAGTGACCCCTTTCTTTTTTTTTAACAGCTATATTATTCATTTGTATGGATATACTATAATTTGTTTAACCAGTATCCTATTGCTGGATATTGGGGTTATTCCTTGTTTTCATGAGAATCACTGCTGCCAGAGGATTCTGAAAAGACAGCATCACTGTAGTATTTGAATCTCCTTGAAACTCCTCATAAAACAGAAATAGCAAATAGGATAGTAAACCCCAAAATCTATCTACAACAAAATCTAGTGACAACATATTCTTATGAACCCCAAAATATAAGTGGGTTGGAACAAATCAGCAGTAGCTACAAAATGTACTAAAATCTTTCTTTATGGATTCACAAAGACCCATATTGGGTGTTGATGCAATGTGATTTCTACCTAGTGTTGTGAATGTCAAAGTGAAGAAATTCAATGAAGCTCTGGTAAATAGTGGAAGTAACTAAGACTCTCTTAAAGTAGCCAAATGCTTTTTCATCTAATTAGGGACATGCATGAATGGATGAATGAGATTCCCACTGTCCCTACCTACTATCCAGCAAAACCACAGCCAAGGAAAGAGGTTTGGCAGAATCAGTGGGGAAATGAGTCCCCGTTGAGCTTCACTCTAGTCTGGCACAGTGAAAAGACTCAAGAGGTGTATAAGTGGGAGACACCCCCCCACCCCCCACCACATCCCTATGAAGGGGTGGTATGGGGCAGCCTTGTAGGCCACCTCTGAAATACCACTACTTTTACTGTTTTTTTCACTGACCCAGTAAGGGGATTGGAGGGGGTAACCCCCAAGGGGCTCTTGCTTCTGGCTCCAAGCACCCAGTCATACCAGCCAGGCGCAACTCTAGGGACAGGTAGGGAGCTGAACTGATATTGTACACCTGTGATATGTAATGCAGGTGTCCTGAGGGAGGACAGAAGGCTCCCATGGAGCAGAAGAGCAAAAGCTCACCTGATCTTGATCTTCAGCCTGAATACAGACTTTGAAAGCAGGAACACACACACACACACACACACTCACACACTCACACACTCTCTCTCTCTCTCTCTTTTCATGGGAGAAGCAGAGGGAAGTTAATGGACTTATTATGGTCCCGAGAAAGAACTCAAGTACTACCTGGAAAATTTCCCATGGCCACTCTTAGAACAGCAACAGAAACTGGAGGGGACACTGGGGGCTCTAATTTTTGGATACAGAGGAACTGTGGGAAGATATGGAAGTACTGGAATGGTCTAGATTCTAGGTCCTATAAATGTTTAAAACTAACAAAGCAAAATACTTTTCCTAGATAAATCCCTAAACTGAAGAGAAACACTTGAGAATAGAGACAAACTGAGCATAACAGACACAACAAGGCCACAGAAAAAAAGGTTGAAATTAAAGGGAAGAATATAGGTGCTATGGTCTGAATGTCTGTGTCCCCCTAAAATTCATATATTGAAATCCTAGCCCCTAAGGTGATAATATTAGGAGGTGGGCCTTTTTGAAGGAGATCATGAAGGTAGAGTCCTCATGAATGGGATTACATAGTACCCTTATAAAAGAGGCTCCAGAGAAATCCCTCACCTTCTGCCATCTGAGGATACAGCGAGAAGCTGGCAGTCTACAACCCGGAAGAGGCCTTCACCAGAATGTGACCATGCTGGCACCCTGATCTTGGACTTCCAGCCTCCAAAACTATAAAAAATAAATTCCCTGTTTATAAGCTACCCCATCTGTGGTATTTTGTTACAGCAGCCCTAATGGACGAAGACAACGGGAGACCATATTTTTGACTAGTTGAACACAACAGACTCATAAGCTAGCTCCAGAACTATGAAGATAAAAGTTACCTTGGCCCACACTGCCTCTTCAAAGTATAGAAAAACAAATTTTTCACAAAAACGAATAATAAGAGAAGACTGGGTGGGATAGGGAGGGTCGGAGGGAGGTAGATGCAAGAGGGAAGAGATAAGGGGACATATGTATATGTATAACTGATCACTTTGTTATAAAGCAGAAACTAACACACCATTGTAAAGCAATTATACTCTAATAAAGATGTTAAAAAAAACAAGACTGCAATCAAATCTCATACAAAGTTACTTCTACAAAACAGAATAAGATGCAGAATACTTTCCCTATGAACAGTGAAAGCACTCCAGAAAGATCTGGAGTGCCCACGAAGTGCCCACAAACAGATGAAAACTGACCCTAATATTCTAAAATAAGCTTAAATAAATTAATACAAAGATAGAAGTTATGAAAGAACAACATAAATCAGTATAAGAAACTCAGAAATGAGATGATTATAGAAGCAAGATTTTTTAGAGGTGAAAGAACTATGAAAATAATTAGAAATAAAAGGAAAATATTATTTCAGAAATGAAGTTTAGACTGGAAGAATCACAAGACCAAATAAACACAATGCCTTATGATAAATAGAGAATTTAAAGGAGGAAACACTTGAAAAATTTAAAAATCAGTGAAGGAAACCATCAACAAAATGCAAGAGCAACCTTCTGTGTGGGAGAAAACATTTGCAAATCATATATCTGATTATGGCTTAATATCCAAAATATATAAAGAATTCAGTCACTTAAGAGCAACTCAATGACTTAATAGCAAAAAGACAAATGATTTGATTAAAAAATGGGCAGAGGAACTGAATAGTCATTTTTCCAGAGAAGACGTACAGATGGCCAATGGGTACATGAAAATGTGCTCAACATCACTAATCATCTGGGAAATACAAATCAAAACCACAATGAGATACCACCTGTGAGAATGGTGGTCATCAAAAAGACAAGAAATAACAAGTGTTGGTGAGGACTTGGAGAAAAGAGAAGCCTGTGCACTGTTGGTAGGAATGTAAATTGGTACAGCCAGTACAGAAAATGATATGGAGGTTCCTCAAAAAATTAAAATAGAACTACCATATGATCCAGCAATTCTACTTCTGGGTATAAATCCAAAGGAATTGAAATCAGGAACGCAAAGAAATATCTTTACTCCCATGTTCATTGCAGCATTATTCACAATAGCCAAGACACTGAAGCAACCTAAGTGTTGCTTCATCCAACTGATGAATGGATGAAGAAAATGGGTCACACACACACACATACACAGTGGAATATTATTCAGCCATTTAAAAAAAGAATGAAATCTTGCCATTTTTGACAACATGGATGGACCTTGAGGGCATTATACTAAGTGAAAAAAGTCAGATAGAAAAAGATAAAGAGCATATGATCTCACTTATATGTGGAATCTAAAAACAAAAACGAGCTCATGGATATAGATAACAGATTGGTGGTTGCCTGAAATGGGGGTGGGGGGTAGGGGTGGGCAAAATGGTTGAAGGGAGTCAAAAAGTACAAATTTCCACTTACAAAATGAATGAGTCATAGGGATGTAATGTACAACATAGTGACTATAGTTTGGTGTTGCATATTTGAAATTAGCTAGGAGAACAGATCTTGAAAGTTCTCATCACAAGAAAAAAAAATTGTAACTATGTAAGGTGATGAATGGATTTATTATGGTGATCATTTTGTAATGTATACAAATATCAAATCATTATTTTGTACACCTGAAACTAATGTAATGTTATGTCAGTTATACCTCAGTAAAGTGTATATCTTGAATAAAACACTGAATCTGAGAAAAAAGTGAAGGAAGAGATAAAAAGGACTCAACAAAAAGTATTAGATATAGATGATAGACAAAGAAGATCCAACATATGTATAATAAGAGTTCCTAAAGAAGAAAACCCAAAGCAATACAACAGAATAAATAATTAAAAACTCTAAAGAAAACTTTCCTGAAATAAAAGACACTTTATGACAATCTCTAGGTCCATCCACGTTGCTGCAAATGGCATTAATTTGTTCTTTTTTATGGCTAAGTAATGTTCCATTGTATATATATACCACATCTTCTTTATCCATTCCTCTGCCGATGGACATTTAGGTTGTTTCCATGTCCTGGCTATTGTAAATAGTGCTGCAATGAACAAGACAAATATCATATGATATCGCTTGTATGTGGAATCTAAAAAAATGGTACAAATGAACTTACAAAACAGAAATAGAATCAGATGTAGAACACAAACTTATGCTTAGCAGGGGGCAAAGGGAGGGGGTGTGGAGGAGGGAATAATTGGGAGAATGAGATTGACATATACACACTACTATATATAAAATAGGTAACTAATAAGGACCTACTGTATAGCACAGGGAACTCTTCTCAATACTCTGTAATGACCTATATAGGAAAAGAATCTAAAAAAGAGTGGATATATGTATATGTATAACTGATACACTTTGCTGCACAGCAGAAATTAATGCAACATTGGTAAATCAACTATACTGTAATGAAAAAAATTTTTAAATACTTTGTACTACAAAATTAAAAGGCATATCACACAGCTGGGAAAATCAGCCACATTGGCCAATATCAATGGCCATGAAATGATTGGACTTTAAAGAAAACAAACAGACAAACAAAATCCTTTGGTCATTCATGCAAAAACAGTAAGTCCTTATAAAGCAAATAAAATCAGATTATGATTACTTTTTTATAGCAGCAATTTATTCCAGAACACAATATAGTAATATATTTAAGATACTCAAGAAAAGAAAATGTCAACCAAAGATCTTATATTCGGCCAAAACAACCCATTATTCCCATGAGCCATTCCTAGGAAATCTAAAAGAGAAAGAGATTCAGACAACCAAAATAACTGAAAGACATCTACATGAAGACCAGTGGTGAGCATTATAAATATATCGACCCATAAAACTAAGTAATGAAACCAGTCACAAAAGGACAAATCCTGTATGATTCTACTCATATGAAGTATCAAAAATAGTTCAAGAGAAAGTAGAAAGGTGGCTGCTGGGACGAGGGGTGGGGGATTAGTGTTTAATGGGCACAGAGTTTCAGTTTTGCTAGATAAAAAAGTTCTAGAGACCTGCTGCAAAACAATGTGACTATACTTAACACTGGTGAACTTTATACTTAAAAATATCAATAATTAAGATGGCAAATTTTAAGTTGCTTATTTTTACTACAATAAAAAACTAAATGGGGGGCTTCCCTGGTGGCGCAGTGGTTGAGAGTCCGCCTGCCGATGCAGGGGACGCGGGTTCGTGCCCCGGTCCGGGAGGATCCCACATGCCACGGAGCGGCTGGGCCCGTGAGCCATGGCCGCTGAGCCTGCGCGTCCGGAGCCTGTGCTCTGCAGCGGGAGAGGCCACAGCAGTGAGAGGCCCGCATACTGCAAAAAAAAAAATAAATAAATAAAAAAAACTAAATGATAGTTGTAGGGGAGAGAATGACATAACACAGTACAACTATCAAAAAATGTGGAGAAATGATAGGGATAGAATAATTACCATGATTGCCTTATAGAAACTGGCTGGAAGTAAAAGGGATATCACTTCAAATCTGACATTGGACACAAAGCACTGAGCTGATCTCCCTGTGCTATGCAGCTGCTTCCTACTAGCTCAGTGCTTTGTGACCACCTAGAGGGGTGGGATAGGGAGGGTGAGAGGGAGGCACAAGAGGGAGGGGATATGGGGATATATGTATACATATACTGATTCACTTTGTTATACAGCAGAAACACAACATTGTAAGGCAAGTATACTCCAATAAAGATGTTAAAAATCTGACACTGGAGAAGAAGGATAAAGAGGAAAATGGGCTAATAGCTAATTCCAGCATTGCTCACAGTAGGGGACCAACAGACTGTGCTCCCCTTTTTCAGGTGCCCAGGGTATTATATAAAGGTACAGATGTAATGTAGACATAAATGTAACTATCAGGATAAATACAAAACTTTCTAAGTATTAAAAGTTTAGATAAACACATTAAATAAGGCAGATAACATAGACTCTGTGTGTGCACAATGAAAAATATGACAAATCTGAGGCCAAACATAAATATCATATCAAGAAATACAAATTAATTTATCTCATTTATAAAAAGAAAACGGTTTGGATTATCTAGCAAAGCAAAATCCAACACTATACTGCATGCAAAATAGACTCATATGCTCTCACTCCCTCAGGGAGAGGGGAAAGGAGGGATGGAGGGAAAGGGAGAAGGGGAGATTTTCAGAAAGGTTAAAAATAAAGGGATAAAAATGTGGACAAATACAAATTAAAAGAAATGAGATGTCACACTCTTGATATCTGATAAGGCAAAATTCAGACCAAAAGAGAGACAAAGGAGGATACTTTCATACTGCTAAAGGATGCAATTCACAATGAAGACGTAACAGTTATGGAAATTCCAAACAACACAGCAACTGTTTTCATCAAAGAAATTACAAGAGATGCAAGGAGAGATAAAGAGAACTGCTCTATCAAAGGAGACTTTAATATACCTATCTTAATGTAAGAAAGATCAAGTGGACAAAAATTTAGGAAAGAGAAGACCAAAATGACCTGATCAGTGAGTTAGATCTTTTAGATCTATAATAAACTCTGAACTCTGATAATGGAGGATATACCTTTTTGTAAGTGCTCACATAAACATTCAGGAAAATGAGCCATATCTTAGGCTACAAAGAAAACTTCCATAAACCTGTAAATTGGAGAGAGTAGAAATAACATGGAAAATATGACCTTTCTGAAAGCAATAAAATGAGACTTGAATAATAAAATAAAAATTAAAAGGCCTGTCACTTGGAAGCTTAAGAACATAGTATTGAATAATTCTTAGATCAAGTTAAATTGCAAAATTTCATAAAAATAATGAAAATCCAATATATCAATGTCTTTGAGTTAGAGGAAAGTGTATAGCATTTAATACTTACATTAAAAAATGAAATTCAAAAAATCAGACATAACTTTAAAAGCTTAGGAAACAACAAAAGAAATCCTCCCACTCAAAAAAAAAAAAGAATGAAAGAATAAAATAAGAGGATAAATTAATTTCTAGAAATTAAAGCTAGAAAACAAAATCAGTAGAACTTTTAAGTCTAAAATTTGGTCATTTGAAAAAAATCATCGTAAATCAGTAGCTAACCTATTAATCAATGGGGAAAGGAAGAAAGCACAAATACACAAAATCAGACATGACAAATGGGGAATAATTATTGAGACAGAGGAAATTTTAAGTATCTTAAGAGACTATTTTACATACCTATGCAAATAAATTTGAAGTCTCATTTAGAATGGGTAATTTCTAAGAAAACCACAATTTACCAGATTAACATGAAGTCTTAAATGGCAAGTTACCTTAGAAGAAAACAGAAAAACTAAAGCGCTCCCCCCACAACAAAACTCCTGGCTCAGGTAATTTAATAGAGAAATTCTACCAAACTTGTAAAACTCAGATTATTCCAATGGCTCTTAAACTTTTTCAGACCATTTAAAAAGGAGGAACATTTCAAAATTCTTGTCATGCGGAAAGTAAACCACTGCTCTTAACCTATCAAAGACTAAACTGCAGACCATTCTCACTTACAATGTCATTGTAACAACTCTTAGATGAAATGTTAGGAAATGGAATACAATAGCACATTTTAAAAGTTATGACCAGGGCTTCCCTGGTGGCACAGTTGTTGAGAGTCTGCCTGCCAATGCAGGGGACACGGGTTCGTGCCCCGGTCCGAGAAGATCCCACATGCCACGGAGCGGCTGGGCCCGTGAGCCATGGCCACTGAGCCTGCGCTTCCAGAGCCTGTGCTCCGCAACAGGAAAGGCCACAACAGTGAGAGGCCCACGTACCGCAAAAAAAAATAATAATAAATAATAATAATAATAAAAGTTATGACCAAGTGTGTTTTATTCCCATTTGCAAAACTGGTTTTATGTTAGGAAATTTATTCATATTCATAGAGCTAAGGAATAAAAACATGATCACCTCCACAAACACAAAAAAAAGCATGTGACAAAATCAGTTCTCCCTAAGTTAACTTACAAATTTAACACTATGCATATAAAAATACCATCAGAACTCTTTCCCCTGAGGTCAAGTTAATTGTAAAATTCTTTTGTAAAGATAATAAGCAAGAAAAGCAAGGAAAATCCTGCAAGAGAACAATGAGAAGGAGCTGGCCCCACAGACACTGAAACATACTATAAAGACTCTATAGTTAAAAGTATTATATTGATATCCCAACAGAACACAGTAGACAATCCATATGGAAACTTAGTATATGATAAAAGCAATTCAAATCAGTGAGGAAAAGATGAACTTCAACTTTTTAATAAGTGGAATCTCTATAACTGATGACTATATTAGATATTTTAATGATAAAATTGGATTCACTCCTCACACCACAGTAAATTCCAGAAGGAGGAGGGATTTAAATGTAAATTTAAGTACTAGAAGAACACATGGGTGAAGTCCAGTATAAGCTGGGAATGGGGGAGACTCCTAAAAATTAATGGTAGGCGAAATGGGTCCCCCAAAGATGTCCATATCTGCATCCCTAGAACCTATGAATATGCTATGTTATGCTAAAAAGGGACTTTGCAAATATAATTACAGTTGTAGGGAGATTATCCAGGTGGGCCCAATATATTAGATGAGCTAGAGAACCTTCTCTGGCTAGAGTCAGAAAGATGTGGCAGTAGGGGAGGTCAGAAAAATGTGAAATGTGAAATGTGAGGGCTTCCCTGGTGGTGCAGTGGTTAAGAATCCACCTGTCAATGCAGGGGACACAGGTTCGAGCCCTGGTCTGGGAAGATCCCACATGCCGTGGAGTAACTAAGCCCGTGTGCCACAACTACTAAACCTGTGCTCTAGAGCCCACGAGCCACAAGTGTTGAGCCCACGTGTAAATATGAGATGTAAATATAGTAACATTGATGAAAAAAATCACTATAGATCTGAATTTAACTTGACAATATCAGTATGCACTAATGATACAGTTTATATTTTGAAAAATTTTAAAAACCAGTGCCACAACTACTGAAGCCCATGCACCTGGAGCCCATGCTCCGTAACAAGAGAAGCCACCACAATGAGAAGCCCGTGCACCGCAATGAAGATTAGTCCCAAAGAGCAGTCCCTGCTTGCCGCAACTAGAGAAAGCCTGCGCACAGCAACAAAGACCCAACTCAGCCAAAAATTAATTAATTAATTAATTAAAACAAATAAGCAAACCTTTATCTTAGCTGTATCACTGAAAGGTTCTAGAGACAATAACCATTCCTAAATCAAAAGGCACTGCTAGTGCCCAGATTGTTGTCCCTAAATACCATTTTTCCCATTAAAAGGATTGAGAGCTTCTTGGCAAAAAAGCCAATTCCTGTTCTGGAGCAGGAACAGGAAATGTTTAAGATGATCCTGGAACATTTTTTCAGAGCAGAAAGCAGGGAACGTATCAATGACTAATGGTAGGGTCATGTCGAAAAGACATAAAAACTAACTTGAACAGAGTCCACTGGCTAAAAATGGGATATTTTGAACATCAATAAGGATAATCTCTACAATGGATCAAAACATATCGTATGTTAGAATTCAAATGACAAAATTAGAATATTACCATTTTGCAAACTCAGATGAACAGAGTACACAATCATCATCCCTGACTACTAACCTTACAAAAAGAGAGAACCAGAAGTTATGTACTTTTTGATGGAGGCCATAACATTATATATGAAGAATCCTTAACCTCCCTCCCCTCCAAATAAATAACCAAAGTCTAATCAAGTCCCAATATCTAACTACTAATTTACAGGGAAATACAGGGGTCAGAAAGACATGTTAAATTACCCCAAAAAGATTCAATCAACAAAATCCAGATTGTGGGAAACTCTGTGGGACAAATGACCCAATTTTTTTAAATGTGCAAGAAAAGAGAATAATTAATCTAAAGATTAAAAGAGTCCTTCAGAAATTTATAAACCAAACTCAATTTGTGGATCTCATTTGGCTCTTAATTCAAATACACAAACTTAAATATATATATGACAACTAGCTAGCCAGGCGAAATACTGACTGGGTATTTGATGATTTTATTTCTGTAGGGGTGTGATGATGGTATTGTGTTATGTTTAAAAAGGGGAAGCCCTCATCTTTTAAGAAATACATTATAAAATATTTCAAATAAAATGATCTGTCTGGGATTTGCTTCAAAATAATACAGTGGGTAGGGTGTGGAAATGGATGGGGATGTAGAACGTTGGCCATAAACTGCTAAGTGCTACATGATGGACAGCCAGCTTAGGGGGGTCATTATACTGTTCTCTCCGGTTTCAGACGTGTTGAAATTCCATAATAAAATGTGTATTTTTAACAACAAGCTGGCATAAATATTTTTGTAAGTACCTATGATGCTAGTGTTTATACAGGATAAATTTCAAGATATAGAATTTCTAGGCCAGAAAGAATATGAATATTTTTATAGATACTGCCAAACTTCCCTTTAAAAGGGTTTATTTACCAACAATACACAATCAACAATGTGCAAGATGCCCATTTCTACACACCCTCACCAGCAGTCCGAAGAGTTAAGTGACCTGCCCAAGATCAGATGGCATGGCCTAAAAAAAAACCTCATATAATGATCAATAATTATCAGATTGCCTGAGTCAATGGTTTACTAATTGGAACAGTTTTTAAATTTGTATATATAGAACTTTGAATAGAAGTCCATCCTCTACCAGTTATTAAAAAATCTTACCAGTTATAAGTTAATAAAAGTTTAGAGAATACATGAAAATTCCATAAATGAAAATAGGTTTCCATTAATATTAACTCAACAATAAGAGTAAAGAATCCTTGAAATTTAAAGACTATTAGTAAGTCATTTAGTAAATCATAGTTAAATGAGACTTCAACTTTACATATTTTGTAGCCCTCATATTTCACTGTAAGATTACCATATATTTTGAGGAAATGTATAGAAATAGAATAATGATAACTAGTATCTCACCACTAAATTTCAGTTGTAGAAAACCAACTGCTTACCAAGTGAAATACCATAAACAAATTTAGTGATTCTTGATATTCACTACATTTTCTAACTTGGGACAAACAATGAAAAATGAAATTTGATCTGGTTTAATAAGATTTCTTTTCCCACCAAATCACTCTGGAATAGACTGTTTCAAGTACCTCTTTCCCCTGTGATATACTTTGATAACATATATACACTGAAACTCAACACATCGATCAAAACACAGTAATGAGGGCTTCCCTGGTGGCACAGTGGTTGAGAGTCCGCCTGCCGATGCGGGGGACACGGGTTCGTGCCCCGGTCCGGGAGGATCCCACGTGCCGCGGAGCGGCTGGGCCCGTGAGCCATGGCCGCTGGGCCTGTGCGTCCGGAGCCTGTGCTCCGCAACGGGAGAGGCCACAACAGTGAGAGGCCCATATACCGCAAAAAAAAAAAAAAAAAAAAAAACACAGTAATGATTAACTGAAAATAAAATTCTTATGAAGTACTTTAATCTCAGTATATTTATATCTCCCCAAAGAATGAGTTATTATTTATTTCAGTTGAGGTGCATCAACTTATATCAAAGGTTTTAAAGGATGACACGAGAAAACCCAAATGACAAAATTTGTTAAAATGACAAATTTTTACTCATAAAGTTATTATGATAACAATAATATGGTTACTTTTCCTATTTGTGCTTACATATTTTTCTAATGAAAACAGAACTGTTCAACAAAATATTTGCTGTATTTCTTACACTGGAGGGCATGACTTTCATAGAGATCATATCAACGCTTTGAAATAGCTGAGAACAGTGTAGGACCTCATAACATTAACCCTAAAGGATAAGTTGCCTGTGCTCACCTCTTTTAAACTTTTTGGCTCTTCCTTCCTCCTATTTCTTACTTTTGATACACTGATGATACTTGATCATCCTAACACTTCCCACATTATCTTAGGTTCTTGCCTTTTTCCAGTTCTAAAAAATAAAAACATATTATTTTCCTTAAGAACATGGTAAATATTGTATTTGGAGGGACAAGAAAAAAGTGAACTTGAAGGTAGGGGAAAATGTTATCAAAATGTTTTTAAAGGTTTGGAATAATTCCTTAACTTACATATGGATCTTTAATAATGAAATTATAATATGTGGTTTTCTCAAACTACTAATATATCACACATTAAGAAATCACTAACAGAATTTCTGTTCAGTTAATGCTCTTACCAATAAGTAGAAGTCATTAAATAAAATTACCAAGCTCATATCACAGAAGCATGACCAGTGTCATTCTTCCATTTAACTATCAAGATTTTGCCAAAAGCACCTTCTATTTTTCCCTCCCTTCATAAATAATTTTGGATGGCAAAAATGGCAGATCACTGCTAATAAAAATTACCAATAATGCAGCTATGTAATAATGTTTGCTTTTTAAAAGGGTTCATTTTAAAAAGACAAAATCAGTCATTCAGTTTATATAAAAAATGTCAATTTAATAGAGTAAGGCATAAAAATGCAAATGTTCAGTTACTTTTATACATTTTTGCTTTCTTGGTCTATTTCCTATGACTTGCAATTATTTTTATGAGATTGCTGGCTGAAAGTCTAATTCAATAGAGAACTCCCAAAAGAGATAGATAAGATAGATAGATAGATAAGATAAATTATCTTCTAAAAGAGATAGATAAGACAGATAAGATAAATTATCTTCTAAAAACAAAACTGATTTAAAAAAGAAACCAGGGTAAGACAGGAATAAAGACACAGACCTACTAGAGAATGGACTTGAGGATATGGGGAGCGGGAAGGGTAAGCTGTGACAAAGCGAGAGAGAGGCATGGACATATATACACTATCAAACGTAAGGTAGAGAGCTAGTGGGAAGCAGCCGCATAGCACAGGGAGATCAGCTCAGTGCTTTGTGGCCGCCTGGAGGAGTGGGATAGGGAGGGTGGGAGGGAGGGAGATGAAAGAGGGAAGAGATATGGGAACATATGTATATGTATAACTGATTCACTTTGTTATAAAGAAGAAACTAACACACCATTGTAAAGCAATTATACTCCAATAAAGATGTAAAAAAAAAAAAAAGAAAGAAACCAAAAACCTAACATTTTTTAAAGGATTATGATGTTTGGGGGCTTCCTAAAAAGTTGCTTTAAAAATTCATATGAAGAATTCTTGTAAACAGCTCTTACTGGGTCTGGGTCTGTGTCCTTTTAACGTAAAAGGCTTCATAGTATAATTGTTCTGTAAATATCAGCATTTTCAATATATTGTGCAGTGTACACAAAGAAGCCCTCAAATGGCTTATCTTGTACTTATCAACTTGTTTATTTTTATACCTCCAAAAAGCTGTATTTTTTTGTACAAGAACAGCTGCTACTTTGTAAATATTTTAATGGCTTCTGTTAAGTACAGCTGTCAGTTTAACAAACAATATTATAAAAGATTTTCATTCTTCCATGTGATTGCACATCTTGAAATGTGTTTTACCTTGAAAATCCTTTGGGGATTTTAGACTGGAAAGGATATCTTTTTTTTAAGGCACAGGGCCAACAGAAGAATAGATAGATTTAAAGAATAATGTGTAAGATCATCAGGGAAATAGTGCCATTTATTTCAGAAGACAAACATATAATAGCAATAAGTTCTCTTAGCTCACTTCTTTTGACTCAGGCGGTTTGTTGAAATGGAACAGCACTGGCTTTGGAGCTAGATATTCCAGGTATGAACCTCCATTCTTTTGCTACTTAAGGGATACTGGTTTAGAGCAAACCAATTAACCTCTCTGACCCTCGGTTTTTGTATCTGCAAATGGGATAATGATACCTACCTTACAGGGTCATTATGAGAATTAGGGGTAATATATGTAAAGGGCCTAACTCAATTAAGGTAGCAATTATTATTCTGTCTTACCTACTTAACAACCAGGAGACTCCCAATCATATTTTAGTCTTTGTCTTTTACAATTTTTTTTTTTTTTTTTTGCGGTACGCAGGCCTCTCACTGTTGTGGCCTCTCCCGTTGCAGAGCACAGGCTCCGGACACGCAGGCTCAGCAGCCATGGCTCATGGGCCTAGCCACTCCGCAGCATGTGGGATCTTCCCGGACAGGGGCACGAACCCGTGTCCCCTGCATTGGCAGGCGGACTCTCAACCACTCAAGACTGAGTCAAGAAGAAACATATAATTTGAACAGACCAATCACTAGATGTGAAATAGAATCTGTAGTAACAGAAACTCCCTGAATTCCCTGGTGGTCCAATGGTTAGGACTCTGCACTTTCACTGCCGTGGCCCAGGTTCAATCCCTGGTCAGGGAACTAAGATCCCGCAAGCCACATGGGATGGCCAAAAAAAAAAAAAAAAAAAAGCCAACACAAAAACTCCATACAGGGCTTCCCTGGTGGCGCAGTGGTTGAGAATCTGCCTGCTAATTCAGGGGACACGGGTTCGAGCCCTGGTCTGAGAGGATCCCATATGCCGCGGAGCAACTAGGCCCGTGAGCCACAACTACTGAGCCTGCGCGTCTGGAGCCTGTGCCCCGCAACAAGAGAGGCCGCGACAGTGAGAGGCCCGTGCACCGCAATGAAGAGTGGCCCCCGCTTGCCACAAGTAGAGAAAGCCCTCACACAGAAACGAAGACCCAACACAGCAAAAATAAATAACTAAAAAAAACTCCATACAAACAAAAGTCCAAGACTGGACAGCTTCACTGTGGAATTCCACCAAACATATGAAGAAGAACGTATACCTATCCTCAAACTATTCCAAAAAACTGAAGAGGAGGGAAGACTCCCAAATTCATTCTCCAAGGCCATCATTACCCTGATACCAAACCAGACAAAAAACAGTAAAAAAAAAAAAAAAGAAAAGAAAAAAGAAAAGAAAATTACAGGCCAGTATCTTTGATGAATATAGATGCAAAAATCCACAAGTAAATATTAGCAATCCAACAATACATAAAACGGATGATACACCATGATCAAGTTGGATTCAATCCAACAATACATAAAAAGGATGATACACCATGATCAAGTTGGATTCATTCTAGGGTCACAAGGATGGTTCAACATACACAAATCAATGAATGTGATACACCACATTAAGAAAAGGAAAGGCAAAACCCATATGATCATCTCAATAGATACAGAAAAAGCATTTGACAAAATTTGACATCCATTCATGATAAAAACTATTACCAAAGTGGGTCTAGAGCAAGGGTCCCCAACCCCTGGACCATGGACCAGTACCAGTCCACGGCCTGTTAGGAAATGGGCTGCACAGCAGGAAGTGAGCAGCGGGTGAGTGAACAAAGCTTCATCTGCCACTCCCCATTGCTCACATTACCACCTGAACCATACCCCCAACCCCTGTCCGTGGCAAAACTGTCTTCCACGAAACTGGTCCCTGGTGCCCAAAAGGTTGGGGACCACTGGTCTTGAGGGAACATATCTCAACATAAAAGCCATTTACAACAAACCCTCAGCCAACATAACAATGGTGAAAAGCCGAAAGCCTTCTCACAAAATTCAGGAGCAAGAGAAGGATACCCACTCTCACCACTTCTACTGAACATAGTATTGGAAGTCCTAGCCACAACAATCAGGCAAGAAAAATAAAAGTATCCAAATTGAAAGGAAAGAGGTAAAATGTCACTGTTTGCATATGACATGATACTTTATGTAGAGAACCCTGAAGTCTCCACACAAAAACTAGCAGAATAAATGATTTCAGCAAGGTAGCAAGATACAAGATTAATATACAGAAATCTGTTGCACTTCTATACACTAATAATGAAATATCAAAAAGAGAAAGTTAAAAGATCCTGTTTAAAATTGCAACAAAAATACTAAAGTACCTAGGAATAAATTTAACCAAGGAGGTGAACGACCTATACACTGAAAACTATAAAACACTAATAAAGGAAATGGAAAATGATACAAAGAAATGGAAAGATATTCCGTGCTCTTGGATTGCGAGTATTAATATTGCTAAAAAGTCCATACTACCCAAGGCAATCTACAGATTTAATGCAATCCCTATCAAAATACCCATGACATTATTCACAAAACTAGATCAAATAATCCTAAAATGTATATGGAATCACAAAAGACCCAGAATTGCCAAAGCAATCCTGAGGGGGAAAAAGCTGGAGGCATAACCCTCCTAGACTTTAAACTGTACTACAAAGCTACAGTAATCAGAACAGCATGATACTGGGACAAAAACAGACAGACAGATCCATGGAACAGAATAGAGAGCCCAGGAATAAAGCCACACATGTATGTTCAGTTAACCTGCAACAAAGGAGGCAAGAATATACAATGAAGAAAAAGACATTTTCTTCAACAAGTGGTATTAGGAAAGCTGGACAGCTACATATAAATCAATGATATTAGAACACTCCCTCACACCATACACAAAAACAAACTTAAAATAATTTAAAGACCTAAATGTAAGACTGACTCCTAGAAGAAAATATAGGCGAAACGTTCTTTGGCATAAATCATACAATTTTTTTAGATCAGACTCTCAAGGCAAAAGAAATAAAGGCAAAAATAAACAAATGGGCCCTAATCAAGCTTAAACACTTTTGCACAGCAAAGGAAACCATCATCAGAATGAAAAGACAACTTATGAATTGGGAGTAAGTATTTGCAAACAATGTCACCGACACAGGGTTAATATCCAAAGTATACAATCAGCTCATAAGACTCAATATCAAAAAAACAAACAACCAAGTCCAAAAAATGGGCAAGAGACCTGAACAGACATTTTTCCAAGGAAGACATACAGATGGTTAAAAGGCCCATGAAAAAATGCTCAACATTGCTAGTTATTAGAGAAATGCAAGTCAAAACCACAATGAAGTTTCACCTCACACCAATCAGAACAGCTATCATCAACAAGTCTACAAATAATAAATGCTGGAGAGAGTGTGGAGAAAAAGGAACCCTCCTACACTGTGGTGGGATTATAAATTTGTACAGCCCCTATGGAGAACAGTACGGAGGTTCCTTAAAAAAACTAAAAATAGATCTACCATATGGTCCTGCAATCCCAGCAAATATCCGGAGAAAATCATAAGTCAAAAAGATACATGCACCCCAATATTCATAGCAGCACTATTTACAATGACCAAGACATGGAAGCAACCCAAATGTCCATCAACAAATGATACACTTAAGAAGATGTGGTATATACATACAATGGAATATTACTCAGCCACAAGAAAGAATAAATTTTGCCATTTGCAGCAACATGGATGGACCTAGAGAATATCAAACTTAGTGAAGTCAGACAGTGAAAGACAAATACTATATGATATCACATATATGTGGAATCTAAACTATAGTATTGATGAATTTAAATACAAAACAGACTCACAGACATAGAAAACAAATGCATGGCTACCAAAGGGGGGGCAAATTAAGAGTATGGGATTAAGAGATACAAAATACTATACATAAAATAGATAAGCAATAATGATTTACTCTACAGCACAGGGAATTACACCCAATATCTTATAATAACCTATAATAGAATATAACCTGCAAAAAACAAAAACAAATCACTATGTTGCACATATGAAACTAACACAATATTGCAAATCAACTAAACTTCAATTTTTAAAAAACGAAAAAGAAATTAAGATCTTCTTAGATAAACAAAAGCTAAAGGAATTCATTACTAATTCTAAGTAATACCTAGACTTAAGCCTGCCCTACAATAATGCTAAAGCGTCCTACAAATTGAAGTGAAAGGATGTTACACAGCAACATGAAGTGATATGAAAGTAAAAGCTACCCAATAAAGGTAAACATATAGACAAATATAGAATCCTTTATTCCAGTAATTTTGTTGCATAAATCCACTTTTAATTCTTAAATAGAGTGTAAAAGACAAAAGCCCCCCAAGTATTTGCCCCATATATCTATGTTAATGGGTACAAAATATATAAAGATATAATTTTTAACAACAGTAACAAATTGGGTGCAGAAATGTAAAGGAGTAGAGTTTTTACATGGGATTGAAAATATTGGTTTAAAATTGATTTTTATTGCTTTATAAGGTATTTTGTTTAATTGAAATAACCAAAATGAAAATATCTACAGAATGCACCCAAAAGTAAAAGAGAAGGAAATCAAAGCATATTACTACAAAAAAGTCAAAGAAACTCACGGGAAGGAGTAAGTGGAGAAATGAGGGACAGAAACCACAAGACATACAGAAGACATACAGAAGATGGCAATGGTAAATACTTCTGCATCAGTAATAACTTTAACTGTAAATAGATGAAACTCCTCAGTCAGAAGACATAGATTGGCTAACCTATATCTAATTTTTGGATTAAAAAAAACAGGATCCAACAACATGCTGCATACAAGAGACTCACTTTATATCTAGCAACTCACATAGGTTGAAAGTAAAAGGATGGAAAAATATATTTTGTGCAAATGGTAACCACAAGACAGCAGAGCTGTCTCTAATAATATCAGACAAACAGACTTTAAGTCAAAAACTGTCCCAAGAGACAAAGTACCTTATATAATGATACAAAGGACAACTCACCAGGAAGATATTTCAAAATAAGTGTTTGTTCGCTAAACATGAGAGTTCTGATATGAACCAAACAATGACAGAATCGAAGGAAGAAATAATAACAAACTAATAGTAGGAGATTTCAATACCCTACTTTCAGTTATGGAAGAACAATCAGACAGAGTATCAGGAAGGATACAGAGTACTTGAACAACACCACACACCAATTTGACCTAAAAGACATATATAGACTACTCCATCGAATAATGGCAGAAAACACATTCTTCTCAAATGCACATAGAACATTCTCCAGGACAGACCTTATGTTAAGCCAAAAACAAGACTCAACAAAATTTAAAAGACTGAAATCATTAGGAAGATCTTTTAACATAATGGAATGGAACAAGAAATCAACAGCAGAAGAAAAACTAAAATATCTGCAAATACATGTGTACTAGGGTTCTCCAGAGAAACAGAACAAACAAAACATAGATATATGAGGGAATTTATTATGGGAACTGGCTGACATGTTTATGGAGATTGTGAAGTCCCACAATATGCCATCTGCAAGCTGGAGAACCAGGAACTCTGGTGGTGTAATTCAGTCTGAGGCCAAAGGCCTGCTGAGAACTTATCACTGATGTAAGTCCCAGAATCCAAAGGCTCAAGAACCAGAAGCTCCAATGTCAGAGTGCAAGAGAAGATGGGGTCCTAGCTCAAGAAGAGAAAAAGACAATTTGCCTTTTCTCTGCCTTTTTGTTTTATATGGGCCCTCAACAGATTGGATGATACATGCCCACATTGATGAGGGTGGATCTTCTTTACTGATTCAAATGTTAACTCCTTCCTAAACCCCTTCACAGACATACCCAGAAATAATGTTTTACCAACCATCTCAGCATCCCTTAGCCCAATCAGTTTGATATACAGAATTAACCATCACAACATGGAAATTAAACAACACACTCTTAAACAATCAATGAGTCAAAGAAATCAAAAGGGAAAATACCTTGAGACAAGTGAAAATGAAAACACAACATACCAAAACTTAGGAGATGCGGTGAAAGCAGTGCTAAGAGGGAAGTTTATAGCAATAAATATTTACATTAAAAAAGGAGAAAGATCTCAAATCAACAACCTAACTTTACAACTCAAGGAGCTAGAGAAAAATGAACTAATCCCAAAGTTGGCAGAAGGAAAGAAATAACAAAGATCAGAGGTGAAATAAATGAAATAGAGATGAGAAAAACAATAGAAAAAATCAATAACACTAAGAGCTGGTTGTTTGAAAATTTCAATAAAATTGACAAACCATTAGCTAGATTAACAAAGATAGCTGATTCACTTTGTTATAAAGCAGAAACTAACACACTAAAGCAATTATACCCCAATAAAGATGTTAAAAAAAAAAAAAGATGACTCAGAAATGGAAATCAGAAATGAAAGGGGGGCCATTACAACCAATACCACAGAAACAAAAAAAGATTATAAGAGAGTACTATGAACAATTACATGCCAACAAATTGTAAAACCTAGAAGAAATGGATAAATTCCTAGAAACACACAATCTACCAAGAACAAATCATGAAGAAATAGAAAATCTGACCAGACCTATAGCTAATAAAGAAGTTGAATCAGAAAGAGAAGTGTAGGACCTATGGCTTCACTAGAAATTCTACTAAACATTTGAAGAAAAATTAATGCCAAACCTCCTTAAACTTTTCCAAAAAACTGAAGAGGAAGTAACATCCCAAACTCATTCTATGAGGCTATCATTACCCTAATACCAAAGCTAGACAAAGACAATAGAGAAAAGAATAGGGCTTCCCTGGTGGCACAGTGCTTAAGAATCTGCCTACCAATGCAGGGGACATGGGCTTGAGCCCTGGTCTGGGAAGATCCCACATGCCGCAGAGCAACTAAGCCCGTGTGCCACAACTACTGAGCCTGCGCTCTGGAGTCCATGCTCCACATCAAGAGAAGCCACCACAAAGAGAAGCCTGCACACTGCAACGAAGAGTAGCCCCCGCTTGCCACAACTAGAGAAAGCCTGCATGCAGCAATGAAGACCCAACGCAGCCAAAAATAAATAGCTAAATAAATAAATTTATTTTAAAAACAAAGAAAAGAAAAGAATAGACTGGTGGAGATCAAGATGGCAGAGTAGAAGGACAGGGAGGTCACCTTCTGCCACAAACATATCAAAAATACAGCTACATGTGGAACATTTCTCCTAGAAAACCAACTGAAAACTGGCAGAAGGTCTTTTTTTTTTTTTTTTTTTTTGCGGTACGCAGGCCTCTCACTGTTGTGGCCTCTCCCGTTGTGGAGCACAGGCTCCGGATGCGCAGGCTCAGTGGCCATGGCTCACAGGCCTAGCTGCTCTGTGGCATGTGGGATCTTCCCGGACCGGGGCACGAATCCGTGTCCCCTGCATTGGCAGGCGGACTCTCAACCACTGGGCCATCAGGGAGGCCCGAGAAGGTCTCTTATACAACCAAAGCTACAAGAAAGATACCCACATAACCAGTAGGACGAAGAAAAAAAAGAAAACAGACCAATATCTCTGATAATTGTTGAAGCAAAAATTGCTAACAAAATACTACCAAACCAAATTCAGCAGAATATTAAAAAATTATACACCATGACCAAGCGATTTATTCCTAGAACGCAAGGATAGTACAACCTGAAAAAAATGAATGTAATATACCACATTAACAGAATGAAGGACAAAAGCTATATGTATTTATCAATTAATGCACAAAAAAACACTTGATAGAATTCAACACCCTTTCATAATAAAAACTCAGCAAAGTAGGTACAGGAGAAAACTATTGATATAATAAAGAAGAACTCACAGTTAACATGGTACTCAATGGTAAAAAGCTGAAAGCTTTTCCTCTACAATCATGAACAAGACAAGGATACCCACTCTCTCCAATTCTATTCAACATAGTACTGGAAGTCCCAGACAGAGCATTTAGGCAATAAAATAAATCAAAGGCATCCATATTGGAAAGGAAGAGGTAAAATGATCTCTATTTTGCAGATGATATAATCTTATTTGTAGAAAACCCTAAATATTCCACTGAAAAGCTGTTAGAATGAATGAATTCATCAAAGTTGCAGGATACACAAAAATCAGCTATGTTTCTATACACTAGAAATGAAACATCTCTAAAGGAAATTATAAAAACAATTCCATTTACAAGAGCATCAAAAAGAATGAAATTCTTAAATCTAAGGAGGTGAAAGTCTACACTGAAAAGTAGAAAACACTGCTAAGAGAAAATAAAGAATACAGTAATGAGTGGAAAAGCATCCCATGTTCATGGGTTGGAAGACTTATCATTGTTAAAATATCCATACATCCCAAAGCAATCTACATATTCAGTGTAATCCCTATCAAAATCCCAATGATGTTTCTGCAGAAACAGAAATTCATCTGAAAATTCATATGGAATCTCAAGGGACTTTGAATTGCCAAAACAATCTTGAAAAAGAAGAACAAAGCTGGAGAACTCACACTTCCTCATTTCAAAACTTACCAAAAAGCTAAAAAACAGTATGGCACTGGCATAAAGGCAGACATATGGACCAATGGAATAAAATAAGCTGCCCAGAAATAAACTCTCACATATACGGTCAAATGATTTTCAACAAAGGTGCCAAGTCCATTTGATGAGGAAAGGACAGTCTGTTCAACAAATGGTTTTGGGAAAAATGGATATACATATGCAAAAGATGAAGCTAGACCCTTACTTTGCACCATACATGAAAATTAATTCAAAATGGATCAATACCTAAACATAAGACCTAAAACTAAAAAACTCTTAGGGAAAAAAAAAAACAGGGAAAAATCTTCATGGCATTGGATTTGGATTAATTTCTTGAATATGACACCAAAAGTACAAGCAACAAAAGTAAAAATAAATAAACTGGACTATACCAAAATTTTAATCCTTTGTTCATCAAAAGACACAACAGAATGAAATGACAACCCATGGAATGGGAAAAAATATCTGCAAATCATAATCTGATAAGGGACTAATATCCAGAATATATAAAGTACTCTTGAAACTCGACAACAAAAATCAAACAACCTGATTCCAAAATGGGCAAAGGACTTGAATAGACTTATCTCCAAAGAAGATATACAAATGGCCAATAAGCACATGAAAAGATGCTCAACATCACTGATTATTATGGAAAAGCAAATCAAAACTATAATGGATATCACCTTACATTCATTAGGATGGCTACTACCAAAAAAATAACCAGAAGATAACAAGTGTTGGTTAGGATGTGGAGAAATTGGAACCCTTGTACATTGTTGGCAGGATTGTAAAATGGTGCAACCACAATGAAAACAATATGGTGGTTCCCCAAAGAATTAAAAATAGAACTTACATATAATCCAGAAAACCTACTTATATATGCATATATCCAAAGAAATTGTATTCAGGGTATCAAAAATATCTGCACACCCATGTTCATAGCAGCATTATTCACAATAGCCAGGAGGTGGAAGCAACCCAAATACTCATGGAAGAATGAACGGATAAATAAAACGTGGTATATAGATAGAGTGGAATATTATTGAGCCTTAAAAAGAAAGAAAATCCTGTCACATGCTACAGTATGGATGATCCATGAGGACATTATGCTAAGTGAAATATGCCAGTTATATAAATACAAATACTGTACAATACCACTTACATGAGCCATCTAAAGTAGTCAGATTTATAGAAAACAAAGTAAAATGGTGCTGGAGGAAAGGAAAAACGAGGAGTCTTTAATAGGTGTTCAGCATCAGTTTTGCAACATCTGGAGATCTGTTGCACAATAATGTGAATATACTTAATACTACTGAACTGTACACTTAAAAATGCTCAACATGGTAAAAATTAAGTTATGTGTTTTTACTTTTTGTAGTCTAAAATTTTTTAACTAAAAAAAAAATACAGATACACTGTGGTTCTAAGGGCTGCTGGTTTTTAATAAGGTTTATGTTTTTTCAAGTATATATTTTTCACACTTCATTATGTTTCAAACAATTTTTTTAAAACAATGCTGTGTAAAAGTTGCCAATATTAAAGTTCTCCCTATTCATCTGTATGATGTGGGAATAGCAAACTCTCTATAGACACTTTAAAATTATTAGGTGTAGGGCTTCCCTGGTGGCGCAGTGGTTGAGAGTCCGCCTGCCGATGCAGGGGACACGGGTTCGTGCCCCGGTCTGGGAAGATCCCACATGCCGCAGAGCGGCTAGGCCCGTGAGCCATGGCTGCTGAGCCTGCGCATCCGGAGCCTGTGCTCTGCAAGGGGAGAGGCCACAACAGTGAGAGGCCCGCCTACCGCAAAAAAAAAAAATAATAATAAAAATAAAATTATTAGGTGTAAATATTGGAAAAAATATTTTCCTTTTAGTTTTCAAGTTGTGTGCTACATTTGAGAGTAAAATAAAAAAAATCTTACAATTTTCCAATATAATAAAATATTCTAGTTAATTGGTTAACAAAAAAGAATATTTGATTAATAAAATGCTGTTTAAAAACACTATGAATGGCAAGTTATAAATGAATTTTTAAAATCTGAACTCAAAAAAATTCATTATTCAGCTATCAAACTCCCCTGGTTGAGCTAAGTCTAAGAATAACATAAGTCATAGGGAACTGTGACTGCAGGATTTCCACTGTGCGCTACATAGTAAACTGACCAAAAAAAAAAAAAAAGTTTCATTGGGATATGTGAAAGTTTTCCTGTAACTGTACTTATGAACAAGTTAGCAGAAATTACATTTGTATTTGACTCATATCCTAATCCTTTTTTAACAGAACTCCTGGGGCCATTGGACAGAGGGGATATGCTAAATGAAGCTTTTGTTGGCCTATCTTTAGCACCTCAAGGAGAAGACACATTTCAAGATAACCTCCCTCCCTTTTGTTCAATCCACAGACATATTATTCAACAAAGAACACTGAATGTCTCCGCTGACACGTAAGCTATGCTGAACTGAGAAAATTGCTCCATAAAGGAGCAGTATTTAGTACTGAACAATTGAAATATTCCCTGTTTAAATACAAACTAATAGTTAAGCAAGGAAATTTCAAAATATCAAAGAAAAAAATGCACATTTTCTCATGGGTAGGATTTTGCAGTAGTTTGGTCATGGAAGAGCAGGCTTGATGGAGGCAGAAATATATGAAAAGAATATTGCTAGAATGAATGTTATCCCAGGCCAAATGAAACTACTATAACATACTAAATTCTATTTGTATTCTGTTGTTAAATTTTAGTATCATTATGTTATTAAAATATTATTCTTAGAATATTTACTTTGAATTATAATTTTATACATTCATACTTATGCAAGCTTGCCACTCGTTTTTGAAATCTGATAAATGATCATTTAATATCTATCCAACTTGCCACATTGTGTTATTGAGAAAACAAAGAGAAAGAATAAATGTGAAATTAAAAACACTGGACAAATTAATAATATTATTTATAATGATAATTATAATGTTAATTATGATGATGATATTGCTCTGAAGCTAAGGTCAGAAAACTTTTTGTGTAAAGGGCCAGATATTAAGCTTTGTGGGCCATGTAGACGCTATTGCAACTACTCAGCTCTGGTGCTATAGTATGAATGCTGCCGCAGATAATATGTAAATGAATGAGAGTGGCTGTGTTACAATAAAACTTTATTTACAAAAACAGGTAGTGGACAGGATTTGGCCTCTGGTCTTTAGTTAACATACCTACTCTTGAGGATCCCAACTATATGCAATAATTGTGAAGAGGCCACATCTTTATACATATCATATATTACATACATGAATATGATATGATATATGATGTGAAACATTAAATATATATTTCATATCTATCAACTATACATATATACTTATAATATCCTTGAGAAAAATGCCTCAAACTACATAGATGAACAGTAAATGAAGGATTTCCAGGTATGACAGAGTTTAGAGATCAGTAACTTTCCCCAGGAAACAATTATAAAACTGGACCAAAACTACCATTTCAGGGCTCTGGAAATCAAATAATGGCAAACAAATTGAGAAGCACTTATTTACGAAAAACTGCTGAACTTCTAGTAATAAAGTGGGAATCTGTGATGTTCTGGGGCTGCTCCCATCCTCCCACCACCCCCCCAAGCTAGTTCAGCCTTGTAGTTCTACTCAGGTCAGACAGGTTGTGAAAACCAACAGCTGACTTTATCTGGAGCCTAAGGGTGAAAAAACCCCACCTGGCAGCAGTGTCAATAAAAATAGCAAACTCACTATTAGTAAAAGAAACAAATTTGATAGGAACAGGGAAAGTCACAGTTCTACTAGCCTGCTTATGTCAAGTGAAAGAAGAGCAGACTAGCCAGAAATTTTAAAAGGAGAGCCTGGAAATGAGAGAACCAAAGAGGGGCTAATTAACTGCTCTACACACACTCCTATGTAGATGCATGACTTATAATTTTTTTTTTTTTTTTTTTTTTTTTTTTTGTGGTACGCGGGCCTCTCACTGTTGTGGCCTCTCCTGTTGCGGAGCACAGGCTCCGGACGTGCAGGCCCAGCGGCCATGGCTGACGGGCCTAGCCGCTCCACGGCATGTGGGATCTTCCTGGACCGGGGCGCGAACCTGTGTCCCCTGCATCGGCAGGTGGACTCTCAACCACTGCGCCACCAGGGAAGCTGACCTCTCATTTTTTACTCTTTTGTTGTTGTGCAAGACCCTAAATCTTCCTCTTATGCTTTTTTCCTCCTTCACACCAGTTGCCAAAAGGTGCCTCTCCCTTTTTATCACCCACCCATCTCCTCGCCCCAGAAGCTATGCATTTTAAAAACTGCCCCTTCAAGGTGCATGTTACTTTTAAGTCCCTTCCATGTAGTCCCTGCTCTGATCTACAAGAGCACCAGGAGTTGGAGAAATCATGCACTGGGATTTGAGTATTTTTCCATTTTACTTATAATTATATTGAAGTTTGGACATTCTCTGCCTTCAAGTTATGCCAGAGGTGTAGTTTTCTTGTAGTTTAGCTTCTCCCATGATTCAATCCTCCCTTCCTTTACTGTGTTCTGTATTGTTTATAGAGGAAGTATTGGGAGGTAGAAAGGAAGGCAGCCTCTATTATCTTCAGCCGCCTTAAGTTTTACCTCTTTATTTACTTTTCAAAAAGCAATTTTACTGAGGCATAATTTACATGTACCATAAAATTCACCCATTGTAAGTATACAATTCAGTGATGTTTGCTAAGTTTATAAAGTTGTGCAACAACCACAGTGCAGTTTTAGAACATCTTCATCACCCAAATAGCTTCCTTGTGCCAATGTACAGTCAGTTTCCACTCCCACCTCTAGCCTGAGCCAATCACTGGTCTGCTTTCTGTCTCTAGAGAAATCTTATATAAATGAAATCATATGACCTGGACATATCATATAAATGGAGTCATACAATATGTTGTCTTTTGTGTCAGGCTTCTCTCACTTAGCATTATGTTTTTGAGGTTCATACATATTTTAGCATGTAGTTTATTCCTTTTTAATTGTTGAACGGTATTCCATTGTATAAATATACCACATTTTGTTTATGTACTCACCAGCTGATGAATATCTGAATTATTTCCCGTTTGTGGCTATTAAGAATAATGTTACTAATAAATATTCACATATACATCTTCAAGTAGACATTTGTTTTCATTTCCCTTGGTTAGATCTTCTGGAGTAGAATTGGTGGATCATATTGTTGTAAGTTTATATTTATCTTCCTAGTTTTAAGAAACTGCCAGATTGTTTTTCCAAAGTGGCTGTAACATTTTAAATACCCATCAGCAATGTATGAGGGTTCCAGTTTCTCCATGTTCTCACCTATGATTGGTATTGTCAGGTTTTTTTATTATACCCATCTTACTGGTTGTAGAGTTGTATCTCATTATGATTTTAATTGCATTTCCCTAATGACTAATGATACTGGGCATTTTTATGTGGTTATTAGCCATTAGTATATCTTCTTTGGCGAAATACCTATACAAAACATTTGTGCATTTTTTAATTGGGTTGTTTTTATATTACTGAATTATAAAATTTATTTATAATTATTTATTTATATTATATACTCTGAATATAAGTCCTTTATCAGATACATGCAAATATTTTCTCCCAGTCTGTGGCTTGCCCTTTGATTTTCCTAACACTGTCATTTGAAGTACAGAAGTTTCAAATTTTGGTGAAGCCCAATTTAGCTTTTTTTTTAGTCAATTGTGCTTTTTGTGTTGTACATAAGAAACCCTTTTCTAACCTGTGGACCCCAAAATTTTCTCTTATGTTTTGTTCTAGAAGTTCTATAGTTTTAGTTCTTACTAATTTCCATGTATGATGTGACATAAGGGTCTAAATTCATTATTTTGTACATGAAAATCCAATTTTCTGAGCACCATTTGTGGAAAAGGCTCCTTGCCCCAATGAATTTCTTTTGCAATTTTGTCAAAAAATCAGTTACCCATAAGTGTAAAGGTTTCTTTCTGGATTTGCCATTATGTTCCATTGGTAAATATATCTATCCTTATGCCAATAATTCCCTAGACTTTGTTATACTGAGGGCACTACTGAACCAGAATTTCACAAAATACATCCAATACCACAAAAATAAACAGGAAAAAGATAAACAGTTCCATACAGAGTTACTTTAAAGGAACAGAAAATGAAAATCAATGCACGTCAACTGAGGAAAATTCTCTCCCCCAAAACAACCATGAAGTAGAAGAAAACTGTACAGCAACACTCCAAGCAGAATTAAATAAACTCAAACAAGCAACTGGGTACATGCAAACCCACTCTGGATTAAAAAGACAAAAACTAAGAGGGAAAGGAAGGAAGAGCAGAGGAGAGGAGAGGGTAGGAGGGAAGAGAGGAAGTTCACTGAACTCAAGAAAGAAAAGGAAGAAAAAGATAATGTTACCTGAGAAATGAAAAATAAATTCAAGGCACTCAAGTGAGAATAAACTCAAATTAAAATTTAATAAAAGACACTGAAAGTGGCAGAAAACAAGAGAATGAAAAGGAAGTAAAGAAAGAAATTTTTTAAAGTCAGGGAGAAAGTAATGGAGTGGGAGATACGGCAAAAAAAGCATTAGCATTTGTAAATTTTGATTCCTTGAAGAAGAAAAATAAAACAATGGAACAGAATTAATGTTTATAACTATAATCCAGGAAAATGATTCAGAATTATTTTTAAAAAAAAAAACACTTAAATCTACACATTGGAAGATCCTACCAGATGCCTGAGAAGAATTATCTTAGAACAATCAGCTCTGAGACATATCCCAGCAAAACTCTTAGATTTCAATGATTAATTTTAAAAATATTCAAGGCCTCCTGGTAAAGAGATCAAGTAACTTATATATGATAAATACTCTCCAGAAAGTGGGCATAGAGAGAAGCTACCTCAAGATAATAAAGGCCATATACGACAAACCCACAGTAAACATCATTCTCAACAGTGGAAAACTGAAAGCATTTCCACTAAGATCAGGAACAAGACAAGGATGTCCACTCTTGCCACTATTAATCAACATAGTTTTGGAAGTCCTAGCCAGGGCAATCAGAGAATAAAAAGAAATAAAAGGAATCCAAATTGGAAAAGAAGTAATACTGTCACTATTTGCAGATGACATGATACTATACATAGAAAATCCTAAAGATGTTACCAGAAAACTACTAGAGCTCATCAGTGAATGTGGTAAAGTTGCATTATACAAAATTAATACACAGAAATCTCTTGCATTCCTATACACTAACAACAAAATATCAGAAAGAGAAATTAAGGAAACAATCCTATTTACCATCACAACAAAAACAATAAAATACCTAGGAATAAACCTACCTAAGAAGGCAAAAGACCTGTACTCAGAAAACTATACTATACTGATGAAAGAAATCAAAGATGACACAGCTGAAGGGGTTAGTGCACCACGGCTAGCCCGGAGGGAGTCCGGGGAAAGGGTCTGGAGCTGCTGAAGAGGCAAGAGACTTTTTTCCCTTTTGTTTCCTGGTGCGCGAGGAGAGGGCATTAAGAGGGCTGCTTGGGGAAGCGCCGGAGACAGGCACGAGCCGCGGGTAAGGCACGGACCTCGGAGACGGGCGTGGGCCGCCGCCGCCGCCCGCCGCCGCCGCCGCCACCGCCGCCCGCCGCGGCCCGCCGCCGCCGCCGCTGCCGCCGCCGGGCCTGTGTGCGAGCGCGGGTCACTGTCCGCCCCGCCTTCCGGGGGGCCTGTGCACCCCGCCACTGCCGGGGTCCCCGAGACCCCGGGACGGCTTTCCCGGGAAAGCGCACGGAGCGCCACGGGCTGCTGCAACGTCACGCCGGCCTCTGCCGCCGCAGACCCGCCCCACACTGCGCGCCCCTCCCTCCCCTCTGCCTGAGTGAGCCAGAGCCCCCGAATCAGCGGCTCCTTTAAACCCGTCCTGTCTGAGCGAAGAACGGACGCCCTCCGGCGACCTACGCGCAGAGGCGGGGCCAGGTCCAAGGCTGAGACCCGGGAGCTGTGAGAGCAGAGGCAGGGAAATCTCTCTGTGCAGCCTCGGAGGCAGCGGATTAAAGCTCCACGGTCCATTTGATGTGCCCTGCGTCTGTGGAGTGCATGAATGGACAGCGAATCATCCCAAATTGAGGAAGTGGACTTTGAGGACAAGATTTAAGACTTTCCCCCCTTTTCCTCTTTTTACAACGAATTATTCCAAATTAAGGAGGTGGACTTAGAGAGCAAGATTTCAGACTTCTCGCCCTTTTCCTCTTTTTACAACGAATTATCCCAAATTGAGGAGGTGGACTTGGAGAGCAAGATTTTTGATTTTTCCCCCTGCTCTCTTTTTGTGAATGTGTATGTGTAATCTTCTGTGTAAGATTCTCTCTGTATAGCTTTGCTTCCACCATATGTCTCAGGGTTCTATCGGTCCGGTTTTTTTTTTTTTTTCAATAATTACTTTCTAATTTTAATAACGCTACTATATTTCATACTTTATTCTATTTTACTTTACCTGCTCTTTCTTTTTTTCCTACTCTCCCTTCCTCCCTCCCTCCCTCCGCTCCTCCTTTCCTTCTTTCTTTTTCTTTCCTCCCTCCCACCCTTCTTCTTTCCACTTTCTTTTTCTTTCCTTCCTCCCTCCCTCCTGTCTTTCTTCCTTTCCTTCCTCCCTCCCTCCCTCCTTTCTTTCCTTCTTTCTTTCCATCCTTCCTCCCTCCCTCCCTCCTTTCTTTCTTCCTTCCTTCCTTTCTTCCCTTCTTCCTTTCTTTCCCTCTCTCTTTCTTTCTTCTACTAATTCTTTCTTTCTACTTTTTCTCCCTGTTACTCTGAGCCGGGTGGATGAAAGGCTCTTGGTGCTGCAGCCAGGAGCCAGTGCTGTGCCTCTGAAGTGGGAGAGCCAACTTCAGGACACGGGTCCACAAGAGACCTCCCAGCTCCACATAATATCAAGCAGCGAAAATCTCCCAGAGATCTCCATCCCAACACCAGCACCCAGCTTCAGTCAACGACCAGCAAGCTACAGTGCAGGTCACCCTATGCCAAGCAACTAGCAAGGCAGGAACACAACCCCACCCATTAGCAGAGAGGCTACCTAAAAACATAATAAGGCCATAGGCACCCCAAAACACACCACCAGACGTGGACCTGTCCACCAGAAAGACAAGATCGAGCCTCAACCACCAGAGCACAGGAATAAGTCCCCCCCACCAGGAAGCCTACACAACCTACTGAAACAACCTTAGCCACTGGGGTCAGACACCAAAAACAACGGGAACTACGAATCTGCAGCCGGCAAAAAGGAGACCCCAAACACAGTAACATAAGCAAAATGAGAAGACAGAAAAACACACAGCAGGTGAAGGAGCAAGATAAACACCTACCAGACCTAACAAATGAAGAGGTAATAGGCAGTCTACCTGAAAAAGAATTCAGAATAATGATAGTAAAGCTGATCCAAGATTCTATTTCCATGATCCATAATCTTGGAAATAGAATAGACAACATGCAAGAAACAGTTAACAAGGACCTAGAAGAACTAAAGATGAATCAAGCATCGATTAAAAACACAATAAATGAAATGAAAAATACTCTAGATGGGATCAATAGCAGAATAACTGAGGCAGAAGAACGGATAAGTGAGGTGGAAGATAAAATAGTGGAAATAACTGATGCAGAGCAAAATAAAGAAAAAAGAATGAAAAGAACAGAGGAGAGTCTCAGAGATCTCTGGGACAACATTAAACGCACCAACATTCGAATTATAGGGGTTCCAGAAGAAGAAGAGAAAAAGAAAGGGACTGAGAAAATATTTGAAGAGATTATAGTTGAAAACTTCCCCAATATGGGAAAGGAAATAGTTAATCAAGTCCAGGAGGCACAGAGAGTCCCATACAGAATAAATCCAAGGAGAAATACACCAAGACACATATTAATCAAACTGTCAAAAATTAAACACAAAGAAATCATATTAAAAGCAGCAAGGCAAAAACAACAAATAACACACAAGGGAATCCCCATAAGGTTAACAGCTGATCTCTCAGCAGAAACCCTACAAGCCAGAAGGGAGTGGCAGGACATAATTAAAGTGATGAAGGAGAGAAACCTGCAACCTAGATTACTCTACCCAGCAAGGATCTCATTCAGATTTGATGGAGAAATTAAAACCTTTACAGACAAGCAAAAGCTGAGAGAGTTCAGCACCACCAAACCAGCTTTACAACAAATGCTAAAGGAACTTCTCTAGGCAAGAAACACAACAGAAGGAATATACCTACAATAACGAACCCAAAGCAATTAAGGAAATGGGAATAGGAACATACATATCAATAATTACCTTAAATGTAAATGGACTAAATGCTCCCACCAAAAGACACAGAGTGGCTGAATGGATACAAAAACAAGACCCATATATATGCTGTCTACAAGAGACCCACTTCAGACCTAGAGACACATACAGATTGAAAGTAAAGGGATGGAAAAAGATATTCCATGCAAATGGAAATCAAAAGAAAGCTGGAGTAGCAATTCTTATATCAGACAAAATAGACTTTAAAATAAAGACTATTAGAAGAGACAAGGAAGGACACTACATAACGATAAAGGGATCGATCCAAGAAGAGGATATAACAATTGTAAATATTTATGCACCCAACATAGGAGCACCTCAATACATAAGGCAAATACTAACAGCCATAAAAGGGGAAATCGACAGTAACACAATCATAGTAGGGGACTTTAACACCCCACTTTCACCAATGGACAGATCATCCAAAATGAAAATAAATAAGGAAACACAAGCTTTAAATGATACATTAAACGAGATGGACTTAGTTGATATTTATAGGACATTCCATCCAAAAACAACAGAATACACATTTTTCTCAAGTGCTCATGGAACATTCTCCAGGATAGATCATATCTTGGGTCACAAATCAAGCCTCGGTAATTTTAAGAAAATTGAAATTGTATCAAGTATCTTCTCCGACCACAATGCTATGAGACTAGACATCAATTACAGGAAAAGATGTGTAAAAAATACAAACACATGGAGGCTAAACAATACACTACTCAATAACGAAGTGATCACTGAAGAAATCAAAGAGGAAATTAAAAAATACCTAGAAACAAATGACAATGGAGACACGACGACCCAAAACCTATGGGACGCAGCAAAAGCAGTTCTAAGGGGGAAGTTTATAGCAATACAATCCCACCTTAAGAAACAGGAAGCATTTCGAGTAAACAACCTGACCCTGCACCTAAAGCAATTAGAGAAAGAAGAACAAAAATACCCCAAAGCTAGCAGAAGGAAAGAAATCATAAAGATCAGATCAGAAATAAATGAAAAAGAAATGAAGGAAACGATAGCAAAGATCAACCAAACTAAAAGCTGGTTCTTTGAGAAGATAAACAAAATTGACAAACCATTAGCCAGACTCATCAAGAAAAAAAGGGAGAAGACTCAAATCAATAGAATTAGAAATGAAAAAGGAGAAGTAACAACTGACACTGCAGAAATACAAAAGATTATGAGAGATTACTATAAGCAACTCTATTCCAATAAAATGGACAACCTGGAAGAAATGGACACATTCTTAGAAATGCACAACCTGCCAAGACTGACTCAGGAAGAAATAGAAAATATGAATAGACCAATCACAAGCACTGAAATTGAAACTGTGATTAAAAATCTTCCATCAAACAAAAGCCCAGGACCAGATGGCTTCACAGGTGAATTCTATCAAACATTTAGAGAAGAGCTAACACCTATCCTTCTCAAACTCTTCCAAAATATAGCAGAGGGAGGAACACTCCCAAACTCATTCTACGAGGCCGACATCACCTTGATACCAAAACCAGGCAAGGATGTCACAAAGAAAGAAAACTACAGGCCAATATCACTGATGAACATAGATGCAAAAATCCTCAACAAAATACTAGCAAACAGAATCCAAGAGCACATTAAAAGGATCATACACCATGATCAAGTGGGGTTTATCCCAGGAATGCAAGGATTCTTCAATATACGCAAATCAATCAATGTAATACACCATATTAACAAGTTGAAGGAGAAAAACCATATGATCATCTCAATAGATGCAGAGAAAGCTTTCGACAAAATTCAACACCCATTTATGATAAAAACCCTGCAGAAAGTAGGTATAGAGGGATCTTTCCTCAACATAATAAAGGCCATATATGACAAACCCACAGCCAACATTGTCCTCAATGGTGAAAAACTGAAACCATTTCCACTAAGATCAGGAACAAGACAAGGCTGCCCACTCTCACCACTCTTATTCAACATAGTTTTGGAAGTTTTAGCCACAGCAATCAGAGAAGAAAAGGAAATAAAAGGAATCCAAATTGGAAAAGAAGAAGTAAAGCTGTCACTGTTTGCAGATGACATGATACTATACATAGAGAATCCTAAAGATGCTACCGAAAAACTACTAGAGCTAATCAATGAATTTGGTAAAGTAGCAGGATATAAAATTAATGTACAGAAATCTCTGGCATTCCTGTACACTAATGATGAAAAATCTGAAAATGAAATCAAGAAAACACTCCCATTTACCATCGCAACAAAAAGAATAAAATATCTAGGAATAAACCTACCTAAGGAGACAAAAGACCTGTATGCAGAAAACTATAAGACACTGATGAAAGAAATTAAAGATGATACAAATAGATGGAGAGATATACCATGCTCCTGGATTGGAAGAATCAATATTGTGAAAATGACTCTACTACCGAAAGCAATCTACAGATTCAATGCAATCCCTATCAAACTACCAATGGCATTTTTCACAGAACTAGAACAAAAAATTTCAAAATTTGTTTGGAAAAACAAAAGGCCCCGAATAGCTAAAGCAATCTTGAGAACGAAAAACGGAGCTGGAGGAATCAGGCTCCCTGACTTCAGACTATACTACAAAGCTACAGTAATTAAGACAGTCTGGTACTGGCATAAAAACAGAAAGATAGATCAGTGGATCAGGATAGAAAGCCCAGAGATAAACCCACGCACATATGGCCAACTTATCTTTGATAAAGGAGGCAGGAATGTACAGTGGAGAAAAGACAGCCTCTTCAATAAGTGGTGCTGGGAAAACTGGACAGGGACATGTAAAAGTTTGAGATTAGATCATTCCCTAGCACCATACACAAAAATAAGCTCAAAATGGATTAAAGACTTAAATGTAAGGCCAGAAACTATCAAACTCTTAGAGGAAAACATAGGTAGAACACTCTATGACATAAATCACAGCAAGATCCTTTTGGACCCACCTCCTAGAGAAATGGAAATAAAAACAAAGATAAACAAATGGGACCTAATGAAACTTCAAAGCTTTTGCACAGCAAAGGAAACCATAAACAAGACCAAAAGACAACCCTCAGAATGGGAGAAAATATTTGCAAATGAAGCAACTGACAAAGGATTAATCTCCAAAATTTATAAACAGCTCATGCAGCTCAATAGCAAAAAAACAGACAACCCAATCCAAAAATGGGCAGAAGACTTAAATAGGCATTTCTCCAAAGAAGATATACAGACTGCCAACAAACACATGAAAGAATGCTCAACATCATTAATCATTAGAGAAATGCAAATCAAAACTACAATGAGATATCATCTCACACCAGTCAGAATGGCCATCATCAAGAAATCTAGAAACAATAAATGCTGGAGAGGGTGTGGAGAAAAGGGAACACTCTTGCACTGCTGGTGGGAATGTGAATTGGTACAGCCACTATGGAGAACGGTATGGAGGTTCCTTAAAAAACTACAAATAGAACTACCATATGACCCAGCAATCCCACTACTGGGCATATACCCTGAGAAAACCATAATTCAAAAAGAGACATGTACCAAAATGTTCATTGCAGCTCTATTCACAATAGCCCGGAGCTGGAAACAACCTAAGTGTCCATCATCGGATGAATGGATAAAGAAGATGTGGCACATATATACAATGGAATATTACTCAGCCATAAAAAGAAACGAAACTGAGCTATTTGTAATGAGGTGGATAGACCTAGAGTCTGTCATACAGAGTGAAGTTAGTCAGAAAGAGAAAGACAAATACCGTATGCTAACACATATATACGGAATTAAAAAAAAAAAAATGTCATGAAGAACCTAGGGGCAAAACGGGAATGAAGACGCAGACCTACTTGAGAATGGACTTGAGGATATGGGGAGGGGGAAGGGTGGGCTGTGACAAGGCGAAAGAGAGGCATGGACGTGTATACACTACCAAACGTAAGGTAGATAGATAGTGGGAAGCAGCCGCAGAGCACAGGGAGATCAGCTCGGTGCTTTGTGACCGCCTGGAGGGGTGGGATGGGGAGGGTGGGAGGGAGGGAGATGCATGAGGGAAGGGATGTGGGAACAGATGTATATGTATGACTGATTCACTTTGTTATAAAGCAGAAACTAATTAAAAAAATAAATAAATAAACTTAAAAAAAAAAAAAAAAGATGACACAAACAGATGGAGAGCTATACCATGTTCTTGGATTGAAAGAATCAATATTGTCAAAATGACTATACTACCCAAAGCAATCTGCAGATTCAATGCAATCCCTATCAAATTACCAATGGCATTTTTCACAGAATTACAACAAAAAATTTTACAATTTGTATGGAAACACAAAAGATCACGAACAGCCAAAACAATCTTAAGAAAGAAAACAGAGCTGGAGGAATCAGGCTCCCTGACTTAAGACTACACTGCAAAGCTACAGTCACCAAAACAGTATGGTACTGGCACAAAAACAGAAATATAGACCAATGGAACAGGACAGAAAGCCCAGAGATAAACCCACACACCTATGGTCACCTAATCTATGACAAAGGAGGCAAGAATATACAATGGAGAAAAGTGGTGCTGAGAAAACTGGACAGCTACATGTAAAGGAATGAAATTAGAACACACCCTAACACCATACACAAAAATAAATTCAAAATGGATTAAAGACCTAAATGTAAGGCCAGACACTGTAAAACTCTTCAGAGGAAAACATAGGCAGAACACTCTTGGACATAAATCACAGTAAGATCTTTCTTGATCCACCTCCTAGAGTAATGAAAATAAAAACAAAAATAAACAAATGGGATCTAATGAAACTTAAAAGCTTTTGCACAGCAAAGGAAACCATCAAACAAAAAGACAACCCTCAGAATGGGAGAAAATATTTGCAAATGAAGCAACCAACAAGGTATTAATCTGCAAAATATACAAACAGCTCATGCAGCTCAATATCAAAAAAACAAATAACCCAATCAAAAAATAGGTGGAAAATCTAAATAGACATTTCTCCAAAGAAGACATACAGATGGCCAAAAAGCACATGAAAAGATGCTCAACATCACTAATTATTAGAGAAATGCAATTTAAAACTACAATGAGGTATCACCTCACACCGGTCAAAAATGGCCATCATCAAAAAATGTACAAACAATAAATGCTGGAGAGGGTATAGAGAAAAGCGAACCCTCCTACACTGTTGATGGGCATGTAAATTGGTACACTGCTATGGAGAACAGTATGGAGTTTCCTTTAAAAACTAAAAACAGAACTACTCTATGACCCAGCAATCCCACCCCTGGGCATATATCCGGAGAAAACCATAATTCAAAAAGATACATGCACCCCAATGTTCACTGCAGCACTATTTACAATAGCCAGGACATGGAAGCAACCTAAATGTCCATCAGTAGAGGAAGGGATAAAAATGTATGTGGTATATATACAGTAGAATATTAATCTGCCATAAAAAAGGATGAAATAATTCCATCTGCATCAACATGGATGGACCTAGAGATTGTCATACTGACTGAAGTAAGTCAGACACAGAAAGACAAATATCATATGATATCACTTATATGTGGAATCTAAAAAAAGGGTACAAATGAACTTACTCACAGGACAGAAGTAGAATCATAGATGTAAAAAAAAAAACTTATGGTTACCAGGGGATAAGGGGGGGAGGGGTAAATTGGGAGACTGGGATTGACATATACACACTACTATATATAATGAGAACCTGCTGTACAGCACAGGTAACTACCCAATACTCTGTAGTGCCCTATATGAGAAGAGAATCTAAAAAACCCAAAAAGAGTGGATATATGTAGATGTATAACGTATTCACTTTGCTGTACACATGAAACTAATACAACACTGTAAATCAACTATACTCCAATAAATTTTTTAATGGATCAAGTAACTTACAAAAGCAAAAGAATTAAACTAGCATCAACCATTTCAAAAATAAAATACACAGCAAGGCAAAAGTGGAGCTGCCAATTTTTAAAAACTCAGTGAAAGAAACTGTAAACCAAGAACTTATATCCATCCAAGTTCTTCTACAAGTATCAAATCTAAAGAGTAACAGTTAACACAAGTCCTTCTTTAGGAATGTACTAGAAGAGGAGCTTTATCAACCATGAGATGATTGGGAAAACTTCAGCCACAGGACTAATTGTGAATGTTTTAATACATTTAAATGTAGATAGAAAACAAAAACAGGAGTATGGGGAGATGAGTGTGGAAGATTCATGTACAGATACTGTATGTTGTGATTAAGTAGAAATGATACAACTTTAAAAATGGGAGGAACACTGACAGTAAAAGAGAAAAGCAAAATAAGCCCACTGATTCCTGTATAGGTATAGGTGAGAGTTAAAATATACCAATAAACACTGATGCATCAGATAATAATAAGTTAACTAAGAAGAGACCAACTGCATTAGAAAAGATATTAGTACATACAGAGTGAAGTAAGTCAGAAAGAGAAAAACAAATATATTAACGCATATATGTGGAATGTAGAAAAATGGTACAGGTGAACCAGTTTGCAAGGCAGAAATAGAGACACAGATGTAGAGAACAAACATATGGACACCAAGGGGGGAAAGTGGGGGGGAATGAATTGGGAGATTGGGATTGACATATATACACTAATATGCATAAAATAGATAACTAATAAGAACCTGCCTATAAAAAAATAAAATTGAATTTTAAAAAAAGGTATTAGTACAAAGGTAACTACCAACAAAACTACACATCTTCCTAAATTCCATTTTTAAAAAAACACATTCAAACCTCTGAAGAAACATAAGCAAATAAAACCAAATTTGCATAATTATAGAATACTCAGACAGACTTGAGACCAAGAATATTAGTCATATCAATGAATATAAATGAACTTACCTCATCCATGAAAACAAAACGATTTTCATAAAAAAACAAAAAGATTTTCAATTTGTTCATAAACCAAGATCCGGCTATGTACTATATACATAGCTAAAACAAATTCATTAGAACAGCTAAGAGATGAGAAAAGGTATTCCAGGCAAATAAAAATAAGAAACAGTAGAAATCCTGGTTACAGCGAGAAGCACAAAAGCATTAAGTATTGACAAGGAAATGTTAACACCCATATTTCACAACAAAGAGGTAACACAAATATGTATGTACCAAGTAACATAGAAACAACCTCTGTGAAGGAAAGTCTACAAGAAATGCAGGAAACATAGACACTAATAACAGGAGACCTTAACTCATTCTTATTACGAAAATTGACTAAGTAGACAAAAAATAAGTAAGAAGAAAGACTACTTAAACAACATAATCAGTAATGGATATTTGGATATTTATCAAATTCTACACTCTGATGATAGAGAATAAATTTTCTTCCCAAGAACCTGTTAAATATTAACCAAAAATGATGTTAGGTGCCAGATACCTCTAAGTTCCATAAGGAAGAACTATTACAAACACTCCCTGATCACAATGCAATACAACTAGAAATGTTTAACAAGAAACAAAATGACTTTCCTCCTAGAAATGTTAAAACTTTGTATTAAACAACTCTTGGGTGAAAGAGGAAAGTAAAACATGAAATTTCTAAAAAATAATTATAATGGGATTTAAAGTAATGATCAGAGAAAAAGTGATTACACTAGACACTTATCAGGGAGAATGAAAAAATAAAATGAACTAATTCCAACTCAAAAATCTTAAGAAATAACAAGAAGCTAAGCAAAATAGGTCAGAAGGAATAAAAATAAAAGCAGAAATTAATCAGGCAGAGTGGAGGTTGGGAAATTTTCCTGAATGTCTAGAGAGTAAATATTTTAGGCCTCTGGGCCACGTTCTCTGCTGCAATTGCTCTGCTCTGTTGTTGTAGCACAAAAACAGCTGTCTGCAATACATAAATCAATGGACATGACTGTGGTCCAATAAAACTTTATTTACAAAAACAGTGACTAACCCACAGGCTATAGTTTACTGACCAATAAGGTAGGAGTTTTAAAAAGTTGTAGAGCTAATTGAGACATCAAATCTGGGTGTTTTTCAAAAAAATTAAGAAAACAGATCAAGTTGACTTGATCAAGAAAAAGGAGAAAGCATAAATACACAAAATAAGAAATGGCAGAGGGAGGAGGAATTAATCATTGTAACAATTTTTTTTAAATCATAAGAGACTACTTTGCAGGTTTCTAAGCAAATAAATCTGAAAACATAGAAAATATAGATAATTTCCTAGGTAAATGCAGATTGCCAAAAGTGACCACCATTAGATTTAGAAATCTGAAGGCGACCATAAAAGAAATAGACAAAGTGCTTAAAGAACTACCCTACAAAAAAGCAACATGCCCAGGTGGTTCAATAGGAGAATTCTACCAAGCCTTCAGAGATCAGATATTCTCAATGCTCTACAAATTGTCCCAATGCATTAAAAATAAAGAAAAACTCTGTAAAGTACAGAAAAAGAAAACTATAAACCAATATCATTCATAAACATCAATGTTAATAAAATATTTTAAAAAATATTAGCACACAAAATCCAACACCTGGATCTATCCTGAGAATACAAGGTTGGTTCAATGTTACCAAATCCATTAATATCATACATATTAATAAATCTAAAGTCAATAAAAATCATATGATTATCTCTTTAGATGCTAAAAAAGTCTTTGACAAAATTCAACCCCCATTCCTGATAAAAAACACTCAAGAAAATAGCAACTGAGGGATACATTCTTTTTTTTTTGCGCGCGGGCCTCTCACTGTTGTGGCCTCTCCCGTTACGGAGCACAGGCTCCAGACGCACAGCCTCAGCAGCCATGGCTCACGGGCCCAGCTGCTCCGCGGCATGTGGGATCTTCCTGGACCGGGGCACGAACCTGCGTCCCCTGCATCGGCAGGCGGACTCTCAACCACTGCGCCACCAGGGAAGCCCGAGGGGTACATTCTTAACAAAATAATATATATACAATTTAGTACTAATGCTATCTTTTTTAATGGGTAATTACTAAGGGCATTTCCACTAAAATCAGAAACAAGGCAAAAATGCCCAGTATCTCTGCTACTACTCAAAACTGTACCAGAGGTATTAGCCGGTATAATTAGATAAATCAGCTAGAGCAAGGGTTGGCAAACTATGGCCTACAGGCCAAATCCAAACCTGCTGCCTGTTTTTGTAAATAAAGTTTTATTAGAACACAGCCACACCTATTAATTTATTTACTGTCCATGGCTTGATAGTTGAGACTATATGGCCCTCAATACCTAAAATATATACTGTCTGGCCCTTGCAGAAAATATTTGCCAATTTTTGAACTAGAGGCATAAGAATTAGTAAGGAAATAAAACTCTCTCTATGGCAATGATATTACAATATAACTGAAAAGCCCTAGGGAATCAATAATAAAATAAAATATTTTTAAAATTCAATAAGGAATGTAAAATTAACATATAGGAATCAATAGCTTTCATATACTGATACACAAACAGTAACCAGTTAAAGAATGGTAGAGGAAAATCCCATTTATGGTATCAACAGATTAAAAATTTAGGAATAAATTGATCAACAAATATGCAAAACCTTTATGAGGGAAAATTTAAAACACTCGGAAAGACATAAAAATAGCCTTGAACAAATGGAAAGACATCCCTTCTTCTTGGATGGGATGACTCAACATTATAAAGATGCCAGTTCTTTCTAAATTAACTTACAAGTTTAATGTAATCCCAGTAAAAGTACCAACATACTTTTATGAAGTTAGACAAGTTGATATTAAAGTTCATGTAAAAAATAAGCATATAGAAATATCTATGAAACACTAAAAAAAAATCCATGAGGGGGGAACTAGTCCTACCAGATATTAAAACATATTAACTATAAAGCATTATAACACTGTCATATTTGTAATTTTATTCTCTTATATGATGATTAATATCTGCTTCTTCATTAACCTATAAACTCTGTGAAGGCTGGAACCATGATAACTGTCTTAGTCATTATAATTTCTACAAACCCTACCACAATGCCTGATGTATAGTTGGCACATAGCAGCCCCACTGCTCTCTTAAGAGTTCTCACTCAGGTGTGTGTGGGAAGGAAGAAGAATGATATAGATAAGAAACAAGCAAAAATACGTAAGTAAAAGTCAATCAATTAATGATACGTACTAGGAAAAAATACAAAGAATTGGTGATCAGAGAAATACTCACTGAGAAGGTAATATTTGAGTTAAGACCTGAATGACAAGGAGTCATCTATATGAAGATATGGTGAATTGACAGAGCATTCCTGGGAGAGGAAATTGTACATGCAAAGGCCTTAGGGTGGGAACAAATTTGGGAGGTTCGAGTGACAGAGAGTCAATATAGCTAAACTATAAAGGCAACTGGAGGATGATAAATTAGTTAGGGCCTCTGTAGGCCATGCTATGCTGTATGATCTTTGTTCTCATTGCAGTGAGAAGCCACTGTATGATAGCTGAGTGGATAACAGCCGGAATAATGGCCTCCCAAAGATGTCTACATCCTAATCCCCAGATTTTGTGAATATGTTTTATTACATGGCAAAGGGGAATTGAGGTAGCAGATGGAATTAAGGTTGCTAATTATCTGACTTTAAAATAGGGATAGTATCCTGCATTATCCAGATGGGCCTAATGTAATCCTTAAGTGTGGAAGAGGGTCCTTAAATGTGGAAGAGGGAGGCAGAAGAGTCAGTATCAGAGTGATTCGCAGTGAGAAGACTCAACCTGCCACTTTCAGCTTTGAAAATGGGGGAAGAAGACTATAAGCCAAGGAAAGGAAGAAGTCAAAAAATCAAGGAAACAGATTCTCCTCCAGAAAGGAATGCACCCTGTTTAAGCCACTAAATTTGTGGTAATTTGTTACAGCAGAATAGAAAATTAATATAAAGTGTTAGGATGTCGTCTGCATTTTTAATAGATCATTTTGATTGGCCTGAATTGATAGGGAAAGCTGCCTTGACATCAGGGGAAGTTTTGATGTGAGGTCTGTTTTCATACTTCACCATCTCATTGCTGTGGCTCAGAGTTTAATTTGAACATTAAAACTGCAGTTTGGGAAGTTTAGTTACCCAAAGATACTTAAAATTTTTGTTATAATTTTTCTTTCAATAGAGAAAAGAAAAAAGAAAGAGTCTACAGGAGTTCAGTAATGTCTCAACCTCTGAAAGAGAGAGAGGCAGAGAGAATATAGCACAGCAGCATGGCCCACAGCTGGGCCTACTCACCAGTGGTTAAAATTGTGTCTGCTTTTGCTCACTGTTATATCCACAGCATCTAACCCAGTACCAGTCACAGAGTGAGCATTTAACAAATATTCTATCCATGAATGAACCATAACATGTTCTCTTAATTTTAGATCTTTCCCATAGATGATTTTCATTCTTCATATACTTACAAATCACTGAACAAAATTTTAATCTCTGGGTAACCTATGGCAAAATTAATAAACCAAATTAATTTGAACTATATACAATGTAGAAGCCCACTGAAAACTGGTTGTGAATAGACTGTACTGCATTTGAGTTTATAAACAAACTTCCTAGAATGTAAGCTGTATGAGGGTAGAGATGTTTGCCTTTTCTTTGTTTATTACTCACTGCTTCATCCTCCAGGACTGTGAAAACTTCCTGGTAGCAGTAAGAGAACAAAGCAGAGATGGAGGCTATCTGCAAACGCCTGACTCACTCCAATCCAGCCTAGAGTTAGGATTCAGTGTAAAACACATTCCTCAATTTCCCGTTATTTATGAGATTTTTACAAGGAAATAAAGATACTTTTTAGCTGGTTCTTTATAACTCAAAAAAAAAAAGTACCTGGCATGCAGCATGCTCAAGAGATATTTATTGAATAAATAAAAGAATTATTTTTATAATACAAGAATATATAGGATATAAGAATACATAGCTGGTAGTGTGTAAAGTAGACATTTTAGATATGCAAAAGAATCAAGGACTTCCAAATTTAAAACAGTTACAGCATCTTGGGTATAAATGGGTTTTTAAAAAACATCACCATTATGTGAATTGACTGAGACTTTATACCTTATACGCCATTAATGCGTTATTCAACTAGTTTGTTTTCATATTTTTGATGTGGTGAAGACAGCAATTATTCAAGTTGTTCATTTTCATATTTTTGACCAGCAATTTTTAAAGTTACACAACTCAAAGAAAAAACAATTTAGAAGGAAAAAAATCCATAAGGGTGAGAAGAGCAATGATAAGTAAAATAAATGATCCTAGGACTAAACTAAACATACTTTAGATTTGGTACTTCCCTAAACTAGTTATTATGTTTCAAGTAGTCAACTTCTCTGGTTGCCTCAATTTTTCATTTGTATTAGATAGTCCCCTTTGATGTCTAAAATTCTTTACTGTAGAGCAAATAAACTTTATATTTGTAGCAAATTTATCTACTTTGATATTTACTGTCATCAATTAATTATATTGGTTAGTTTCTTGCTATTTGTTATATCTGAATTCATACCTAAGAAACTCCAAATGAAATACTATCCTTTTAAAAGCTATTAAATTTTGCCTTGGTTTTATTTGATTCATATCTAAGCAGTTTTCTTTACATTGGAACAAAAAAAATGCCCATCTATTCAGAATCCTTATGTGTGCCTATAAACAATATAACTGTTGAAAATCTTCAGTGTTTACAAAACAAAGAAATTGTCAACAGAATCCCTGGTGGTAGACTTACCAGAAAAAAAAAATTTACAGCCTATAATTCATGAAGATTGGCTCAAAACAAACTGTCCCTGCCAACAGAAAATCTGACAATTATTCTGTTGTCTAATTTGGCTCAGTCTAAGTTGACCTTGTTTATTCATCTCAGTCTTTTAATTCTTGTTATCTTGGCATAAGAGGAGAACATATGGCATATGTCTAGGAAGTCCATTTATGCATCTTAAACTGAAATAAATGTAAAATATACTGAGCATTTCCAATGTGTTCAGCTATTACGGTAGCTTAATGTATATTAGATAGAACTGGTTAAGTTCATATTATCCCTGCTATGTGTTTGCTGCCTATAAAACCAGAAACTAAGTAGAGCAGTCTTTTTCTAAGCCTCAGTATATGGCTAAAACTGGCCAATTTTAAACATATTTCCAATGATAGACCATCTTAAGCTCTTTCAAAACATAAAAGTTAAAGGGTATCAGCAATTTGACAACCTAAAGATCGTTACAGGTTTCCACTGAATCTCTAGCTATGTTTAAAAAAGCAGATGAAGATAATATGAGAAAGATAATGGGAGCTGAAGAACAAAAAGAATATTTCCACTTTATCTCCAGCCTAATCTGATCTCCAATGAACTTTCTTATTTCACCAAGACATATCATATCCTGGGTCATAAAACAAATCTTGACATTAAATGGTATTATACTAGCAATTAATAACAGAAAGACAAACAGAAAAATCTACAAAAACTTAGAAATTAAAAAACACACTTCTAATAATCCATAGGTCAAAGAGGCAGTCTCAAGGAAATCAGAACATATTATAAACTGAAAAATATCAAAATACAACATATCAAAATTTGTGGGATATAGCTTAAACAGTGCTTAGTGGAGATTTTATTCTACTAAATGCTTATTTTTAAAAATGTCTCAATGAACAGTCTAAGCTACCACCTTAAGAAACTAGAAAAAAACAAATCAAAAACTCAAAACAAGCAGAAGAAATAATAAACATAAGAGCAGACATCATTGAAATTGAAAACAGAAAAAGAAAATCAATGAAATCAAAAGTTGAAAAGTTGTTGTTTGAAAAGTTCAATAAAATTGATAAAACTCTAGTCAGACTGACAAAAAAAGAGAAAAGACATAGGTTTTCATTATCAGGAATGGAAGAGAGGATTTTATAATAGGCCTCATAGACATTAAACAGATAATAATGTTGTGAGCTACTCTATGCATATAAATTTGATAACATAGTTGGAACAGACTAATTATTTAAAAACCACAAGCTACCAAGCTTTCTGAAAATATAACAGATAATTTGAATACTCCTAAAACTATTTTAAAAACTGAATTTATAGTTTAAAAAAAACTCCGAAAAAAATATAGCCATGTCCAGATAGTCTCACTGGCGAACTCTATCAAACATTTAGAGGGAAAAAATACCATCAATTGTGCACAATCTCTATCAGAAAATAAAGATTAAAAAACATGTCCAAAATCATTTTCTGAAGCTACCATTACCCAGAGTACCAAAACAAAACAAAACAAAACAAAAAAAACCAAACCAAAAAACCACTTTAGATCAGTATCCCTCATAACTATAGAAGCAAAAATCCTCAACAAAAGATTAAGAAATATAATTCAGTAATATATTTTTTGAAAATACAGCACAATCAAATGCAGTTTACCTCAGGAGGGCAAGGCTCATGCAATTTTGAAAAAATCAATGAAATCTACTATATTGACAGTTCAAATAAGAAAACCTAGTTGATCAGATCAACTGATGCAAAAAGAGCATTTGACCAGATTTAATACCCATTTAGCACTTTTTAAACTCAGAAAACAAGGAATAACAAGCAACTTCCTCAATCTATACAGAGAAGCTACAAAAACAGAAACAAAACTACACAGGTGGGCACACAGCAAAGATGTCCACTCTCACCACTCTTATACAACACTGTGCTGAAAGTCTTAGCCACAGCAATAAGACAAGAAAAAGAAAGAAAAAAATACAGCTTGGGAAAGAAGTAAAACCATCCCTATTTGCAGACACCATGATTTATCTACATAGAAAATCCCAAGGTTATCTACAGAGAACTCCTACAACTAATAAGTGAGTTTAACAAGGTCACAGAATATACAGCCAATATATAAAAGTCAATTATATGCCTATATATTAGTAATGTAGAATTGGAAGTCAAAATTTTAAAAGTTTACAGTAGCTCCAAAATAAATGAAATTACTCTGGAATGTATCTAACAAAACTTGAACAGAATCTGTATGCCAAGAACTATAAAACACTGTTTAAAGTAATCATAAAAGATCAAAATAAATGGATACCTACACCAGGTTTATGGATTGGAAAACTCAATACAGTAAAGATGTCAGTTGTCTTCTGACTGATCTAAAGATTTAACACAATTCCAATTAAAAGCCCAGAAAGGATTTTTGTAGACACAGGCAAGCTGATTATACATTTTATACAGAAAGACAAAGATACCAGAATAGCAAAAACAATTTTTAAAATGGGAAATAATGTTGGAAGAATCATGCATGATCTTAAGCCTTTCTAAAGCAGGAGTCAGCAAATATTTTCTGTGAAGGGCCACTTAATAAATATTTTGGGTTTTGCAGGTCATACAGTCTCTGTCACAGCTACTTAAATTTACAGTTGTAGTGAGAAAGCAGCCACTGACAACATGTAAATGAATGGCTGTGTGCCAATAAAGCTATATTTATAAAACTAGGCATGGACTGGATTTGGCCATGGACTGTGGTTTGCCATTCCCTGCTCTAAAGCTAAACTAATCAAGAAAGTATGGTATTAGGAAAAGGACAGACACGTAGATTAATGGAATAGAATAGAGAACTCAGAAGTTGACCCATACAAATATGCCTGATTTTTAACAAAAGTACAAAGGCAATTCCATGAACAAAGGATACTCTTCTACAGCAATTCAATGAACAAAGGATACTCTTCTACAAATGGTATTTAAACAACTGGAATCTATGGGTAAGAACCATGAGCCCTAAACTAAACCTCACACCTTATTCAAAGCTTAACTCAAAATGGATCATAGATCTAAATATAAAATGTAAAACTATAAAACTTCTAGAAGAAAACATAGGAGGAAATCTTCATGATCTGGAAATAGTCAAAGAATTCTCAGATCTGACTCTGAAAGCACAATTCATAATTTAAAAAAACAGATAAGCTGGACTTCATCAAGTTTTGCTCTTCAAAGGACACTGTTAAGAGCATGAAAAGACAAGCTATTTGCTAGGAGAAAATATTTGCAAATCACATGATAGACATTAAACTCATATCCAGAATATATTAAAAACTCTAAAAACTCAACAAGAAAACAACTCAATTAAAATGGGCAAAAGATTTGACTTGAACATATACTTTAATAAGGACATATACAGATGGCAAATAAGCACATGAAAAAATATTCAACATCATTAGTCATGAAGAAATTGCAAAATTAAAACCATGATGAGATACCCCTGCACACCTATTAGAATATCTGTAATAAAAACATACTGACAGTAATACTAAGCACCGGTTAAGATTCAGAGCAACTCAAGAACTCATTCACTGCTGATGAGAATACAAAAATGATACAGCCATCCTGGGAAACAGTTTCGCAGTTCCCTATGAAGTAAAAATATATTGAGGGAATTCCCTCGTGGTCCAGTGGTTAGAACTTTGCGCTTCCACTGCAGGGGGCCTGATTCAATCCCGGGGAAGTAAGATCCCACAAGCCACATGGCACCACCAAAAAAAAAAAAAACTACGAAAGTATATTTAGCATCAGCCAGCAATCCTATTCTTGAGTATTTACCCTAGAGAAATTAAAACTTATGTCACACAAAAACCCATAGATGAATGCTGATAGCCATTTTACTTATAATTGCCAAAACCTGGGAAAACAAATATCCTTCAACAGGTGAATAAACAAACTGGTACATCTACAAAATGGAATACTGCTAAGCAATAAAAAGTAACGAACTATTGATACATTTAGTATCTTGAATGAATATTGGGAGCAATATACTGAGTGACAGAAGCCAGACACAGAAGTTTATATGTATGATTCCAATTATATGATATTCTTGAAGTCAAAACTGTAGTCATGGTGAGAAGCAATTGCCAGGAGTACTGGTAGGGGAGGGTGTGACTATAAAGTATGAGGGAATTTTTTGGCATGATGAAACTATTTTGTATTCTGTTTGTGGTGTAGTGGTAATAACATGAATCTATACATCTCTTAAAATTCACAGAATCTATGTCTTTAAAAGTTCATTTTAATGAATAATAACTTAAATAATAAAAATTTTAAAACCAAAAAACTTATTATATAAGTAAGAGAATTACCTAAAACTTTGTAAGACAACATAATCTCAGCTTTATTTGTTAAAAACAATGCATAATAATAAATATAGGAGCTAACTATCCAGATAAGAACTCTAGATATTTGGATTATATTAATGTTCTTTTTCTGTGTGTGTGTGTGTGTGTGTGTGTGTGTGTGTTTAGTTTTTCTACAATAATAATGGATTACTTCTAAAATTAGAAAAATAAAATTTATTTAATAGAAAACTTTTACCATTCATTCTAATTTTGTAATACCCAGGAGGAGTTCAGAGCATCACATTTTGTTTCCATTGCTGCTTTTTTTGAAAATTGTATATGTAAAATATTTCATTTGTATATTAAAGTTAAATTTAATTGCTCTTCAAAATGTCCTGTAAAATATTTAATGGTGAGAAAGTTAATAACAGTGTTCAACATTTTTAACATACAGTATTTAAATGATTATATTGTTGAAAGGTTCCAAGGAAATTTTTTTCATTATATTTTTTAAAACCTCATAAGTTTGAAAATATTCAATATTTAAAATTTGTAACATATTTAACCCTATAATTTCCTTTTTCATTCTTTTTCCAATTAAAAAAACCTATACACAATAGACAAGTATTTGACAGAAGGAATGAACTTGAAAAAGACATCTGTGCTGGATCTTTGATGGCTAAGACCTGTAATGAAGAAGGTAATGGTATCCAAGGCACACAGAGTATTCAAAGTGTAACAGAAAAACAGTGTCATAGCTGGCAAGAGCTTTCAGTGAATGCATAAAAATAAGAAAACCCTAAGCATTTTTAGTTGATGTGCTATAAGACTGCTCTAGGCTAGTATAATGTAAAATACCAAGTCACGTGATTATAACAAAGGCTGAATTTTAATAAGCACACAAATAAATTTGGGGATTTCATTAAAATGTTGATTCTCATTCAGTAGATCTGGGCTAGAGCCCATGATTTTGAATTTCCAACAAGCTCTCAAGTAATGTATATGGTGCCGGCCTGAAGACTACACTTTGAGAAGCCAGACTTTGTAGGTCATTGAGAAAAATGGCATGATTCTTGCCCAGTTTAGTAACAAGAAGATAAAAACAGTAAGTACTGTAACATAAGGCAGCCATGTAATATACTCCCTAAAAGTGGTACCAAAATAAAAGCATGATGAGGTAACAGCATTCACCTCCAGCCAAGATGCTGAGCTGAGCAGGTGGCCTTCAAAGGTAAGTAGAATTTTACCATGCAGAAGAAACTGCGTATGAAATTACAGAAATAGAAAACATAGTAACACATAGATGACTGCTTGTGAAGGGACAAAAATAATATTTGAATGTTCTCACTATGTCCCCTTCACTGTCCCCTAAAGATGGACCTAAGTTTGGCCTACTCATTTTCTTCCCTTTACCTCTTGAGAATGGGCCAATTGAAATGCAAAATTTGGAAGAAAGGAAGATAACAGAGGACAAGAGAGGCATGTGGAGTTAAGAGACTTTAAGTGGGGCTTCCCTGGTGGCGCAGTGGTTGAGAGTCCGCCTGCCAATGCAGGGGACACGGGTTCGTGCCCCGGTCCGGGAAGATCCCACATGCCGCGGAGCGGCTAGGCTTGTGAGCCATGGCCGCTGAGCCTGCGCGTCCGGAGCCTGTGCTCTGCAACGGGAGAGGCCACAACAGTGAGAGGCCTGCGTACCGCAAAAAAAAAAAAAAAAAAAAAAAAAGTTGACGGTTACTAGTAAGATGGCAGAATAGGAGGTCCCTCCAGCCTTCATTCCCCCACAGAAACACTGATTTGGCAATCATCCATGAATTAAAAGTGCCACTGTAGGAGCTTCAAAATCCAGGTAGAAGTTGCAGCATCCCCACTGGAGCCCAAAACCAAGGAAAGACACTTTGAGAAGACCTGCCCACACCGTGGTAGCAGGTCTGCTGAATATAGACCTGAGTGCAGCCCTATCCCGCTGTGGACATGGCTCCAGCCACACTCAACTAAGACCCAGCAGGAACCACACCCACCTGTGACTCCAATTTTAGTCCCACTGAATACCCACCCAACTAAAGACCTAGAAGCAACCCCATGACGAGCTCCCACTGCTCAACTGTGATCCTGGAGGCAGTCTCATCCACCCAGAGACCTGGGAGGAGACAAGACAATCTGCACCCCAAGAAAGAGACCTGCCAACTGTGGATTTAGAAGTAGTCCCATCCACCTGGGGACCCAGAATGTGGTACTCCTGCTGGTGCCCCCAGTAATAGTCTAGCCAACCATGGACCTGACTGTGGATCTGGAAGCAGCCTCATAATCTGGCCTTGGCCCTGCCTAACTGCAGTTTGGAGGCAGGCTTGTCCATCCAGGGACCTAGCAGGAGTAGGCCTTTACCTGCCAAAAACAATCTATAAAGAACAGAAGAGGTTCCTGCTCCTGCAAATGCATACACAGACACTAATACAAGGCTATAAAGATCACAAAGAATCAGGCAAAGATGACGGCACCAAAGAAAACTAATAAAGTTCCAGTAACCAACCCTAAAGAAATGTATATCCATGAATGGCTTGACAAAGAATTGTATAAAAACTGTCATAAAGCTCAATGTTCTAAAAGAGGACACAGATAGACAACTAAAGACCATCAAGAAAACAATACCTAAACAAGGTGAGATGTTCAATAAAGATATAGAAACCATTCAAAAAAGAAAAAAAAAGGGACTTCCCTGGTGGTCCAGTGGTTAAGACTCCACGCTCCCAAGCAGGGGGCATGGGTTTGATCCTTGGGGAACTAAGATCCTGCATGCCACACAGTGCAGCCAAAAAAATGAAAATAAAAATACTTTTAAAAAGAATATTAAAAAAAGAAGACTGAGGCTAAAGAGTACAATAACTAAAGTAAAAAATTCAATAACTTCAACAGCAGAATCAATCAAGCAGAAGAAAGAATCAGCAAACTCAAACACAGGTCATTTGAAATTTCCCATTGAGAGGAACAACAACGGCCAAAAGAATGAAAAATGTGAAGAAAGTCTATGGGATTTATGGTATACCAATAAGGCACAAATATACACATTTTGGGAGTCCCAGAAGGAGTAAAGACAGAGAAAAAGAGAGAGAGAGAGAAAAGCTAAAAACTTATTGAAAGAAATAACGGTTAGGGCTTCCCTGGTGACGCAGTGGTTAGGAATCCGCCTGTCAATGCAGAGGACACGGTTTCGAGCCCTGGTCTGGGTAGCTCCCACATGCTGCGGAGCAACTAGGCCCGTGTGCCACAACTACTGAGCCTGTTTTCTAGAGCCTGCGAGCCACAACTACAAAAGCCCGTGTGCCTAGAGCCCATGCTCCACAACAAGAGAAGCCACCACAATGAGAAGCCAGTGCACTTTAACAAAGAGTAGCCCCTGCTCACCACAACTAGAGAAAGCCCACGCACAGCAACGAAGACCCAACGCAGCCAAAATAAATAAATAAATAAAATACAAAATACAAAATAAATAATGGTTGGAACATCTGAAATCTAGAGAGGGAAATGGACATCCAGATTTGTGAGGCCCCAAATTCCCAAAATAGGTTGAACCCAAATAGATTTTCATGAGACACATTATAATTATCAAAAATCAAATGCAGGGCTTCCCTGGTGGCGCAGTGGTTGAGAGTCCGCCTGCCGACGCGGGGGACACGGGTTCGTGCTTCAGTCTGGGAGGATTCCACATGCCGCAGAGCGGCTGGGCCCGTGAGCCATGGCTGCTGAGCCTGCACGTCCAGAGCCTGTGCTCCACAGCGGGAGGGGCTGCAGCGGTGAGAGGCCCGGGTACAGCAAAAAAAAAAAAAAAATCAAATGCAAAGAGAATTTTTACAGCAGTGAGAGAAAAGTAACTTGTCATATACGAGGGAGTATACAAGGAATAGCACATAAACTATTGGTGGATTTCTCTTCAGAAACCTTGCAGGTCAGAAGCGAGTGGGATGATATATTCCTTTTCTAAAGGAAAAGCTTCCAAATGAGAATACTTTACCTGGCAAAACTTCTTTCCTTTAAGAAAGAATGAGAGATAAAGACTTTCCCAGACAAACAAATGCTTAGGGAGTTCATCATGCTTGATCTGCCTTATAAGAAGTGCTAAAGGGAGTTCAAGTTGAAACAAACAAAAAAATGCTAGACAATAACATGAAACTGTAACTCATTGCTAAAGGAAATATAAAGAGAAACACAATACTGTAATACTGTAATTGTGGCACATAAATCACTTGTAACAGTAATCTTTAAAGACAAAAGTAGTAAGAATAACTATAACCACTGTAATGTGTTCATGGAAACACAATATAGAAAGAAGTAAAATCTAGCATGAGTTTGTAAATTGTGTGTGTGAGGAAAGAAGTAAAGGGTGCACTTTCTGGATATAATTGAAGTTAAGTTGTTATTAGCTTAAAACGGACTGATATAACTATAAAACCTTTGATGTGAGCCCAGTAGTAACTTTTAAAAAAAGTATAATAGATATACCAAAGATAAGGAGAAAAGAATCAAAGCATGCTATTACCAAAAAAATATATCATCAAACAATAAAGAAACGTGAGCAAAGAGGACAAGAACAAGAGAAAAAAGACAGAAAACAATTAACAAAATGGCAATAGGAAGCCCTTTCCTTTCAATAATCACTTTCAGTGTAAGTGGACTAAACTCAATCAAAAGACAGAGTGGCTGAATGGATAAAAAGACTCAACTGGGCTTCCCTGGTGGCACAGTGGTTGAGAGTCCGCCTGCTGATGCAGGGGACACAGGTTCGTGCCCCGGTCCGGGAAGATCCCACATGCCGCGGAGCGGCTGGGCCCGTGAGCCATGGCCACTGAGCCTGCATGTCCGGAGCCTGTGCTCCGCAACGGAAGAGGCTGCAACAGTGAGAGGCCCACGTACTGGGAAAAAAAAAAAAAAAAAAAAGGACTCAACTACATGCTATCTACAAGAGGCTCACTTTAGATTTAAAGGCACACGTAGGCTAAAAGTGAAAGTATAGAGAAAGATATTCCATGAAAATAGTAACCCAAAGAAAGCAGGAGACACTGTATCAGACAAAATAGACTTTAAGTCAAAAATTGTCATGAGACAAAGATAATGATAAAGGGTCAATTCAACAGGAAAATACAACAATTATAAATATATATGTGCCCAACATCAAATATAAAATGTTTATTAATATGTAAAGCAAACATTGTCAGATCTGAAGAGCAAAATAGACAGCAATACAATAATAGCAGGATACTTCAATACCTAACTCTTTATAATGTATAAATCATTCAGACAGGAAAAATCTAGAAGGAAACAGCAGAACTGAACAACACTATACACCAAATTAAAACTGAAGACATATACAGAACAATAGCAGCAGAATAATCATTCTTCTCAGGTGTACATGGACCATCATCCAGATAAATCACATGCTAGGTCACAAAACAAGTCTTAACAAATTTAAGAAGACTGGAATCATTCCAAGTATCTTTTCTGGTAACAATGTAATGAAACTAGAAATGAATACAAGAAAGAAAATGGGATAACTAATGGAATTTTAAAAAATACACTCTTAAACAACCTAAACAACTTATTGGGTCAAAGAAGAAATCAAAAGTAAAGTAGAAAATATCTTGAAACAAATGAAAATGAAAACATACCAAAACTTATAGGAAGCAGCATAAACAGTAGCAAGAGGAAAGTTTATAAACAATAAACATTTTATTAAAAAAAATTACAAATGAACAACATAACTTTACACTTCAAGGAACTAGAAAAGAACAAACTAACCCCAAAGCTGGCAGAAGGCAGGAAATAATCAAGATTAGAGTAGAAATAAGTTAAATAGAAAATAGAAAAACTATTTTTAAAAATCATTGAAACTAAGAACTGGTTTTTGGAAAAGATAGAGTCAACAAACCCTTAGCTAGACTAACTAAGAAATAAAGAGGGAAGACTTAAATAAATAAAATCAGAAATAAAGGTGGAGATATTGCAACTGATCCCACCAAAACAAAAGTGATCATAATGGACTATTATGAACTATTATATACCAATAAGTTGAAAAACCTAGAAAAATGGCAAAATTCCTAGAAACCCATAATTTACCAAGAATGAATCAAGAAGAAATAACCTGAGCAGATCAATAACAAATAAGGAAATTGAAGGGGTAATCAAAAAAATTCCATCACAGAAAAGCCCAGGACCAGATGGATTCACAGGTGAATTCTAGCAAACATTTAAAGAAGAATTAATAACATTCCTCCTCAAACTTTTCCCAAAAACTGAAGAAGAGGGAAAACTTCCAAACTTATTCTTTGAGGCCAACATCACTCTGATACCAAAGCCAGACAAAGACACCAGAAGAAAAGAAAACCACAGGCCAACATCCCTGATGAACACTGATGCAAAAATTCCCAACAAAGGACTAGCAAACTGAATTCAACAGCACATTAAAAGAATCACACACTTGATCAAGTACGATTTATCCCTAAAATGCAAGGATGGTTCAACATACAAAAATCATAGAATGTAATACACATTAACAGAACAAAGGATAATATTCACATGATCATCTCAATAGATGCAGGAAAACATTTGACGAAATTCAACACCCTTTCATGATTTAAAAACAAACATAAAAAACCTCTCAACAAATCAGGTGCAGAAAGAACTTACCTGTTAAAGACCTTAACTTACCTTACAATAAAGACCATTTATGAAAAGGCCACACTTAACATCATACTCAGCAATGAAAGGCTGAAACCTTTCCCTTTAATTTCTCGAACAGGCAAGAATGCTCACTCTCACCTCCCTATTCAACACAGTACTGGAAGTCCTAGCTAGAACAATTAGAAACAAAAAATAAATAAAGCCATCCAAATTGGAAAGAAAGAAGTAAAATTATTTTTGTTTTCAGATGATATGTTCTTATATGTAGAAAACCCTAAAGACTCCATAAAAAAACTTTTAGAACTAAACAAAACCCCAAAGGCATTTTTTACAGGAATAGAAAAGGCAATCCTAAAATTCATTTAGAACCACAAAAGACGCCAAATAGCCAAAGCAATTTTAAGCAAGAAGAATAACATTGGAGGTAACACATTCCCTGATTTCAAAACATACTACAAATCTATAATACTCAAAACAGTATAGTACTGGCATAAAAAGAGACATATAGACCAGTGAAACAGAATAGAGAGCACAGAAATAAACCCATACATACAGGATCAACTGATCTTCAAAAAGGGTGCCAAGAATACACAATGGGAAAAAGATAGTTTCTTCCATACTTGTAGGAAAACTAGATGTCCACATGGAAACCAATGAAACTGAACACTCATCTCACTCCATATTAAAAAATATCCATTCAAAATGTATTACACGCCTAAACTTAAAACCAGAAACAATAAACTCTTAGAATAAAATAGGGGGAAAGCTAAGCATTGAACTAGGCAATTTCTTGGATATGACACTAAAACACAGACAACCAAAGCAAAAATAGATAAGTGGGATTAGATCAAACTAAAAATCTTCTACACAGCAAAAGAAACCATCAACAAAATGAAAAGGCAATATTGGGAGAAAGTATTTGCAGAGCATATATCTGATATGGGATAAATACCTAAAATATATAAAGAAACCATATAACCCAGTAAAAAAGAAAATCCAATTTAAAAATGGGCAGAGGACCTGAATAGACCTTTTTACAAAGAAGACATACAAATGGCCAACACGTACATGAAAAAGTGCTCAAAATCACCAATCAGGAAAATGCAAATCAAAACCATGAGATATCACTTCATATCTCTTAGGATGGCTATTATCAAAAATAAAAACAACAACAGGTGTTGGCAAGGATGTGGACAAAAGGGAACCCTTATATACTGTTGGTGGGAATGTAAATTGGTGCAGCCACTATGGAAAACAATATGGGGGTTTCTGAAAAAATTAAAAATAGAATTACCATTTTATCCAGCAATTCCATTTCTGGTTTTATATATCTAAAGGAACTGAAATCTGGTTCTTAAAGAAATATCTACAATCCCACATTTATCACAGTGTTAGTCACATTTGGGTTGGAAACAACCCAAATGTTCATCAGTGAACAAATGGATAAAGAAAATATTCTATATACATATAATGGAATATTATCCAGCCCTTAAAAAGAAGGAGATTCTGCCATTTGTTACAATATAGATGGACCTGAAGGACAGTTGTGCTAAATAAAATAAGTCAAAACATAGAAGCAGAAAGTGAAATGATGATGGCCAGGGGCTGGGGAGAGGGGGAAGTGGGAAAGTGTTGGCCAAAGGATACAAAATTTCACTTATGCAAAATAAGTTCTGGAGATCTGCTGTACAATACAGGGGCTATGATGAACAATACTGTATTATATACTTAAAATGTTGCTAAGAGGGTAGATCTTAGGTTAAGTGCTCTTACACAAAGGAAAAAAGAAAAAAATACAAGGGAGGGTGGATGGGAGGAAACTCTTGGAGGTGATGGATAAGTTTATGGCAATAATAGTGATGATGGTTTCACAGGTGTACATGTATCTCCAAATACATCAAGTTGAATACATTAAATATCTATAGCTTTTTGTATCACTGTGGTTAATACAGTTTCCTTCATGGTATTTAAGAAAAGTAATTGAAGAACTTGAGTTATTTTGAAATGACCAAGAATTGGTTGCTGAATTTTGTCATTTTGACAGTGCACTGGGCTAGTAGATCACAGCTTTACATGCTTTATAAGCCCAATGATGCTAAAGTGTAAAACAGTAGTGAAAGATAAGGACTAAAAGGTAGGTAATGGGTCAGATTGTGGATGGGCTGTGGTGCAAGGCTAAAGAGTTTATATTTATTTCAGTAGGTAGTTACATGGCTTTTAAGGTTATAGGCAGGAGAGTAATATTATCAAAAGCATGGCATAAGAATATCAATCTACTGGCCTCATCCCAAGTTGATTGAAATGAGAAATAACAGAAGGAAATACTAAATAGCAAGCTCATTATGATACTTTGGGAGTACAGTAAGCCTGAGGGAAAATATTGATAGGAACAGAAAAGGATAATTTTTGAGATTAATAAAAGATTTAATACGACTTGTAAGCATCTTTCATCCAGCATTCAACAAATATTTATTGAGTGCCTCCTATGTACCAGAAACTATGTTATAGAGTGAAAACAAAGGTAAAAGACAATCTCTGCATATAATGTGTTCACAGTTGATAACTATGGTAGAATGCTTTTGATACATTCTCCAAACTGACATTAAAGTGACTTTAAACTATTTAGGCCTTTTATAATCTACACATATCACCCCTATCCAACCTTATTTTCTACTACTGCATATTTTTTAACTACCTCTACTTGCTTGTCACCCAAAACATATTAATACCTAAATGATCCTTTCTACCCAATTCTTCTAAAAATATTCATTTTGAAAACGATTAATCTCTTCCTACTGACAAATTCTAATGATTTTTTCCAGAACCCTTCCACACAACTGCTGATAACATTCTATATTATTGACTACTCCTTCCTTGAAATAACCTTATTTTGCCTTCATTGTACTCTAGCAACTGAATCCTCTTTTGCCCAATATAGATCTTAGCTCTAATAACTGTTTTAGAATAGTATTCAGATAAGTTTAAAATATTTTTTAAGCAACCAATTCTAATATAAGTGGCTAAATAACACATCAGGGTCTCCCTTTGTGTTTTACTATGTGTGAACTTCCACACTTAAGTACCAAAGGATTAATACAGTAAGAACAAATTAATGAATATGGGTTGTATTAGTTAGGATTCTCCAGAGAACTAAAACCAATAGGGGGTGTGTGTGTGTGTGTGTGTGTGTGTGTGTGTGTGTGTGTGTGTGTGTGTGTGTGTGTGTGTGTGTGTGTGTGTGTGTGTGTGTGTGTGTGTGTGTGTGTGTGTGTGTGTGTGTGTGTGTGTGTGTGTGTGTGTGTGTGTGTGTGTGTGTGTGTGTGTGTGTCTATTATAAGGAATTGGCTCACGTGATTATGGAGGCTGACAAGTTCCAAGACCTACGATCTGCAAGCTGGAAAACCAGCAGATCTAATAGTTTAGTTCCAACCTGAAGGCCAACAGGCTCAAATCCAGGTTTCAGTTCAAGTCCAAAGGCAGGAGAAAATCAATGTCCCAGGTCAAAGGCAGACAAAGCAGGAGTTCCCCCCTATTCAGGGAAGGGCCAGCCTTCTCTTCTGTTCAAGCCTTCAATTGATTGGACGAATCCCATCCACATTAGGAAGGGCAATCTACTTTACTCAGTCTATCAATTTAAATGTTAAATTCATCCAAAAGTATTTTCATAGAAACACCCAGAATGATGTTTGACCAAATACATGGGTACCCTACGGCTCAGTCACATTGACACAGAAACAATTATCCACGTGGATCCTGCTTAGCCAAGTTTAATTACCTAGTAGAAAACCCATTATAAAGGTGGTATTTTCTAACACAAAATAAGAATAGGCAGGAATTCTACAGAGAGGAGGCTGATGAGGAAGCTATACAAACTAAATAGACAGAAAAGCAAAAATGAACAAAAAAACCTAACAAATGACCAAGTTGGCTAAGTTGAGAACTTTACTGAAATTTGCAATTTGAAAGAAAAAGTGGAAGTAGCCAAAAGAGGGGAAAAAAGTACAATAAAGGAGAAAAAAGACAGAAACTTTTAATGGTTCTTCCCTTCTGTCTTTATAGAAATCATAAATGAATCATATAATCTGAGGAGAAGTTTTATTTTTTAAATTTTCTATCTAAAACAAAACCAGAAACAAAAATTAAAATGAAATTAAACATTAATATCCAAGGAGGTTCTTGTTCAATATGGCAGTTAGGGGACTTGCCTGGTGGTGGAGTGGTTTAGAATCCACCTACCAATGCAGGGGACATGGGTTCGATCCCTGGCCCGGGGAAGATCTCACATGCCATGGAGCAACTAAGTCCCTGCGCCACAACTACTGAGCCTGCGCTCTAGAGCCCGCGAGCCACAACTACTGAGCCTGCATGCCACAACTACTGAAGCCCGCGCACCCTAGAGCCCACGCATTGCAACTACTGAGACCATGCACCACAACTACTGAAGCCCACATGCTCTGTGGCCCACGTGCCACAACTACTGAGCCCACATACTGCAACTACTGAAGCCCATGTGCCTAGAGCCTGTGCTCTGCAACAAAAGAAGCCACTGCAATGAGAAGCCCGTGCATCACAACGAAGAGTAGCCCCCACTTGGCACAACTAGAGAAAGTCCGCACACAGCAACAAGGACCCAATGCAGCCAAAAAAAAAAAAAGGTGGCAATTAGGAGGGTCTTGAGCTCACCTCATCCCATGGACACACTGAATCTATAGCTATATAGGGAACAATTTTCTCTGGAAAAAGAAAACCCCAGAAACTAGCTAAGTGACTCCTATACATCAGGCAAATGAGGAAAAAAACCAACATCGAAATGGGTAGGAGAGACTGAGACATAATCTTGCCACAAACTCACCCCACATGGCAACCCACAATTGGAACTCTCAAATTGGAACTTCCCTCTGAGAGACAAAGGGTTTGAACCCCATGTCTAGTTCCCCAACTTTTCAGATCTGTAACTTTGAGCTGAGCCCCCAAACATCTAGCTTTGAAAGCCAATGGGGCTTGAATCCACAAGACTGACAAGGCTCTAACAAACTGGAAACAGTTTTTAAAGTGCTCATAGACTCACCTGAGTATGTCCCAGGGCCCAGGGCAGAGGCTCCAACTGAAAAAACACCCAGTCTTTCTGTGAAAGAGGCCCATTTACTTGTCTTAAATCTTCAGCCTAAGGAACAGACATCTAATTTAATACCCATACAGGTGCCTACTGAACTACTTGCCAAAGATGCAGGCTAGTGCTCTCCCTCTGCTTTGCTCCAGGTCACTGGTATCTCCTGGAAAGGAACTGAGCACTCGGTGGCTGTTTTCACAGAAATAAAACAAACTATCCTAAAATTGTATGGAGGGCTTCCCTGATGGTGCAGTGGTTGGGGGTCCGCCTGCCAATGCAGGGGACACGGGTTCATGCCCTGGACCGGGAGGATCCCACGTGCTGCGGAGCAGCTGGGCCCGTGGGCCATGGCCGCTGGGCCTACGCATCCAGAGCCTGTGCTCCACAACGGGAGAGGCCACAGCAGTGAGAGGCCCGCGTACCACACAAAAAAATAAATAAATAAAATTGTATGGAACTACAAAAGACCCCAAATAGGCAAAACAATCTTGAGAAAGAAGAAAAAACCTGGAGGCATCATGCTTCCTGATTTCAAACTATATTACAAGTTACAGTAATCAAAACAGTATGGTATTGGCATAAAAACAGACATGTAGATCAATGGAGAATAGAGAGCTCAGAAATAAACCCACAAGTATATGGTCAATTAATTTACAAGAAAAGAGCCAAGAATATATGTGGGGAAAGAACAGTGTCTTCAATGAATGGTGTTGGGAAAACTGGACAGTCACATGTAGAAGAATGAAAATGGACCACTATCCTACACCATACACAAACGTTAACTCAAAATTCATTAAAGACTTGAATATAAGACCTGAAACCATAAAACCCCTAGAAGAAAACATAGACAGTAACTGCCTTGACATCAATCTTGGTGATGATTTTTGGATTTGACAACAAAAGCAAAGGAAACAAAAACAAAAATAAACAAGTGAGTCTACATAAAATTTTTACAAAGCTTCTGCACAGCAAAGGAAGCCATCAACAAAATGAAAAGGCAACCTACAGACTGGGAGAAAATATTTGCATATCACATATTTGATAAGTGATTAATATCCAAAATATATAAAAACTCACATAACAGAAAAAAAATCTGATTTTAAAATGGGCAGAGGACCTAAATAGACATTTTTCCGAAGAAGACATACAGATGGCCAATAGGTACATGATAAGGTGCTCAATGTCACTAATCATCTGGGAAATGCAAATTAAAACCACAATGAGATATCACTTCACACCTGTCAGAATGTCTATCATCAAAAAGACAAGAAATAACAAGTGCTGGTCAGGATGTGGAGAAAAAGGAACCCTCATGCACTGTTGGTGTAAATGTAAACTGGTACAGCCACTATGGAAAACAGTATGGAGGTTCCTCAAAAAATTAAAAATAGAACTACCAGATGATCCAGCAATTCCACTTCTGGGTACTTATCAGAAGAAAACAAAAGCACTACCTCAAAAAGATATCTGTACCCCCATGTTTGTTGCAACATTATTTACAGTAGCCAACATATGGAACCAACCTAAGCATCCATTAGTGGATGAATGGATAAAAAAACATGATACACACACACACACACACACACACAATGGAATATTATCAGCCATAATAATGAAGGAAATTCTGCCATTTGTGCCAACATGAATGGACCTTGAGGGCATTATCCTAAGTGAAAGAAGCTAGACTGAGAAAGACAACTGTATGATCTCACTTACATGCAGAATATAAAAAAAAAAACCCAAACACCCAAACTCACAGATACAGAGAACAGATTGGTGGTTTGCTAGAGGTGGGGATTGAGGAGTAGGCTAAGTAGGTAAAAGGGGGCAAAAGATACAGACTTCCACTTAAAAAATAAATCATGGGCATGTAATGTACAGCAAAGTGACTACAGTCAATAATACTGTACTGTATATTTGAAAGTTGTTGAGAGCAGATATTAAAAGTTCTCATCCCAAGAAAAAAAGTGTAAGTATGTGTGGTAATAAATGTTAACTAGACATATTTTGGTGATAATTTTGCAATATATAAACATCTAATCGTTATGTTGTACATCTGAATCTAATATAATATGTCAATTACATAATTTTAATATATTATTTAAATTTTAAAAATAAAAGTTTAAACTTTTATTAAACACACATAAAATTATCCTGTCAAACTATCATAAAAATTTCTAACTGCTTTTTCTCATATTTTTCTATTTTTCATCACAAATAATAAACAGTTCACAGACCAGTAGCAAACAGTTTGCAGATCAATTATTGGTCTTCATCCCACACTCTGAGTAACACTGGTCTAAGAGTAACTCCTTATTAAATTTAGTGAGAAACTCATGTAATAAATTTGTGATGAAACAGCAACAACACTGGATGTGTTCAAGTCAAAAAGACCTAATGGGTATGTACTTAAGACATTTAAGACACTGGATAATGATCACAAATAATTCTTTTTTTTTTTTTTAAAGCATTACAGTGGTCAGCCTAACACTGACAATTTTCTTGGTCAAATACTGAAAGAAATTATCCAATAATTTACTATCCTTCCTATAAAACTAATGAGACTATGACACAACCAGCAAGGATTTTCTGGAAAGCAATTCTCATTGTATTGATTTAATTTATTTCTATCACAGTCCACATAATGTTACAGATATAATCTACATACCTCAATTTTTAAAGGCTTTGATTGTGTCCTATATTCCAAAACAAGCTAGAAAATGTTTTAATCTTAAACACCTCTCTACCACTATTAGGGGCCATTATGAATAAGAATGTCCATGGTAAAGCAAACAATCACTGATCATTTACAATGTGCCAGGCATTCTGCTAAGTACTTTAGGTACTATGCTAAAGCTAGCTATCCTCCATGTAAAGAATAACTATCACTTAGTTTATTTACTTAGGTAGAAATAAATTTTAAAATGATGTGGAAAGGGGAAAATCGATAGAAATGAATGTAAGGGTTAAAAAATAGGAGTTACATTACCATAGTTTGGAAAAAGGCTATCTAGACTAGAGATCTGCAAAGTACAGCCCATGGACCAAGTCTGACTGCACCTGTTTTTTTAGAGCCCACAAGCTAGAATGGTTTCACATTTTTAAATGCTTTGGAAAAAATCAAAAGAAGAACAATATTTTGTGACACACAGAAGTTCAGTTTCAATGTCTATAAATAAAGTTTTATTGGAACACAGCCATGCTTATTCTTTTACATCGGTTATAGCTGTTTTCATGCTACAATAGCAAAATTGAGTAGCACTTCGTATGGCTGCTTAGCACACTGCAAACTGCAGTGACACAGTTATAAATCTACAGCCTTTCAAGTGCCACATCACAATTTTTAACTTTATTTTTATTACCAGTGCCTGCTCACCATATCAAAACCAGAAAAGAAGATTAGACTGCAAATGTCACACTTTTAAGGCACAGTGGAGAGTGGATTGTTCTGTTATCAAATTAGATGGCAAAGCACCGTGTTTATTATGCAATGACACTATAGCTGTGCTCAATTGAATCCAATATACATGAGTATTACCAATCAAAGGACTCATCACAATATCCCCTGCCACAGGAAAACAATGGTCAGAAAAAAATAGAAAATTTAAAATGGTGTGTCTCATCATAGGAAAGTTTCTTCACAAAAATAAAAAATGAACATGAGGCTCCGACCAAGTAAGTTTCTGAATGGCTCATTTGTTGGCTAATCAAAGAAAGCCATTTACTGATGGTTAGCTAATTAAGTCATATTTGATTGCAGAAACTGAAGTGTGTCAAGAGAAAATAATCTCTGTCTGAGATTATCAGCCATTCAGTGAGTACAGTTACTCAAAAAGTTGAGGACATTGGGAGCAATCTGAATAGCTGATGAAAAAACAAGGCAAAAAAAACCAACACATATACACACAAGGAAAATGATTTCAAGTAGTTTTCTTTGGTCAAAAGATGTTGTGGATACTGCTCAACTGCTGTTTTTTATTTGAGGAGTCAATGCCAAGTTTGGAGTAACTGAAGAATTAACCTCTATGAACAGTCTGTACGAAACAATTCCAGGCAAGAATATCTTCAAAGTTGAGAAAACACCAGTTCAGTACAACCTATAGTGGAATCTGCTAAAATGTGTTACAACCGATGATGCCAATATATGTGGAGGAGAAAAAGACAAATTTACAAAGCGTGTTTTAAATGTTATGGTTATTCATGGTATTTATTATTCAATCAGCAGGTACCCTGAAGAAAATATTTGAATTAATCATGTGCTACTGAACCAACAGTGTCAAAGGTGAATTTCTCTCACTCCTGTGGGTTTAACTATCCTCAGCTTTGTGAATTTTTGTCAAAAATGGAAGCTGAATATCTTGACTTGCCCTACCATGCAGTTCAAAAACTTTGCAGTGACAAAATTTTATTGTGACTTTTTTAGGTACTGAGACTAAAATTTTTCTAAATGAGAAGCACTACTAACTACTATTATCAAACTGAATGGCTTAGGAAATGAGCTTTTGCTGCAAACTTGATAATGTTTCTTAATGAATTTAACCTAAAATTATAAGGCAAACAGTTGTTAATATGTGAACTTTTTTACTGAAGCAAAGCCAATACAATGCTAATTAATGCTGTTTGAATCATAAATAATATCATGTTGTGTTATCAAGAGTTAAAACAAAAAATAATATCTATATTCCCACACAAATCTGAAATAGATATACTTTCTAATTTCAAATTAAACTCCAGAGAGGGTAAACAACTGTCCCAGGTTTAGCACTTGAAGTCCCAAATCCTGGGTAACCGCTCAGTCCCAGGAAACTAGAACAACTGGTCTCCCTAATTCCAGCAGTGATTTTTGGACCTGAATGCAAATGCAAAGGAAATTTCCATATTTCAAAATCCATCAACTGCAACTGAGGAGCTTCTACTTAACTTGCAACTGGAAGTGATTAATCTGCAATATAATAACATGCTAAAAGTCAAACATCAAAAGAAGAATCTAATAAAATAAGAAGAATTCTATAAAATAAGATGCTGCTCATGGATTGATATCAGTGTGTGGTACTAATCTGTTTGAAAGGGCATATTCAGAGGTGAAATACATGAAATCTCATCAGAGATCAGAATTAACAGATGAATATTTGCAGTTGAGTTTGATGAGAGAGAACACTAACTTTGAACCCCAATCAAATGAAATGCTATCCCCCATTCCAATTAGATGTGTGCCACAAAAACACCTGTAATCAGTTATTATTATTATAGTTTGAATTTCACCAAGACAAACATTTCAGAATCTCTCTCTTGCTATATACGTACTTATATTAATACCTTCAATTTTGCCTATTGGCCTGCAAAGCCTAAAATATTTACCTGGCCCTTTACATTATGTAGGCCCCTCATCTAGACTAAGATGAATATAGTTAAGGGATGGGGACTGTCACAGTTGACAAGAAACTGAATGAAGCAGTAACTGTCTTTTATGAGAAAAATAAACAGAAAGTGGTATGTGTTTAAAAGACTGTAACATACTAGAGTCAGAAGCAATCACTTCATTACACCAATCTCTTTAGATGTCCATCTAGAATCTAGATCATAGATCTTAACAGTTCTGCTATGGAAGTTAATTTTCCTTTATATGAAAAATTGGCATGGATTCAAGGATGATTGACGGTGACTAACATGGTGAAACAGTGTTTATTTTTAAACATTTCGAAAAGTATAGTTGTTTAGCGTAAAGTGTCAGGATCACAGGGAAAGCAATTACTATTTAATTACACAAAGTACACTGGGCTGTTTTATGGTCTATGGAAAACTTTTAAAAACATAAATTAAAGCAGGTTATTTTGTTTTGTTTTAGTTTTGTTTAGTCATAAGAATGATGTATGACTATTAGGAAGACAAAATGTTATACCAGTTTCTGAGAGAGATGGTTAATTTTATACTCCTAGAGAGCTTCCAAAAGAGAATAACCATCTTACTGTAGGCTTTAAACTTTTATCTACCTAACGGCAAGAGCCAATCCATTATTTTAAAAAAATCAAATGTCCCATGAAAGCATTACAATCCATATTTCATAAGATGGCTCCATACCATATTAGAAATGTTATGAAAATTTTAAACTATATAGCTAATATCCCAGTCAATAGAAAAATACCACAAAATAGCAACTAATTTAGAGTTAATGACAGACAAGTAACATGTATTTTTATAAAATATCATCATCATCATGGCATTTCATGGTGCTAGGACTACAAGGAAGAATAAGATTCTGCTGATAAGCTTAAAAAAATTTATAATCTACTTGGTAAGCTAGACTAAATAAATAAAGGAAATAAATAATAATATAAGTGAACATATAGCCTAGTGCCAAATGAGTATATGCATGTGTGCACTAAGTGCTGTAAGAAAAGAGAAACAAAATTGGGACTTATTAATACAACCAATTATATACACAATTACTTGTTTCAAGGATGAAAATATGTAAATTAATGTCTACCTTCTATTCATTAATAATGAGAAACTAGACTGTGGCAGTAATGTCACTTCTTTTTCCTCAGCCTAATATTTAAATTTAAGTAAAGGTGATTCTTTTAAAAGCATCATTTTGATGTACTAAGCCAGAGTCAGCAGGTCTCATATCACTGCTATGAGAGCAAATAACCCACTAAGCAAATATAGTATTCTTTCCCATTGAGAAAAAAAAAAGCCCTCATAAAACTTAACACAGCTCCCCAGGTAACCACCACTAATCACCAGAATTGGCACTTAGACGAAACTTACTTACCATGCAAGTTTTAAGGCATCTCTTTAAGAACAGAAGGAACAATAAAGGCATAGTCTACTCATTTGATTTCAGTACATTAGCCATAACATGTATGTATGAGAATAACTGGTATTTTCATACTATTTTCAAGCTTGGTTATTGCTTTCTCTAGAGTTTTAAGTATTTTATTTATGATTATTTTTAAGTATTTCTCTTTTTAGTGAGGATATTAAAAGGTTCTATTAACAATTTTTATTAAAGCCCTTTATTAGATTTTAAGATAATGAATGTTGTGATCTTTTATTTTAGAAGGAGAAATGAGAGAAGATGGCATAGGACAGGTAAAACTCTTTCTCTTACTGTTTATTAGACATCTAAATTCCAAAAGAAAAGCATACTGTGATTATTCTGAACTCAGGAAAAGCTGCCTACTGGAATACATTAGCTGGAAACAGCTTTCTAGAAAACTATTCAGCTTTTCAGTATTTCAAAGTTGTAATTATTATTAAAATAGTTATTTTTGAAAAACAAAATGATGCATAATGAACTATGCACAAAAGAAATTATATATCTGGAATGTGCCTCAGAATAATCCAGTGGGGAGGAAGCAAGAGGGATAAAATGAATTAAAGTTGCCATGAGTTGATGATTGATGAAGGTGGGTGATGGGTCATATAGTAGTTTATATATACCATTCTCTCTACTTTGCTGTATATTTGAAATTATCCAAAGTTAAACATAAAAATAAAAGGTTTATAACAATAAAGAAGTTATCCAATTCATTTTTATCCCATTTATGTGTAATTTTTGTAAGTAATGCATGTGGGGTCCCTCTCCATCTTCTGTTGCTGACATCACATCTAAGTTCATTTTGAGAGAAGAAATCAATGCCCTGCTATACCAGTTCCAAAAAGGTTTTGTATAAGTCAGAGGAAGCCTCATAATTTTATTAAAAGCCCACAATGGGGACGTCCCTGGTGACACAGTGGTCAAGAATCCCCCTGCCAATGCAGGGGACAGGGGTTCGATCCCTGGTCTGGAAAGATCCCACATGCCATGGAGCAACTAAGCTGGTGTGTCACAACTAACTGAGCCTGCACTCTAGAGCCTGCGAGCCACAACTACTGAGCGCACATGCCACAACTACCGAAGCCCATGTACTTAGAGCCCATGATCCGCAACAAGAGAAGCCACCGCAATGAGAAGCCCATGCACCACAACTAAGAGTAGCCCCCACTCGCTGCAACTACAGAAACCCTGCAAGCAGAAACGAAGACCCAATGCAGCCAAAAATAAATAAAAATAAATAAATCTATTAAAAAAGTTACATAAAAAAAAAAGGCCACAGTGGATTATCACAGTAACTGATTCATTATGAGACTGGAGTTTGAATGATAGTTCCACAATTATGAGAATTATAACTTTGGAAAAATAATTTCATATCTGTAAGTCTCAACTACTTCATCTGTAAAACAGAGATAACTCCACATACCCCACAAAATTTTTGTGAAGCTCTATTGTGACTATGTATGTGGTAGGATTTTGTTAATTATACGGAACTATACTAATGATAGTAATTATTAACATCATTGCTTGAATCTACTTCTTTATGGACGTATCTATATTGAAAATATAATAATTGCTTAGAGGGAACTGCCATATTACAGTTGAATGTGCACGTACAATAATCTGCATTTAATTTGCTAAAGCTTAAAGAAATTTAACCATAAAGTGTATGTATATATATATATATATATATATATATATTTATTTATTTATTTATTTATTTATTTATTTATTTATTTATTTATTATTTTTTGTGTGTTACACGGGCCTCTCACTGTTGTGGCCTCTCCCGTTAACGGAGCACAGGCTGCAGATGCGCAGGCTCAGCGGCCATGGCTCATGGGCCCAGCCGCTCTGTGGCATGTGGGATCTTCCTGGACTGGGGCATGAACCCATGTCCCCTGCATCAGCGGGCGGACTCTCAACCACTGCGCCACCAGGGAAGCCCCAAATTTTATATATTTTTAAATAGCTTATTTTTTAGAACACTAACGGTTAAGGAAAAAAAGAAACTGCAACCTATCAAAACTTTACAGACACATCCACTTGGATGTACGTGAGATTCAATCAAGAAATTGACTTCCCAAGAATCTTTCTGGAAAGGTCATTAAACAGAATAAGAGAAACATCACTTTGAGCTCTACCTACCACGAGTCCCTCCCATCAGGAAACATACACAAGCCTCTTAGATAGCCTCATCCACCAGAAGGCAGACAGCAGAAGCAAGAAGAACTACAATCCTGCAGCCTGTGGAATAAAACCCACATTCACAGAATGATAGACAAGATGAAAAGGCAGAGGGCTATGTACCAGATGAAGGAACAAGATAAAACCCCAGAAAAACAACTAAATGAAGTGGAGATAGGCAACCTTCCAAAAAAGAATTCAGAATAGTGATAGTGAAGATGATCCAGGACCTCAGAAAAAGAATGGAGGCAAAGATCAAGAAGATGCAAGAAATGTTTAACAAAGACCTAGAAGAATTAAAGAACAAACAAACAGAGATGAACAATACAATAACTGAAATGAAAACTACACTAGAAGGAATCAATAGCAGAATAACTGAGGCAGAAGAACGGAGAAGTGACCTGGAAGACAGGATGGTGGAATTCACTGCTGCAGAACAGAATAAAGAAAAAAGAATGAAAAGAAATGAAGACAGCCTAAGAGACCTCTGGGACAACATTAAACACAACAACATTCGCATTATAGGGGTCCCAGAAGGAGAAGAGAGAGAGAAAGGACCTGAGAAAATATTTGAAGAGGTTATATTCGAAAACTTCCCTAACATGGGCAAGGAAATAGCTATCCAAATCCAGGAAGTGCAGCTAGTCCCATACACGATAAACCCAAGGACAAACATGCCAAGACACAGTGTAGTCAAATTGGCAAAAATTAAAGACAAAGAAAAATTATTGAAAGCAGCAAGGGAAAACGACAAATAACATACAAGGGAACTCCCATAAAATTAACAGCTGATTTCTCAGCAGAAACTCTACAAGCCAGAAGGGAGGGCATGATATACTTAAAGTGATGAAAGGGAAGAACATACAACCAAGATTACTCTACCATCCAGGATCTCATTCAGATTTGAAAAAGAAACCAAAAGCTTTACAGACAAGCAAAAGCTAAGAGAATTCAGCACCACCAAACCAGCTCTACAGCAAATGCTAAAGGAACTTCTCTAAGTGGGAAACACAAGAGAAGAAAAGGACCTATAAAAACAAACCCAGAACAATTAAGAAAATGGTCACAGGAACATACGTATCGTTAATTACCTTAAACGTGAAAGGATTAAATGCTCCAACCAAAAGACACAGGCTTGCTGAATGGATACAAAAACAAGACCCATATATATGCTGTCTACAAGAAACCCACTTCAGACCTAGGGACACATACAGACTGAAAGTGAAGGGATGGAAAAAGATATTCCATGCAAATGGAAATCAAAAGAAAGCTGGAGTAGCAACACTCATATCAGATAAAATAGACTTTAAAATAAAGAATGTTACAAGAGACAAGGAAGGACACTACATAATGATCAAGGGATCGATCCAAGAAGAAGATATAACTATTATAAATATATATTCACCCAACATAGGAGCACCTCAATACATAAGGCAACCACTAACAGCTATAAAAGAGGAAATCAACAGTAACACAATAATAGTGGGGGACTTTAACACCTCACTTACACCAATGGACAGATCATCCAAATTGAAAATAAATAAGGAAAAAGAAGCTTTAAATGACACAATAGACCAGATAGATTTAGTTGATATTTATAGGACATTCCCTCCAAAAACAGCAGAATACACTTTCTTCTCAAGTGTGCATGGAATATTCTCCAGGATAGATCACATCTTAGGTCACAAATCAAGCCTTAGTAAATTTAAGAAAATTGAAATCATATAAAGCATCTTTTATGACCACAATGCTATGAGATTAGAAATGAATTACAAGGAAAAAAACGTAAAAAACACAAACACATGGAGGCTAAACAATACGTTACTAAATAACCAAGAGATCACTGAAGAAATCAAAGAGGAAATCAAAAAATACCTAGAGACACATGACAATGCAAACACGACAATCTGAAACCTATGGGATGCAGCAAAAGCAGTTCTAAGAGGGAAGTTTATAGCTATACAAGTCTACCTCAAGAAACAAGAAAAATCTCAAATAAACAATCTAACCTTACACCTAAAGGAACTAGAGAAAGAACAAACAAAACCCAAAGTTAGCAGAAGGAAAGAAATCATAAAGATCAGAGCAGGAACAAGTGAAATAGAAACAGAGAAAACAATAGCAAAGATCAATAAAAGTAAAAGCTGGTTCTTTGAGAAGATAAACAAAATTGATAAACCATTAGCCAGACTCATCAAGAAAAAGAGGGAGAACACTCAAGTCAATAAAATTAGAAATGAAAAAGGAGAAGCTACAATAGACACAGCAGAAATACAAAGCATCCTAAGAGAGTACTACAAGCAACTCTATGCCAATAAAATGGACAACCTGGAAGAAATGGACAAATTCTTAGAAAGGTATAACCTTCCAAGACTGAAGCAGGAAGCAACAGAAAATATGAACAGACCAATCACAAGTAATGATATTGAAACTGTGATAAAAAATCTTCCAACAAACAAAAGTCCAGGACCAGATGGCTTTACAAGTGAATTCTATTAAACATTTAGAGAAGAGCCACACCCATCCTTTTCAAACTCTTCCAAAAAATTGCAGAGGAAGGAACACTCCCAAACTCATTCTGTGAGGCCACCATCACCCTGATACCAAAACCAGACAAAGATGCAACAAAAAAAGAAAATTACAGACCAATATCACTCATGAATATAGATGCGAAAATCCTCAACAAAATACTAGCAAACACAATCCAACAACACATTAAAATGATCATACACCATGATCAAGTGGGATTTATCCCAGGGATGCAAGAATTCTTTAATATACGCAAATCAATCTGATACACCATATTAACAAATTGAAGAATAAAAACCATATGATTATCTCAATAGATGCAGAAAAAGCTTCTGACAAAATTCAATACCAATTTATGATAAAAACTCTCCAGAAAGTGGGCATAGAGGGAACCTACCTCAACATAATAAAGGCCATATATGACAAAAGCACAGCAAACATCATTCTCAATGGTGAAAAACTGAAAGCATTTCCTCTAAGATCAGGAAGAAGACAAGGATGTCCACTCTCACCACTAGTATTCAACATATTTTGGAAGTCCTATCCATGGTAATCAGAGAAGAATAAGAAATAAAAGGAATACAAATTGGAAAAGAAGTAAAACTGTCACTGTTTGCAGATGACATGATACTATACATAGAGAATCCTAAAAATGCCACCAGAAAACTACTAGAGCTTATCGATGAATTTGGTAAAGTTGCAGGATACAAAATTAATGCACAGAAATCTCCTGCATTCCTATACACTAATGATGAAAAATCTGAAAGAGAAATTAAGGAAACACTTGCATTTACCATTGCAACAAAAAGAATAAAATACCTAGGAATAAAGCTACCTAGGGAGACAAAAGACCTGTATGCAGAAAAGTATAAGACACTGATGAAAGAAATTAAAGATGATACCAACAGATGGAGAGATATACCATGTTCTTGGATTGGAAGAATCAATATTGTGAAAATGACTGTACTACCCAAGACAATCTACAGATTCAATGAAATCCCTATCAAATTACCAATGGTATTTTTTACGGAACTAGAACAAAAAATCTCAAAATTTGTATGGAGACCCAAAAGATGCTGAATAGCCAAAGCAGTCTTGAGGGAAAAAAATGGAGCAGGAGGAATCAGACTCCCTGACTTCCAACTATAATACAAAGCTACAGTCAAGACAATCAAGACAATATGGTACTGGCACAAAAACAGAAACATAGATCAATGGAACAAGATAGAAAGCCCAGAGATAAACCCACGCACCTATGGTCAACTAATCTATGACAAAGGAGGCAAGGATATGCAATGGAGAAAAGACAGTCTCTTCAATAAGTGGTGCTGGGAAAACTGGACAGCTACATGTAAAAGAATGAAATTAGAACACGCCCTAACACCACACACAAAAATAAACTCAAAATGGAATAGAGACCTAAATGTAAGACCAGACACTATAAAACTCTTAGAGGAAAACAGAGGAAGAACACTCTTTGACATAAATCACAGTAAGATCTTTTTTGATCCACCTCCTAGAGTAACGGAAATAAAAATGAAAATAAACAAATGGGACCTAATGAAACTTAAAAGCTTTTGCACAGCAAAGGAAACCATAAACAAGACAAAAAGACAACCCTCAGAATGGAAGAAAATATTTGCAAACGAATCAATGGACAAAGAATTAATCTCCAAAATATATAAACAGCTCATGCAGCTCAATATTAAAGAAACAAACAACCCAATCCAAAAATGGGCAGAAGACTTAAATAGACATTTCTCCAAAGAAGACATACAGATGGCCAAGAAACACAGGAAAGAATGCTCAACATCACTAATCATTAGAGAAATGAAAATCAAAACTACAATGAGGTATCACCTCACACCAGTTAGAATGGGCATCATCAGAAAATCTACAAACAACAAATGGTGGAGAGGGTGTGGAGAAAAGGGAACCCTCTTGCACTGTTGGTGGGAAAATAAATTGATACAGCCACTATGGAGAACAGTATGGAGGTTCCTTAAAAATCTAAAAAATGAATTACCATATGACCCAGCAATCCCACTATTGGGCATATACCCTGAGAAAACCATAATTCAAAAAGATGCATGCACCCCAATGTTCATTGCAGCACTATTTACAATAGCCAGGTCATGGAAGCAACCTAAATGCCCATTGACAGACGAACGGATAAAGAAGTTGTGGTACATATATACAATGGAATATTACTCAGCCATAAAAAGGAACGAAATTGAGTCATTTGTTGAGATGTGGATGGATCTAGAGACTGTCATACGGAGTGAAGTAAGTCAGAAAGAGAAAAACAAATATTGTACATTAACGCATGTATGTGGAATCTAGAAATATGGTACAGATGAACCGGTTTGCAGGGCAGAAGTTGAGACACAGATGTAGAGAACAAACGTTCTCTACATATGGATACCAAGGGGGGAAAGCCGCTGAGGGTCTGGATGGTGGTGTGATGAATTGGGCAATTGGGATTGACATGTATACACTGATGTGTATAAAATTGATGACCAAGAAGAAACTGCTGTATAAAAAAATAAATAAAATTTAAAAATTAAAAAAAAAGAAACATCACTTTGTGTACTAAAGTATAGGATAATTATCGAAAATAGGCCACACATCTTTGAGTTCAGATATTAATATAGCTTATGGTCAGATTAGCACTAATTTATACACACTTTATGTTCAGCCCCCTGGTTTCTTGTTTAGGAATTATTATTAAGCACAGATAAAACACAGATTGTAACATCCTGTCATTATTGCTTGCAAAGGTCTTTCTCATGTAAAATTTTCATATGCTACATTTTAAAGTAGGGCTTTGTGTGTCTTTGTATAATTTTCTTTTACTATAATAACTTTTTCAACATATTTCTCTATTTAATCAATTGAATGTATTCAATAAGAAATAAAAATTGTAGCCTGCGCCGGGCGGAGCAGGCGGCGAGCGCCGAGCCGGGCACGCTGTGGCGGAGCTGGGGCCGGGCCGCGACCATGGGCGCCCCGCACCTAGCCTGCCTCCATCCGCGGTCCCGCCCCTCCAGCCCGCTCCTGCCCGGCCCCCGCACTCCTGCCGCCTGATTCCTGCCAGAACTGGAGCTCGCAGGATCCCCCTTCCCCGGCAGTGGCGAGCCAGCTGGTCTCTAGAAGGCCCGCGGGTGAACCCGAGTGTGGAGCAGGCAGTGCCCAGCCAGCCTCACAGATGTGACATGACTGCGGCCGGAGCTTGGCAACAACTCCTCCTCGGAGGTGCCCCGTCTGGACATCTGTGCGAAGAGGGTCTAAAGCAGGTGGTTTGAAAAGCCTCGTGTTCCCTGGAGAGAGGAGGAGATGCAGGGTGACAGCCAGAAAGCCAGGGCATGAACCTGCCGCATCCCTTCTCCTCGCTTTCAGATGTGTTCCTGATCCGAGGTGAAACCATGAAGAGAAGATAAAACAAATAATAATGTTTTTCCGCAATCGCTTCGTGCTGCTGCTGGCCCTGGCTGGGCTGCTGGCCTTCGTGAGCCTCAGCCTTCAGTTCTTCCACCTGATCCCAGTGTCAGCAGCTAAGAATGGAGTGACTAGCAAGAATCGAAAGAGGATCATGCCTGACCCGGTGACAGAGCCCCCCGTAATGGACCCCGTTTATGAAGCCCTTTTGTACTGCAACATTCCACGTGTGGCCAAGCGCAGCATGGAAGGTCACGCTCCGCATCATTTTAAGCTGGTCTCAGTGCATGTGTTCATTCGACATGGGGACAGGTACCCACTGTATGTCATTCCCAAAACGAAGCGCCCAGAAATTGACTGCAGTCTGGTGGCTAACAGGAAACCGTATCACCCTAAACTGGAGGCTTTCATGAGTCACATGTCCAAAGGATCCGGAACCTCTTTCGAAAGCCCCTTGCACTCCCTGCCTCTTTACCCCAGTCACCAGCTGTGTGAGATGGGAGAGCTCACGCAGACAGGGATCGTGTAGCATCTGCAGAATGGCCAGCTGCTGAGGGACATCTATCTGAAGAAACACAAACTCCTGCCCAGTGACTGGTCCACAAAGCAGCTTCACTTAGAGACCACTGGCAAAAGCCGGACGCTGCAGAGTGGGCTGGCTCTGCTTTATGGCTTTCTCCCAGATTTTGACTGGAAGAAGATTTATTTCCGGCACCAGCCCAGCGCTCTGTTCTGCTCTGGGAACTGCTACTGCCCGCTGAGGAACCAGTACCTGGAAAAGGAGCAGCGTCGGCAGTACCTGTTGCGTTTGAAAAACACGCAGCTGGAGAGGACCTACGAGGAGATGGCCAGGATCGTGAACACGTCCACCAAGCAGCTCCGGGCTGCCAACCCCATAGACGCCATGCTCTGCCTCTTCTGCCACAACGTCAGCTTCCCCTGCACCAGGAATGGCTGTGTTAACATGGAGCACTTCAAGGTGATCAAGAGGCATCAGATAGAGAACGAGAGAGAGAGGCAGGAGAAGAAGCTGTATCTGGGGTACGCGCTCCTGGGCGCCCACCCCATCCTGAACCAGACCGTGGGCCGCATGCGGCGCGCGGCCAAGGGCCGGAAGGAAGAGCTCTTCGCGCTCTCCTCTGCTCACGACGTCACTCTGGCCCCGATTCTCAGTGCCTTGGGCCTTACAGAAGCCAGGTTCCCGAGGTTCGCGGCCAGGTTGATCTTTGAGCTCTGGCGAGACAGAGAGAAGCCCGGCGAGCACTCCGTCCGGGTTCTCTACGACGGTGTCGATGTCACGTTCCACACCTCCTTCTGCCTGGATCACCACAAGCGGTCTCCCAAGCCCATGTGCCCCCTCGAAAACTTCGTCCGCTTTGTCCAAAGGGACATGTTCGTGGCCCTGGGTAGTGGTAGCACTAATTATTATGATGCGTGTCACAGGGAAGGATCCTAAAAGGTACCTGGTGCGGCGCCAACAGAATCTCTGCCAATACAGAGGGATGGGAAAGGTCCGCTTCTAGTTCTTTTGGTTGCTAAGGGTACAAGGTGATTTTTAAAGGCCGGAAATCATGCTTGGGGGCCACACAGATTTAGGGTTGAACAGTGAATATGTTGCTGTAATTGGGTACTTGAGTTACTTGGTACACAATGGCCAGTTCACAGAGAAAGGAAGGTACTTTATCATAGCCAGACTTTGCTTAGGATGCCAGAATAATGCTTCGGTATCCAAAGCTGCCAATCCACATATATGTTTTTGATCTGCCTTGGTACTGTATGATGGAACCAGCAAACCTCAGCCAAAAGTTTCTTAATCTGGGACAATCTTACCTTGTCCTTGTTCAGTGAACAATTTCCTGAAGTGATTTATCTAAAATAGGGGTAGGCAAACTTTTTCTGCAAAGGGCCAAATAGTAAATATTGTAGACATTGCGGACCAAGAGGCCACATATAGCGTCTGTCACAGCTACTCGATTCTGCTCTTGTAACTTGAAAGCAGCGACAGACAGCGTGTGAATGAATAAGCATGGCTGTGTTCACAGGCCGCAGAGAACAGGCAGTGGGCCAGGTGTGGCCCAAGGGCTGTAGTTTGCTGATCCCTGTTCTAAAAGCTAGGCTCTACTACAATTGCACTTTCAGCACTTTGCGAGAGAACCAGTTGAATACCCAGAATTATTCAGTGGTGCCTCCAGTAACTTCTGCTAGAAACACAGAATCTGGTCTGTATCCAACATTATAACAAAACTTGAGGGGAAATTAAACATTGAATCAAAATGACTCATAGAAAAATTATTAGAATAATACTTGATGTTCATGATGATTATGGTATAACATCTGAGTATGTCTTAAATATTTGTCTGCTGTAGTCTATTTGCTGTACATGCGGAAATTTTTGTATTCCATTTAGTATTTTTATAGTCTAGGAAAATATTTTCTAAGACCAGTTTTAGATGTGCTCTGATTCCTATGAAATATTCAATTTACTGTATCTGCTTGGGGGCTAGAAGGGAGCCAGAAGCTGAATTCAGGCACTTTCTTCCAATAAAACTAATTATGGCTCATTGCCTTCGACAAGCAGTAGAATTGGATCGATTTTTAAACCATTTTCGTGTTTCTGATGGTAAATTCGAACTGAGTTTTAAATAAGTTTTTGGAAGAACTTTGTTACTAGATAGTTAAATAATCTTTATAAGGTATTTTATATATTAGAAGCAATTATAATTAAATCTGTGATTTCTGACTAAAATGGTGCTAGTTCTGTGCGAAGAAATATAAAGTGAGATTCCCCGATGTCGCTGGTATTCCAACCTTTTCTCTTTGTTTTCTGTCCAGTGTTGCATTTGAATACATCTGTTTCTATTAATAAATTTTTGAAGATTACTCGTACACACACACACAAAAAAAAGAAATAAAAATTGTAAATAATAAAATAACTAATGCTAATATTTATCAAGTGCCTAGTATACTAGGCATATAGTCAGTACTTTAAATGTTTTAATTAAGTTAATTCTCACAACCCTATGAGGTGGATTCTACTATTAGTCCCATTTTATAGACAAGAAAACAGACACAGAGATTAAGTAATTTCCCCACAGTCACACAGCTTGTGAGGTGTACAGCTGGAATTCAATCCCTAACAGTCTGGCTCTGGACCAGGGTTCTCAACCTCAGAGCTACTGACATGTTGGGCCAGATAATTCTTTGTTTTGGAGGTGCCATCCGGTGCATTGTAGGATTAAACATTAGCAGCATACTTGGCCACTACCTAGTAGATGCTAGTAGCTCCCCCACCTCAGTCGTGACAATCAAGTAACATCTCCAGACATTGCCATGTGTCTCCTTGGTGGAGGAGAATGGTAAAATCACCTCCAGTTGAGAAGCACTGCTCCAGAGAAACCCCTACAGAACACTGCCTCTCTAAAAACCACAATATAGAAATATGGAAAGCAGGATATTAAGAAAATTAAAATCACCTATAGGGCTTCCCTGGTGGCACAGTGGTTGAGAGTCTGCCTGCCGATGCAGGGGACGCGGGTTCATGCCCTGGTCCAGGAAGATCCCACATGCCGCGGAGCAGCTGGGCCCATGAGCCATGGCCGCTGAGCCTGCGCATGCGGAGCCTGTGCTCCGCAACGGGAGAGGCCACAGCAGTGAGAGGCCCGCGTACCGAAAAAAAAAAAATCACCTATAATTACACTATCTGGAGATGATAATTAATATTACTCATACTTTTTAGCTTTCCGGGTGCTCCTCCCCAACTACATTCCTATCCGTCTACCTACTCTCACAGTCCTAAATTTTATGTTAATTGCTCCCTTGTTTGTCTTTACGGTTTCCCTGTATGTGGCTACATCCCTAAATAACATGATATTTAGTTTTACTTATTTCTAAACTTCATATAAACAAAAACATAGTGCATTCTTTGTGTTACATGCTTTTTTCATTCAATACTATGTTTTGGAAATAGATTCATGCTGATGTGTATAGATGTAAGTTTATTCATTTCCATTGCCTATTGTATTCCACTGGATGAGTATCATAATTTATTCATCTACTCTACTGTTGATGGACATTTAGGTGGTTTCTAGCTTTTTCTATTACAAACAGTGCTGCTATGAACATTTTTCTACATATCCCTAGGGTATATACCCAAGAATAGAATTTCTGGTGATAGGCAATGCACATCTTAAATTTTAATAAATAATTCCAAATTTTTCCCAAAGTAGTTTTACCAATTTATATTTCCACTAGCGAAGAGTAAGCGATTCCATTGCTCTACAATCTAACACTTAGATTTAACATTCGTATTTCAACTTTTTTGCCATTCCTAGTATCTGTGAAATAGTTTCTTGTTAAGATTCTAATTTGCACTTGCCTAATTAATAATAAGGCTAAACATATGTTCATATGTTTCTGGTTATTTATGTTTCTTCTTTCTAGAAACGCCTATTCCTATCTTTCACTCATTTTTATTAGGTTCTTTGCCTTTTTCTCACTGATTTGGAGGAGTTCTTTACATATTCTGGAACTAATCCTTTGTTAAGTAACTCCTTCCTATTTGTTGCTTGTCTTGTCCCTGTCTTTATGGTTGTTAAAGAGAAATTCAACCACATTATAGATAAGAATGTACCACCTTTTCCTTTATGGTATGTTTTTTATGTCTTGTTTAAGATGTCCTTCCCTCCTCCCAGTGTTACACAGATATTCTTCTGTTATTAAAGCTTTTGCCTTTCACATTTATGTCTAATCCATTTACATAGTTCATTCCTTAGAGAAACCAGGTCGTTTATTCTATATAATGCTTCATATTCTGGGTTTGGTTGATAGATTGCTCATTTAAATTGTTCTTCTGTCCCCTGTTATTTCCTATACACTAGCATTTTAATCCATTTTCTTGCTTCAAGTGCAGCTTTTAGGCAGTTTTTTACATCATATCATGAGGTACATAAATATTTGGTTGCCCCAAGTTTTAGTGATGCTATAATTGACCAACAGATCCAGATGGTATCTGATTCCTCCACTTAAAATTCCCCATCAAACTTCTACTTGGTGGTTTTAAAATACATTGGTGAATGCTGCCTAACAATTTTTTCATGGGGGATTCAAAAATAGGGATTTTCTATCATTTCACGTGTATTTATTACATGCAATTCTTCTGTAAAAAAATTTGTCCTTCATCAACTATTTGGTTTTCATGAAAGGAAGTTTAAAAAAGGTAGGATAAATGCTTGATTCTTTCCTTTTATTTATCAATGTTCAGAGCAGAGATCAGCAAACGTTTTCCATAAAGGGCCAGATAGTAAATATTTTAGGCTTTGCAGACAATGTGGTCTCTGTCACAATGATTCAACTCTGTCATCATAGCAAATAAGCAACCATAGACAATGCTTAAATGAATAAGGATGTCTATGTTCCAATAAAACTTTATTTATGAATACCGAAATTTTGAATTTCATGTAATCTTCACATTATGAAATATTCTTCTTTTGATTTTTTTTCCAGCTACTTAAAATGTAAAAACTCTTCTTGGCTCTCAGGCCTTACAACAATAGGAGGTGGACTGGATTGGGGCCATAAGCCATAGCCTGCCAATCCCTTGTTTAGAGTTATGAATTGGTGCCCTAGCAACCTCCACACATCCAATGAGAGAGTGAGTGTGTGTGTATGTGTGTGTGTATGTGTGTGTTAAAAATCTTTAAGAGTGGATTTTTAGATGCTTGATGCACTCCAATCCCATGTAGTCATTATCAGTTTTGACTCTCCAATTGTTTCCCTTCATGTCGGCTCCTTTCTCCTTTTGATATGCCCCAATTAGCCTTTGGCAGCTGCCTTACTTTTATGGTGCAGCATGTACCTGACTCATATATTCCCTGCCTTAGACTTGGAGTCTACTATTTCTCTAGAGCTATAGCTTTTAGACTTTTTCAGTGAACATAAATACATATTTTTAAAAGGAAAAAAAACCATGAGTTTTAACTGATACTTCCAATTTAAAATTAGGATGAAGAGGGGTTTATTTCATTTATTTGTGGTTTTTTTTTCTTGTAGTTCTTTTTTCTTATGTTAAAAATCTTGGCCCCTAAAGATTAACTCTTTTTTGGTTTTAACTAAACATCAGTTCACTGAAACTGCTTTCACTTAGTCACCAATGACCTCTGAACTGCCAAACCCAATGGACAAATTAGTGCCTAACTCATCACAGATCTCTATACTATTTAACACTCTTGACTTTGCTTTTTATCCTGAAACATTTAACTTCCATCATACCACACTCAACTAGTTCTTCTACCTTGTTATTTCACCTCCTTCTATAACTTTTTATTTGCCTCTAGCCTTTTCTTCTTTAATTTCTATATATTATCCCTTGACATTTTTATCAACTCTCAGGAATCAGCAGCAGAAAGACATTAATTGGTATCTTCAGCCCAGGCTTCATCCAAAGCTTCACACTGATACATCCTGCTCCTGCAAGCCACGGACAGACTAAGATAGCTGTCCCTTCTATGAAGTTCCACAGCATCCTTTGCTTCTCCTATCACCAGAAAGATCACTCTTTATTATCCCTTCTGATTTAATTGTCTCTCCCATAGACTGTTTCTTTTTGTTTTTAACATCTTTATTGGAGTATAATTGCTATACAATCGTGTGTTAGTTTCTGCTTTATAACAAAGTGAACCAGTTATACATATACATATGTCCCCATATCTCTTCCCTCTAGACTATGTTTCTTTTTTTTTTTTTTTTTCGGTACGCGGGCCTCTCACTGTTGTGGCCTCTCCCGCTGCGGAGCACAGGCTCCGGGCACGCAGGCTCAGCGGCCATGGCTCACGGGCCCAGCCGCTCCGCGGCATGTGGGATCTTCCCAAACCAGGGCACGAACCCGTGTTCCCTGCATCGGCAGGCGGACTCTCAACCACTGCGCCACCAGGGAAGCCCCTAGACTATGTTTCTTAAAGGCATTATTTATGTCCATTTTGCTCACCATCTTATCATTAAGAGCAGGCATGGAATTCTGTGGTCAATATTTGTCAAATAACATAGGTACAAATGAATGAATAAATACCTCTTTGACTAGATAATATCTGTTAAAAGAAAAATTTCCAGAAAAAATATATTGACATAACAAGCTTTTATTCAATGATTCATGAAGTTGGCAACATCCAATCTAGTAGATAGAAAGGACCTCTGAATTGCTGTACAAAGTAAGAGATTTTATAGACCAAAGTGAGCAGGAACAAGGAAGTTATACTGGGCATTAGCTGATTGGTTAAAGCAGGGTTACTTTCCTTACATGTTGCAAAGGGAAGTCTTAGGTAACTTGTGCTGAGCAGGCAGGAACTGATTCATTGACCTCGACCATCCTTTTCTAGAAGAGCCAAGCGAAGAAGCTTAGTTTAGCTTTGCTGACATGGGGCTTAGCATGCATGACTCCATCTTGGACCTAACCTGGTTACTTTCACATATCTGAAACATAACATACCTTAAACCAAACTCATCGTTTTATCCTCCAGCCCCAAACTTGATCCTTCTCTTATATGGTTATTTATATGATTCTTGATTTCCTACAACCCACCTACGGCTAATCAAACCAATCATCAAGTTCTGTTGATTGCTCCTAAATATTTCTAGAATCTAGCCCCATTGTAATTCAGATCTTAATTATCTGTACCTGGAATACTGCTTCCTAACTGATATTGTTATCTTTAGTCTATCCTCACCACTGCCACCACGACCTCAAATATAGCCTCCACAAAGCTACCAGAGTGATCTACCTATAATTCCCCTGCCTAAAACCCCATAGGATAAAGGCCAAGCTCCTTATTATGGTATATAAGACTCTCCATTACCCAACCTATGTCCTCTCCAATTTCATCTCCTACTACTCCCCACCTGAGAATCTTGAGTCATTATATATCCCTAATACCTGTTATATCACTTGGCATACTAGAGGTGTCAATATGTCAATAAATATTAATTGAACCAAAGTAGATCTACTAGAACTATTTAGGTATCTTATCGCTAACACTATTTTTTTCCAATATTTTATTATGAAAAATTTCAAATATACAGAAAAGTTGTTAAGACTTTGACAATAAACATACACAAACCTACTACCCAGATTCTACAGTTAATGTTTCATAGTAATTGCTTTATCATATATCTATCCATCAAACCGTCCTTCTATCAACCATCTTATATTTTGATACATTTTGAAGTAAGTTTCAGACATCTGTACACTTCACCACTTTAAGCCACTTTAGCATGCATATCATTAACTGGAGTTTAATGTTTATTTACAATCCTTCCCCTCCCCTTATAAAATGTACAATTAAATGCACAAATCTTAAGTGTTCCATTATATAAGTGTGTATATATATATTATACATAACATATATTATATTATTACAGATTATCTATCTACCTATCTATCTATTTCCATCAATCCCCAGAGGAATTTTAGCCAAACAATTTTCTTAAAATTCATATTCTGCTCAGGCCTGAAGATAGTTTACAGTTAAAGTAAGGAGTGACACTATTTTTAATTACTGCTTATTTTAACCATGACCTAGCCTTAGGCTCATCAGAATATGGACTTTAATTCTAAGAAAAATTCTTTGGGTAAAATCCTCTGCGGAATATATAGAGAAATCCAGATGTAAAGTTCTCTGATGCTTTGAATTAGCTTGCTGTCAAACCTTAATTACTACAGTAGATACATTTTTCTCTAATAGTATACATTACTGCCTCTTTACAACTTTTCAAGAAAAAGTTTGTCCTTCATATTTCCCTGTTCACATTCTCTTTTGTCAAAAAACATGAAAAGAGAATTATGTTACCATGTCTTAATTTGAAATAACTACCATCTGAAGAAAAATTAATATTAGTCTTCATGAAAACAAAAAATGCTCTGGCATTTTCCCCCTGCAATAAGAAAATATTAATTCATCCTCACTTTTACAACTTATAAACCATCTTCACAGTGATCTTACTAACCTCAGGTGCCCTGCAATTTCATAGACTGTTCTCTGATGGATGTAGTACACTTTAAGAAGATTCTTGCCCACTTTCTCCAGAACTATTTTGAAAAACATACTTAAACAGATCTTAACTGAGTTACAGTTAAGTCAGCCACAATGAAGAAAAAACAAATTAGAAAAAGTCATGAATAGTTAAAATGGTAAATTTTATGTATATTTCACCACAATTTAAAAAACAAAAGGAAAAGAAAAATGAAACCACTAGGGGTCTAGCTAGCTCCAGGGAAGGTTCTGGCAGGGATTTCTGCTAATGACAAAAACTGAGGGAAAGAATGTGAGTTCTCTGTTAAACTTTAATCAATACATTTTAAAGAATCTACCTTGGGTTGCATGTTGGAATGAGTTTCCAGGTATGGAGTTTCCAGGTATGGAGCATACCTCTTGTTCCCTACCACTGACTCTGGTCATGGACAAGTAGGTAACAAATCATGAAGTTTTACATCTGATTTGTTTTGCTGTACTACTCATTGGCATACTGTCTGGAAATTTTGGAAATGGTAGAAACCCATTCTTTTTAATATGGAATTATGACAGATACAGCAATTTGCTACTTATATTGCTCTTTCTGCCCTTAGAATCACCCAGGAGGGTTGAGCCTAGGCAGAAGAGAGTAGTACAGATAGAATAGAGTGTATATATGTATACAAATAGATATATCCCCAATATTTACAAATTGATAATTATCCACATTAATAAAGAGCACCTTATATAACTGGAGTAAAAGTATGTAATTTCTAAAAATGTGATAAAAAATATCAATTTTTGTGTTCACTGATCCTTCTATCACAAAGTGTATTAATCTACTTGATGGATGACAACAGCCTCAAATATTTGTTGAGATGGAATAAGTGATAAACTATTCTCATACTTGTTTCCTCCAAAGAATGATTTATTATTATTATTATTATTATTTTTTTTTTTTTTTGCGGTACATGGGCCTCTTACTGCTGTGGCCTCTCCTGCTGCGGAGCACAGGCTCCGGACACGCAGGCTCAGCGGCCATGGCTCACGGAGCCAGCCGTTCCACGGCACGTGGGATCTTCCCGGACCGGGGCACGAACCTGCGTCCCCTGCATCGGCAGGCAGACTCTCAACCACTGTGCCACCAGGGAAGCCCGATTTTTTTATTTTAAAATGTATCAACATATCGCCTAAAGAGGTGAGTTACATAAAACATTAGTTAAAAAAACAAAAGTGTGGAGGGCTTCCCTCGTGGCACAGTGGTTGAGAATCCACCTGCTGATGCAGGGGACGCAGGTTCGTGCCCCGGTCCGGGAGGATCCCACGTGCCGCGGAAGCGGCTGGGCCTGTGAGCCGTGGCCGCTGAGCCTGCGCGTCCAGAGCCTGTGCTCTGCAGCGGGAGAGGCCACAGCAGTGAGAGGCCCGCATACCGCAAAAAAAAAAAAATGTGAACACAGCCATAACACAGTGATCAGTTTTCATAGATACAAACCAATTTATCTCATCTACTTTTTGAAAGATTTGAGGAAATTCCCAAAATTATTTCATAAACAATATCTAAAGTAAAATTACACAAAGCAAAAATCAATTAAAAGTTGCAAAGTAAGAGAAGTTGTTGAATATCTGGGCTGTATTACTCAAATTAAAATTGAGTTTAGCTCTGAATTTGGGGAGTCTAAGGCTAAAAAGGGAAATAGGCATACTTTGGGAGGCAAATGGTATAATAGAAATAATACAGGATTTACAAACAAAATATTTCAGTTCCAGTTTTATTCCACTGCTTTCTCACTGCCACACAACTTCCTTTTAATTGAGGTAGAGTTGATATACAATATTATATAAGTTTCAGATGCACAACACAGTGATTCACAATTTTTAAAGATTATACTCTTGGAACTTCCCTGGTGGCTCAGTGGTCAAGAATCTACCTGCCAATGCAGGGGACATGGGTTCGAGCCCTGTCCAGGAAGATCCCACATGCTGTGGAATAACTAAGCCCATGTGCCACAACTACTGAGCCCCTGCTCTAGAGCCTGCGAGCCACAACTACTGAATCCGCGTGCCACAACTACCGAAGCCTGTGCGCCTAGAGCCCATGCTCCACAACAAGAGAAGCCACCACAATGAGAAGCCTATGCACCACAACGAAGAGTAGCCCCCGCTCTCCGCAACTACAGAAAGCCTGTGCGCAGCAACAAAGACCCCACACAGCCAAAAATAAATAAATAAATTTATTTTTAAAAAGATTATATTCTATTTATAGTTACTATAAAATATTGGCTATATTCCCTGTGTTGTACAATATACCCTTGCAGCTTATTTTATACATAATAGTTTGTACCCCTATATTGCCCCTCCCTCCATTCCCTTTCCCCACTGGTAACCACTGGTTGTTCTCTATATCCATGAGTCTACTTCTTTTTGTTATATTCATTAGTTTGTTGCATTTTTTAGATTCCAAACATAAGTGATATCATACAGTATTTCTCTCTCTCTGACTTATTTCACTTAGCATAATACCCTCCAAGTCCATCCATGTTGCTGCAAATGGCAAAATTTCATTCTCTGTTATTGCTGAGTAGTATTCCATTGTATATACCACATCTTATTTACCAATTCATCTGCTGATGGACACTTAAGGTTCCTTCCATATCTTCACTATTGTAAAAAATGCTGCTATGAACATTGGAGTACAGGTATCCTTTTGAATTTGTTTTCATTTTCTTCATTTCATTTTCTTCAGATATATATAGCCAAGAGTGGAATTGCTGGATCATATGGTAGTTCTATTTTTAGTTTTTTCAGCAACCTCCATAATGTTTTCCACAGTGGCTGCACCAATCTGAATTTCCACCAACAGTGTACAGGGTCCCCTTTTCTCTACATCCTCACCAACATTCCTTATTTGTGGTCCTTTAATGATAGCCATTCTGAAAGATGAGAGGTAATATCTCATTGTGGCTTTGATTTTCATTTCTGTGATGCTTAGTGATGTTGAGCATCTTTTCGGGTACCTTTTGGCCATCTGTATGTCTTCTTTGGAAAAATGTCTATTCTGGCCTTCTGACCATTTTTTACGGGTTGTTTGTTTGTTTTGATAATGAGTTGTATGAGCCGTACATATATTTTAGATATTAACCCTTTATCGGTCATATCATTTGCAAATATTTTCTCCCATTCCATAGGCTATCTTCTCTTTTTGTCAATGGTTTCCTTTGCTGTGCAAAAGCTTTTAAGTTTAATTGGGTCCTATTTATTTTTCCTTTTGTTTCTTTGCCTTAGGAGACAGATCCAAAAAAAATATTGCTACAATTTATGTCAAAGAGTGTTCTGCCTGTGTTTTCTTCTAGGAGTTTTATGGATTCCGGTCTTAAATTTAGGTCTTTATTCCATTTTGAGTTTATTTTTGTATAAGGTGTGAAAAAATGTTCTAATTTCATTCTTTTACATGTAGCTTTCCCAGCACCACTTATTGAAGCGACTATCTTTTCTCCATTCCATATTCTTGCCTATTCTGTTGTAGATTAATTGACTGTAGTGTGTGGGTTTATTTCTGAGCTCTTTATTCTGTTCCACTGATCTGTTTCTGTGCCAGTACCATACTTTTTTTTTCATTTTTTAATTGAAGTATAGTTGAAGTACAATACTATATATAAGTTACAGGTGTACAATATAGTGATTCTCAATTTTTAAAGGTTACATATATTCCAGGATTCCATGATCATCAGCAACCTCACTGTTACTGGAAGCACATTCAATCTCTTAGTAAATAAATAGCAATGGTGATGAATTTTGATTGCTGTGAGTATATACTGTTTTGATTACTGTAGCTTTGTAGTAGAGCTTGAAGTCGGGGAGAGTGATATCTCCAACTCTGTTCTTTCTCAAGATTGTTTTGGATATTTAGGGTCTTTTGTGTTTCCATATAAATTTTTAAATTATTTGTTCTAGTTCTGTGAAAAATGCCACTGGCAATTTGATAGGGATTGCACTGAACTGCAGACTGCCTTGGGTAGTAAGTGTGGTCATTTTAACAATATTAATTCTTCCAATCCATGAAAAAGGCATACCTTTTTCTTATTAAGGTATAGTTGATGTATAATATGTTTCAGGTGTACAACATAGTGATTCACAATTTTTAATGGTTATATTCCATTTATAGTTATTATAAAATATTGGCTATATTTCCTATGTTGTACAATGTATTCTTGTAGCTTATTTTATATACATAGTAGTTTTTACCTCTTAATCCCTTACCCCTATCTTGCCCCACTCCCTGCCCTCTCCCCACTGATAACCACTAGTTTGTTCTCTATGTCTATGAGTCTGGAAAATGGTATATCTTTCCATCTGTTTGTGTTTTATTCAATTTCTTTCATCAGTGTCTTACAGTTTTCCAAGTACAGGACTTTTACCTCCTTAGGTAAGTTTATTCCTAGTTCTTTTTTTTTTTAAACTATAAATGGGATGTTTCCTTAATTTCTCTTTCTGATATTTTGTTGTTAGTGTATAGAAATGCAACAGATTTTTGTGTATTAATTTTGTATCCTGCAACTTTACCATATTTATTGATGAGCTCTAGTAATTTTTTGGTAGCATCTTAAGGATTTTCTAGGTATAGTATCATGTCATCTTCAAACAGTGACAATTTTACTTCTTCCTTTCCAATTTGGACTCTTTTTTTCTTTTTCTTGTCTAATTGCTATGGCTAGGACTTCTAATACTATGTTGAATGAAACTGGCAAGAGTGGGCATCCTTGTGTTGTTCCTAATCTTAGAGAAAATGCTTTCAGCTTTTCACCGTTGAGTAAGATGTCAGCTGTGGGCTTATCATATACGACCTTTATTATGTTGAGGTATATTCCCTCTATACCCACTTCTATCATAAATGGATGTTGAATTTTGTCAAAAGCTTTCTCTGCACCTATTGAGATGATCATATGGTTTTTACTCTTCAGTTTGTTAATGTGATGTATCACATTGATTGATTTTGTGGATATTGAACCATCTCTGCATTCCTGGGATAAATCCCACTTGATCATGCTGTATGATCCTTTTAATGTATTGTTGAATTCAGTTTGCTAGTATTTTGTTGAGGATTTTTGCATCTATGTTCATCAGTGATATCGGCCTATAGTTTCCTCTTTTTGTGTAGTATCTTTTTCTGGTTTTGGTATCAGGATAATGCTGGCCTCACAGAATGAGTTCAGAAGCATTCTTTCCTCAGCAATTTTTCCAAATAGTTTAGAATGACAGGTGTTAACTCTTCTCTCAATGTTTGGTAGAATTCACCTGTGAAGACATCTGGTCCTGGATGTTTGTTTATTGGGAGTTTTTTTTTCCTTATTATTATCAATATTACTGATTCAATTTCATTACTGATAACTGGTCCATTCATATTTTCTATTTGTTCCTGGTTCAGTCTTGGGAGAGTGTACCTTTCTAGGAATTTGTCCATTTCTTCTAGGTTGTCCATTTTATAAGCAAATAGTTGTTCATATTAATCTCTTATGATCCTTTGTATTTCTGTGGTGTTGGTTGCAACTTTTCCTTTTTAATTTCTGATTTTTTTGATTTGGGCTCTCTCCCTTTTTCTCTCAATGAGCCTAGCTAAAGGTTTGTCAATTCTATTTATCTTTTTACAGAACGATCTCTTAGGTTCATTGATTTTTCTATTGTTTTTTAGTCTCTATTTCATGTATTTCTGCTTTGATCTTTATAATTTCTTTTCTTCTACTAACTGGGTTTTGTTTGTTTTTTTCCTAGTTACTTTAGGTGTAAGGCTAGGTTTATTTGAAATTTTTCCTGTTTTCTGCAGTAAGCTTGCATCACTATAAATTTCCCTCTTAGAACTGTTTTTGTTGCATCCCATAGATTTTGGATTGTTGTATTTTCATTTGTCTCCAGGTATTTTTTTATTTACTCTTTGATTTCTTCAGTGATCCATTGGTTGTTCAGTAGCATATTGCTAGCCTCCACATGTCTGTGTATTTGTATTTTTTCCTTGTAGTTGATTCCTAGTCTCATAGTGTTGTGGTCGGAAATTTTGCTTAATGTGATTTCAAGTTTCCTAAATTTACCAAGGCTTGTTTTGTGGCCTAGCCTGTAATCCATCCTGGAGCATGTCCCATGTGCACTTGAGAAGAATGTATATTCTGCTGCTTTGGGGTGGAAATGTTATATATATATCAATTAAGTCCATCTGGTCTAAATGTGTCATTTAAGGTCACTGGTTCCTTATTGATTTTCTGTTTGCACAATCTATTGATGTAGATGGGGGGTTAAAGTCCCCTACTATTATTGTGTTACTGTTCATTTCTCCCTTTATGTCTGTTAATATTTGCTTTATGTATTTAGGTGCTCTTATATTGGGTGCATACTTATTTACAATTGTTATATCTTCTTGTGGAACAGTCTTTGTCTTAAAGTCTATTTTGTCTGATATATTTATTTCTACCCTGGCTTTCTTTTGATTGCCATTTGCATAGGATAACCTTTTTCCATCCTCTCACTTTCAGTCTGTGTGTGTCTTTAGATCTGAAGTGAGTCTCTGGTAGGTGGCAAATATATAGGTCTTGCTTGTATCCATTCAGTCACTCTGTCTTTTGATTGGGGTATTTAGCCTATTTATAATTAAAGTAATTATCTATATATACATTCTTACTGCCACTTTGTTAATTGGCTTTGGGTTGTTTTTGTCTTTTCTCTTTGTTCCTTTCTTCTTCTTTGTTCTATTTTCTTGTGATTTGATGACTATCTTTAGTGTTACGCTTGGATTCCTTTCTTTTTTTGTATATTTATTATAGATTTTTGGTTTGTGGTTACCAGGAGGTTTATATATAGCAATCTCTTTATATATACATTTGTTTATTTTAAGTTGCTGATCTCTTAATTGCAAACACATTTTAACAACCCTGCATTTGTACTCTCCTCCTCTCACAATTACTTTTCGTGATGCTACGTTTTACATCGAATTGTTTTGTGTATCCATTAACTGCTTATTGTGGATATAGATGATTTCACTATTTTTGTTTTTTAACTTTCCTACTACCTTGTACATGGTTGATTTTCTACTTTTACTGTATGTTTGCCTTTACCAATGAGCTTTTTCCTTTTCGTAATTTTCATGTTTCTTTGGCCTTTTCTTTTTCACTTTAACGTATCTTGTAAAGCTGGTTTGGTGGTGCCGAACTCTTTTAGCTTTTGTGTGCCTGTAAAACTTTTGATCTCACCATCAAATCTGAATGAGAGCCTTGCCAGATAGAGTATTCTTGGTTGTAAGCTTTTCCTTTTCATCACTTTAAATATATCATGCCACTCCCTTCTGGCCTGAAGAATTTCTGCTGAAAAGTCAGCTGACAGCTTTATGGGAGTTCCTTTGCATGTAACTTGTTGCTTTTCCCTTGCTGCTTTTAATATTCTGTCTTTATCTTTAATTTTTTGACATATTAATTACAATGTATCTTGGTGTGTGTTGATCCTGTTTAGGACTCTGTGTTTCCAGGACTTGGATATCTATTTCCTTTCCCAGGTTAGGGAAATTTTCAGCTATTATGTCTTCAAACATGTTCTTGGACCCTTTCACTCTTCTCCTTCTGGGACCCCTATAATTCAAATGTTAGTATGCTTAATGTTGCCCAGAGGTCTCTTAAACTGTCCTTGTTTCTTTTCATCTTTTTTTCTGTTCAGCATCACTGGTTTCCACTATCCTGTCCTCCAGCTCACTGACCTGTTCCTCTGTATCATTTAGTCTACCATTGATTCCTTCTAGTGTATTTTTCATTTCACTACTGTATTCTTCATCTCTGGTTGGTTGTTCTTTATATTTTCCAACTCTAATCAACTTCTCACTCTGTGTGTCCATTTTTCTCCCAAGTTATTTGATCACCTTTACAATCATTATACTGAACTCTTTCTCAGGGAGATTGCCTATCTTCACTTAGTTCTTCTTTTGGGGTTTTATCTTGTTTCATCATTTGGAACATGTTCCTCTATTGCCCCATTTTGCCTAACTTGCTGTTTTATTTCTATGTATCTGGTAGGTTGGTTACATTTCCTGTCCTTGAAGACGTGCCTTTTTGTAGGAGATGTCCTATGCATCCCAGCAGTGCACTTCCCTCTCGTCACCAGAGCTATACGCTCTAGGGGTGTCCCCTACATGAGCTGTGTGGCCCCTTCTATTGTAGTGGGCTGACTAATGTAGGTGGTCTGGTAGGCTTGGTTGGTCCCTGGTCCAGTTGGTTGCCAAGCCCTGCCTTGTGTGAAAGCTGCCAACTGCTGGTTGGCAGGGCTCTGTCACAAGGCAGCTGGCTATGAAACCCTAGGGGGCCCCAGGGTGGGTACTGGATCACTGGAGGCTGGAGTCTGGGTCCAGAAAATCCTGGGGCTGGTGCCCACCCACTAGTGGATGAAACCAGGTCCTGGAGCTAATGCCAGCCCATGCTGAGCCAAATCCTGGGGTCTGGCTGCAGGGCCCAGGGGTCCCAGAGCTGTTGTCAGACTGCTGGTAGGTGCAGCCTGTTCCTGACACAGCTGGCTGCAGTGTCCGGGGTGTCTAGAAACTTGTGTTGACCTGCTGGTGGGCGGAGCTGGGGGCTGGTGCTACCCTGCTGGTGGGCAGGCTGGTTCCACAGGCTGCCGGGCTGTTGCTGCCCTGGGGCTGGTGTTCACATGCTGATGGATGAAGCTGGTTCCCAGGATCTCTGGCTGCAAGGCCCTGGGGGGTTCCCAGGTTTAGTGCCTACAAGATGGTGTGTGGGGCTGAATCCTGGGCCTTGGTGGGCAGAGCCATGTCCAGGAGTAGCTGTGGGCTCAGGGGGTCTTAAGGTAACCTGTCTGCTGGTGGGTGGGGCTGTGTCCCTGCCCAGTTAATTGCCTGGCCTGAAGCGTCACAGTACTTACTGGTGCCTACATGCTGTTGGGCAGAGGCCAGGCTGGGTCTTGAGGTTAATAAGCTAGAGGGAGAATTCCAAAATGGCGCTTGCCAGCACCAGTGTCCATGTGGTAGAAGAAGTTCCCCAAAATGGCTGCCACCAGTTTCTGTGTCCCCAGGGTGACCTCTAGTTGCCTCTCTGGAAGACTCTCTAAGATCACCAGGTTGGTCTGATCCAGGCTCCTTTCAAATAACTGCTTCTGCCCTTGTTGGGGCTTGTCTTCCCGGCACAGGCTCCTCGGGCTAGGGAGCCCAATATGGGGCTCAGAGCTCTCTGTCCTTTAGGAAGAACGTCTGCAATTGTAATTATCCTCCTGTTTGTGGGTTGCCCACCTGGGGGTATGGAACTTGACTATACCGCAACTCCATTCCTCCTGCCCATCTCGTGGTAGTTCCTCCTTTATACCTTTAGTTGTAGATCTTCCCTGGTAGGTTCTGGTCTTTTTCATCAATAGTTTTTCTGTAAATAGTTGTAATTTTGTTGTGCCCATGAGAGGAGGTGAGCTCAGGGTCTTTCTCTTCTGCCATCTTGGCTGATCTCCCCCTGCCACACACTTCTTTATACCTATTCCCTAATTTGTAAAATGAAAACAGTTATACTTACTAACATCACAGGATTGATATGTTAAATTAGATAATGCAAAAGGATTTTATTAACTCCAAAACACTGCTCATTATTATTGCTTTTATTGACTTACTTTTTTAAAGTATGCAAATAATAAATTCTTCTGGATAGAAACATTTTTCTAGCACTGGATTTCACACTCAAAAACTGTGTTAGAGGGCTTCCCTGGTGGCGCAGTGGTTGAGAGTCCGCCTGCTGATGCAGGAGACACGGGTTTGTGCCCTGGTCCGGGAAGATCCTACATGCCACAGAACAGCTAGTCCCGTGAGCCATGGCCACTGAGCCTGAGCATCCAGAGCCTGTGCTCCTCAACGGGAGAGGCCACAACAGTGAGAGGCCTGTGTACCGCAAAAAAAAAAAAAAAAACTGTGTTAGAAAACTGAAAAACAAACTAAACATGTCTTCATGTAGGGTTTTTTTTTTTTTTTTTCTTTTTGCGGTATGCGGGCCTCTCACTGTTGTGGCCTCTCCCGTTGCGGAGCACAGGCTCCGGATGCGCAGGCCCAGCGGCCATGGCTCACGGGCCCAGCCGCTCCGCGGCATATGGGATCCTCCCAGACCGGGGCACGAACCCGTATCCCCTGCATCGGCAGGCGGACTCTCAACCACTGCGCCACCAGGGAGGCCCCATGTAGGGTTTTGAAAAAGACAAAAATCCTATTCCCATGATGTTTTTATTATAAATCTTCTATAAATGCTGAGGGAATTACATTGAATAATAATTCAGTGAAGACAATTCTGTGGAAAGGTGAGATGACATGTTCTAAGTACATTCCTTTCTGATTGTTTACTTAACACAGAAGTAGTTGGAAAGTTAGTTAGCTTATCTACAAACTTGTCTCTCATAAGTACCAGAAGCCTCAAGCTAGCCTTTGGCAAGTGCTAGACTGTAGTCAGTGAGGTTTCATTTTCTAGAAAGAACATCAAGCACTGCAACTCTGGAATGCTGATTAAGAAGAAATTGCTATATGATACCAAATATGTGAAAAGAAGAGTTAATATTCAACAGTGAAACTTGAATAACTTGACAACTTTATCAGGAAAGCTTTTCCTGTTGTGTAGAGATGAACTATGGCATCTGTTAAATGACAGGAATAGGCAATCATAGGAGTTAATCATAAAACAGCCTGTGGAACACATGTTGTTAGGCATAAAAAAGTGGGGAAAGTACTAGAGAGGGAAATAAGAACTTAATTCTAATCCCAACTCTGCCACTAAGTGAGTGACTTTGGACAAAACACTTATCTCACATGAGCCTCAGTTTCCTCAACTGTAAAATGAAAGAATTTCAGATTAGAAAACTTCAAGGTTTCTTCCGTCTCTAAAATAGTATACTTCTGGGATTTAATTACTGTTGAGCCAAATCAGAAGCTTTATGAGAGACAATCAGTAACACAGGGGAAACCTAACATTAAATAATGAGATGATCACTTAGTGTATTAAAAAAAGGGTATTTATATTAATTAAATGAGCAACATGTCAAAATCTACTTTGTAGCAAAGCAAACCTTAACTTGTCTGTAGAATTTGCTTACAAAAGTCTGTGTACGTTTCAAAGAAAGTGACCTGGTATTACCCAACATTAGGTAACAGCAACAGGGTGTGGCTCAGAATATGTACTTAACTATATGTAGAAATCAAATGACGGCCTGGGGAAAACCCTTTTGTTGAAGTAAATTATTACAAGAATTAACATGTAGCATTCAGTCAAGGGTAAGCACAATTTCAGCACGTAATAAAATGAAGAGCAGCCTCTGTTGAAACCACTACTTCCGGTTACCAAACAAAATCACTTCCTCCCAAACTAGGAAAGAAACAAAGCAAAACTACCAATTCTAGAGTGTTTATCCAGAAGCCTAAAATTTCATAAACTTTGGTACAATAATTCTATTTCTACAGCTCTATACCAAGGAAATAATCCTAAACACAGAAGAAACTTCATGCCTAAGAATGTCTATCATAGGGTCATTTATAAAAAAGAAGAAGTTGGGAACAATATAAATTTAACCAAAAAAAGGAATGGTTAAGTAAAGCTATAGTAATTAATATAATAAAATTTAGCCACTGAAAACAAAGACTTTGTGGGAGCACTGAGAAGTGTTTAAAGTAAGGCCAAAAAACTCAAAAGCCAAATACAGTAATTCTCCTACACACGAATCTTCAAGTTGCAAACTTTCAAAGATGTGAACGTGCGTTTGCATGTCCAATCACGTAAGTTAGTTCACATGTCTGGCGTACATTGTCACGTGCGTGTATCCTCTACAAGTGGTTGTGCTTTTGTGCACTTTATTGTACAGTATTGTATAGAGTACAGTAGTACAGTATCTTTATTTCAAGCCCAGGATGTCCAGAAGCAAGCCTTAAAGGAGTGGTGACATAGCTGGTACTGCTAAGAAGCGCCAGGCAATAACAATGGAATCTGCTGTGCAACAGGAGGAGCTTAGTAATGAGGACCTGATGGAATTGGAGGCCCAGATAAAGGACAAAGAGAGACAAGAGGAAGAAGAAGTAACTGAAGACCCGAAGAGATTCACGACACAGGAAATGGCAAGGGGATTTTCTTTGAGGAGGCACTGTTACGTTTTTGAGGCACAGGACGGAAACATAGAACAGTACACAAAGGTTGCAGCAGCCGTTCAAAATGCAATCCAGTGCTACCGTGTCATCTACGACAAGAAAAAAAGAGCTACTACCCAGACATCACTGGATCATTTATTCAAGAGGGTAGATAGGTAGAACTGAATTCAGCAAGGAACAAGAACCTGGGCCATCAACGTCAGGTGTGAGTGAAATTGCATCTTGCCCTCCATGTCTTATTGCTGATGATCCCTCAGCTCTACCATCTCCCACCTCCTCTCCCTCCTCCAGTCAGTAACTCTTCTTGCCTGTTCACTTGATGCCAGCCCCTGTATGCCAGCTGTTGTACTGTACTACTGTACTTTTCAGGATACTGTACTGTAAGATTAAAAATGTTTTATTTTTGTGTTTATTCTTTATGTATTATTTGTGTGAAAAGTATTATAAACCTATTACAGTACAGTACTGTATAGCCAAGTGTGTTAGTTGGGTACCTAGGCTAACTTTATTGGACTTACAAACAAATTGGGCTTAAGAACTCACTCTCAGAACGGAACTCGTTCGTATGCAGGGGACTTACTGTATGTACAGAACTGCACATACAATATGCTTTCAGCTGTGTTTAAAAAAATAAGTAAAACATATATGTGGAAAAATGTGACAGGAAGCAAATACACATTAAACCATAGTTTTATATGACTGGTGGGACTGTGGGTAAATTTTAGTACATTTCTGTGTTTCAAATTTTATTTAATTAATATACTTTATCTTTAATAATGATTATATAATTGAGTATGCAAAATACATTATTGCATTACTCATTAAAATATTCCTCTAAGGTAAATAGGGTACAAGTTAAGGTTATTTAGCATGGAATACACAGTCATGGAAACCTTGGAAATGTCTAGAAGTAAGTCTTTAAAAAATAAAATGGATTTTAAAGGAAATCCTTCAAAGGAAAAAAAATGTTAAGTCCTGGGAGATCACTGAGAAATTAATTCTATGATTTTTACTTTTTTAAATGTAAGTTCTAATGTAAAACAGGCTTTAAGGCCTGGATAGAAGGCACCAAAGAACATCAAGAATATGGCTGAACCAGATGACACTTCTTGTATGCAAAGTCTGGCCTTCCAGCAACGATTATAACCAGATATTAGGAAAATAAAATAATTTACCTAGGATCCCTGCCAGTCAGTATACAAGACCAAAAGCTAAATCCAGGTTTCTTGACCATTCTAGTGGTATAGAAAATAGACTTTGTATGGCAGCTTATAAACCAGGAGATGGAGCTTAATATTTTTAAAATATCAGTGCTTACGTTTTTTATTTTTAAATTAAAAGCTACCTAAAACCCCTGAACTTGCCAGCACACACACAAGCCTCAGGCAATATTAAATTACTCATTCTTCTTGTTACTTGTTTTTCCAGGTTGGTGTGTGTGTGTGTGTGTGTGTATGTGTGTGTGTGTAAATCAGGATCCACAGGCACATGCATACATACAAGTTTCCCTTACCTGCCAGTCCCACACCTGTTTTCTTTGAGATATGACTACTTAAAATAGAATAATGTAATGACTTTCTGAAAGGTTTCTCTTAGTACAAAGAACTTTCAAGATATAGCTTAAGGAATAAAATTTTAAATAATTTTTAATAAGAGTAATATCTCCAGTTATGACATGTTAGTTTAAGTATTAACCATCATGCCTACTCTCTTTACCTTTCCCCTTTACCATTTCAACTCTAATTAGGTTATCTCCAAACTTTCAAAAATGTCCCCACTGTATTGTTTTTTCAAATAAAATTACTCACATTTAGTCTTACATTTAAACACTCTCCAACTTCAGAATCCTATCATAAAATCCTTTGTTTTTCTATACTTGATAGGGTTGGTGGGGAGATATGAAAGACAGAAAGAATAAGAAATGGGAAATGGATGAGATTCTTGTTAGTATCTCTTTGTAGCTTCATACAGTTTTATAAAGGGCTTATAAACACATGATCTTTTCTATGAACCATTATCTCAAGAGCCACTATTAAATACTCAGTAAAACATCAAAATTAAGAAATATATGCATGGGACTTCCCTGGTGGCACAGTAGTGAAGAATCCACCTGCCATTGCAGGGGACACAGGTTCGATCCCTGGTCTGGGAAGATCCCACATGCTGTGGAGCAACTAAGCCCGTGAGCCACAACTACTGAGCCCACGTGCCAAAACTACTGAAGCCCACGTGCCTAGAGCCCATACTCCACAACAAGAGAAGCCACTGCAACGAGAAACCTGCGCACCATATCGAAGAATAACCCCCACTCACCGCAACTAGAGAAAGCCCGCGCACAGCAACGAAGACCCAACAGAGCAAAAAATAAATAAATAAATTAATTAATTAATTAAAAAAAAGAAATATATGCTACATGGGACCTTTTAGAACAGATAGTATTGTAAAATCAAATAGGTGGGGACTTTCCCGGTGGTCCAGTGGTAGAGAATCCACCTTCTAATGCAGGGGATGTGGGTTCGATCCCTGGTCAGGGAACTAAGATCCACATACCGTGGGGCAACTAAGCCCGTGTGCCACAACTACTGAGCTCGCGCAACTCGACTAGAGCCCGCGGGCTACAAACTAGAGAACCCATGTGCTCTGGACCTCGTGCGCCACAACTACAGAGCCCACGCACCCTGGAGCCTGCATGCCTCAACGAAGATCCCATGTGCCACAACTAAGACCCGACGCAGCAAAAATAAATAAAATAAAAATAAATAAATAATAAATCTTAAAGATAAAATCAAATAGGTGGAATCACAAATGAAGACCCACAGTTTGCAACATTTCAGATGCTTCCAAATTTCAACTAACATCTTATCCTTCCTTCTTTAATGTCTTATGCTTCATATGTTATCTCTCTTCACTGATTTTTATAAACACTCTAGCAAAATTTTAAGAGTAAGATAAATACACAGTTCTCTTGTTTACACATAAACAATTCATTTAAAACTTTTTATTTTGTTTCACTGTTTTTAAATAGTTAAATTAAGAGTATTAAAGATATAAATATTAAGTCAATTATTTTTTACTCTCTGCTTAAATATGATTTTAATTGTTTCTATTTGTTTACTTTCAGGAAATCGGAGATGGTGGTTCTCTCAGAATGGTTCACTTCGGTTTGGTATAAATATGAAACTTGTTTTTTATTTTTAAAAAACCCACATTTTTCACATCTAAACTTTTTCATGGCCTGATATAGATTAAAATCTCCCTATATGAATTAAAAAGAGGAGAGATAATATGAATTAAATTCAGAATATTTTCAAAGTAAAGTTTTATTAGTTTCAAAAACATGCAGCATAACAGCAAAGTCATCTTAAGTAAAAGTCTTTAACTTACTTATTTTCAATAATGTAAAAATTTTGAAGTTCCTTAAATTGTACATTATTAGGTGCTTCAAAAGTAGGATATTTAAACTTGGTTCTCCCAAGTATTTTAAACATCTCCTCTTGTGATATTGTTTATATTATTAATTTGCATGATGAATAAAGTATTTATTAAGCGAAAAGTTCAGCCCAGGCCCATTGTTGGAAGACAATTTTCCATGGGTCTCTTGAATTACTGATAATGAGGCACTGACTGCCCCTTGGAACACAGATACTATCTCCTTCTGGAGCAATATGTTTACAACCTGTTATAAAAGGTTTGAATTCCCTAAGCTCAGAGTTCCTACCCTTTACACAGCCCAGTGAGTGTGCAAGCATCACCTGGCCCTCTTCACATCACCCTGTGGGAATGGGACTTAGGAAACCAATGCCCACCCCGCAAAAAAATGTTGATACTCTAGCAACTATTGCTGTAAGTAATAAACTCTCTTTTGTCTCTGACCCAGAGTCTCATGTCTTCTACCAGCATGAAACTGTAGTTTGATAACTTGTTGGCTTGCAAGTAGGGTAAAAATCTCAGACCCTTCACAGTTCTTGATCTCCATTCATTAGCAGGTAGCACATATTTTACAACTGTAAATGTCTATAATAATCAACATCTTTTTCAAATATTGTATATGAGGTACATTATATATTTAAATCTTATAGTTAAGAGTTAATTAGATTGAAGTCTTTTATACTTCGGATTTTTCTCCCTACTTCCTATTCCCCTGTACCACTACCAGAGGGTACAATACAGAAAGGAGGTGAAACCCAAATTAGATTTTTCAACATGCTCTGGAAAAGTTTTAGTAATACATAGTACCTGAACCATACTAAAAAGAGATGAAAAGTTACCGGCAAATTTTCTTTTTACTATTCCTATTTTTCTTTAGCATAATAATCAAAAAAGTTAACTGATTTTTTTTTTTTTTTTTTGCGTTACATGGGCCTCTCACTGTTGTGGCCTCTCCCGTTGCGGAGCACAGGCTCCGGACGCACAGGCTCAACAGCCATGGCTCACGGGCCCAGCTGCTCCGCGGCATGTGGGATCCTCCCAGACCGGGGCACGAACCCGTGTCCCCTGCATCGGCAGGCGGACTCTCAACCACTGCGCCACCAGGGAAGCCCAACTGATTTTTTAAAGAAAACATTATATTGAGAAAAACATGGCTTTGTCAAGATTGCAACAATTTCTCCAGATTTTCTAGTAAATAGTCATTAACCAGAAATACAAAACACATTTTCTGATCTACCATATCCTTTTGTTCATTTGGCCATTGTCTAGAGACTGGTAGAAAAGTTCAGTACTGTTTCTAGGTCCTTTGTGAGTAGACCATAGTTCATACTAAAAAGTAAAAATTTAAATGATATATTAAGATAAAATATGGATATAAATAAAATTATTTTGTTCTATATAATGATGATGGTAGGTTTGTTCTATATAATGATAACTGCCAAATGATGATGGCAGTTATCTAGGTGAAAATTAAACAAAATTTAGTTCTTAGATAAATTTCCCATTTTTCCCACTTTACATGCCTCTGGAAAAATTAACTCAAATATGTAGAAAACCAAGTTTAGACAGTAGTAAGAATATGTTATACATGACATCTTCAAGAGTGTCCATGATTTACAAATGCTGTGCTTTCAAAATGTTGTGGACCTGGGGGTATTTATTAAATATTCCAATAAACTGATATTTCTGCTCTGCTACAGACGGGAAGGATGATGAATGAACTTCCACTGCTCTAATGTGAGAATAGAGGCACAAACAAGAACAGCTAGGTAGCATCTGCGCTAGCACTGACAGGTTCACATTTTCTCCTTCAGGAATAGATGCATGAGCTTTTTCAACTATTCTCTGATATTCTCAGATCCCCAAAAAGTTCCACAGTAACTCATATTAGTGATGACATTGTGACTGATTACCAAAATAAACTGTGTTTGGAATACCTGTTTCTAAATGGTTTGCTTTCACTAAAAAGCCAAATAACCAAAACTGATACTATATTTGCTTCTTACCAACTATCGACATGTTAGTAAAGACAAGAACTATCAAATTTACAAGTGATGTTACATTCTAAAACTTTATTAACTATATTATTATTATTATTATTTTTTTTTTTTTGCGGTACGCGGGCCTCTCACTGTTGTGGCCTTTCCCGTTGCGGGGCACAGGCTCCGGACGCGCAGGCTCAGCGGCCATGGCTCATGGGCCCAGCCGCTCCACGGCATGTGGGATCCTCCCGGACGGGGGCACGAACCCGTGTCCCCTGCATCGGCAGGCGGACTCTCAACCACTGCGCCACCAGGGAAGCCCTAACTATATTATTTTAAAGTATGTAAAGACATACAGACCAATGGAATAGAATGGACAACCCAGATGTAAACCCTCAGAGATATAATCAAGTGATTTTAGTATTGGGAAAACTGTATATCCACATGCCAAAGAATGAAGTTGGACCCTTACCTTGTACCATATATAAAAATTAACTAAAAATAGATCAAAGACCAAAACATAACACCTAATTTATATAAAACTCTTAGAATAAAACATAGGGAAAAGCCTCATTACATTAGATTTGGCAATGATTTCTTGGATGTGACACCAAAAGTACAGGCAACAAAGGTAAAAATAAATAAACTGGACTACATCAAAATTTAAAACGTTTTGTTCATCAAAGGACATTATCAACAGAGTGAAAAAAGCAACTTATGGAATGAAAGAAAAATTTTGCAAATCATGTATCTTATAAGAACTCCTACAGCAACAAAAATACAGCCCAGTTGAAAAATGGGCAAAGAACCTGAATAAACATTTCTCCAAAGAAGATATACAAATGGCCAGTAATCACATGAAAAGATACTCAACATCACTAATCATTAGGGAAATGCAAGCCAAAACCACAATGAGATACCACTTTACCACATTAGGATGGCTATTAAGGACAAAAAAGAAAGTAAATGTCAGCAAGGATGTGGAAGAACTGGAACCCTTGTGGACTACAGGTAGGAATGTAAAATGGTGCAGCCACTATGGAAGACAGCATAGCGGTTCCTAAAAAAAATTAAAAATAGTACTATATCGTCCAACAATTCCTTTTCTGGTATACGTTATCTGTACACCCATGTTCATAGCAGCATTATTTATAATAGCCAAAAGGTGAAAGCAGCCCAAGTGTCCCACCAAAGAATGAATGGATAAACAAAATGTGGTGTATATATATATATATATATATATATATATATATATATATTCAATGCAATACTCAGTCTTAAAAAGGAAGGAAAATTCTGACATACGCTACAGCATAGATGAACCTTGAGGACATTATGCTAAGTGAAAGAAGCCAGTCATAAAAAGACAAATACTGTGTGATTTCAGTTATATGAGGTATCTAGAGTAGTCAAAAATCATAGAAACGGAAAGTAGAATGGTGGCTGCCAGGGGCTAGGACACAACGAAATCAGGAGGAGCTGTTTAATGGTACAGAGTTTCAGTTTTGCAAGACAAAAAAGTTCTGAAGATTGGCAGTACAATAATGTGAATATACTTAATACTACTGAACTGTACACTTAAAAACGGTTAAGATGATACATTTTATGTTATGTGTATTTTACCATGATTTTATAAGTATGTATGTAACATACAGTTTTACCTTACAGTACGACCTTGAAGTCTCTGAAAGAAGTACATTAAGATCTGCTACCTCATTAAAATAACTCCAAAAAAGAGCTAATTTTCAGAAGTAGCAATATTTCCCATATTTTAATAATCTAGAAACTATAATCCTAGTTAAATAATCACCAATTTTTTTTTCAAATCATGGAGGTTTGTTTGTTTGCTCGTTTGTTTGGAGAATTATACAACAACCAGTCAAGAAGCATAGGATTCATCCTACATAAAAAAACTTATCCACTGCATTTTTGGTGAATTGCAGCCACATTTCTGTCAGTACAAGTGATGACCTATATATGAGGGATTAATCTGACACAAGACAGTGACGCTTAGCCCTTCAGTATATCATAATCTATTTATTCTGCATGCTAAGAGGAATTCAGATTTTAAAATTATACAGGAAGTGACTCTATAAATGTACAAAGGACAAGAATTAAATCCTAAAATATTAGGTTTTAAAATCTATATGACATGAATGTACTTATTTATTTTAAAATGTCAAATGTCAAAAAATGTCTATGTTAACATGAATGGACTTAATTATTTTAAAATGTGAAATAAATATCATATTTAATTTTAAGAGGTAGAATTAAAGTCTTCATTTGATAACATTTAATATAAAATTAATAAGTAAACCTTAAATATAGAGATGTATTTAAGGGGGTTCTATCCAGAAGTCAACATGATCTCATTCTGTGATCACTCACTGAAGTTATCACTATCAAGAGAGGAGAGATGTGCTCACATAATTCACAGGTAGAATGAAAGACATGGTGAGACTAAAAAGAAGAACCCTTTCTTTACTCTGTAATTATTCACATTACATATAAAAAATAAAATTATTAATGATGTATACAAGAGATGCCAGCCAATAGGGACTGCCCTGGTGGCACAGTGGTTAAGAATCTGCCTGCCAATGCAGGGGACATGGGTTCAAGCCCTAGTCCGGGAAGATCCCACATGCCATGGAGCAACTAAGCCCATGCACCCCAACTACTGAGCCTGCATTCTAGAGGCCACGAGCCACAACTACTGAGCCCGTGAGCCACAACTACTGAGCCCGTGAGCCACAACTACTGAGCCCTTGTGCCACAACTACTGAAGCCTGTGCGCCTAGAGTCCGTGCTCTGCAATGAGAAGCCACCGCAATGAGAAGTCTGTGCACCTCAACGAAGAGCAGCCCCCGCTCACTGCAACTAGAGAAAGCCCGCCCGCACACAGCAATGAAGACCCAATGTAGCAAAAATAAATGTTTTAAATGGTTAACTTAAAAAACAAAAAAAAAGGGAGAGATGCCAATAATTTCTTCTTTGAAAACCTGCCCTGCTCGTAACCCAGGAAGGCAAACGTCCTTTGTGCCATTTGACCCTGTCCCCTCACTCCCAACTATACCTCCAGAACACAACTGACTGAAGCAATTTATTACTCTTTCCTGGGGATCTGGAATTAGAACATGTACATTTAATTGTGGGAAGAACAACCAGAAGTCACGTAGACTAAGACCTAGGTCTTAGGCTATCATTTTGAGATGGTCATGATATGGCCATGTGCAAGTGAATGCATGAGCAGGAAAGTCAATTTATAACAAATGAGAAGAGAAAAGCAAACATGCAGAGAAATGTCAACAAGACAGCTGGTTCCAGAGAACTGTTTCCTGGAGGCTGCCAGTTGAATGAAATGAAATGCCCTTTTAAGATATCAACTCTCCCTACCCTTCTACTTGAACCTTTTTGGGTGTCTTTCTGTTGTTACAACCAAACATTCCTTGATTGTAACAATGATTCAGAAACATTCATACACAAAGTTTTACAAAATAATTAAGGACTTGAAAACATGACACAATGAAGAAAGAAGCATACTCTTTCAAATTTCTTTTAAAATATCTGAGAACTGATGCTTTTTCAAATGTGAGAAGCATGATAGAAATGGCACTATTAAGTAGGTACTGCCCTCTATCCCATAGCAATCTGCAGTAAGGCACTCAAGCTGTGAAGCTTCCTCAGCTCAGAAAACACTTTTTATTCTTCTCTTACAGGATGTTAACATCAGGATTCAATTTGAGGGAATACCCTGGCAGTCCAGTGGTTAGGACTCCACCCTTTCACTGACAAGGGCCCAGGTTCAATCCCTGGTTAGGGAACTAAGACACGTGGCACAGCCAAGATTTTAAAAAAATTTTAAATAAAAAAAAAAAATAAACAGACATAGGCTAAGGAGTGCCACCTGGAGGGCACTATTAGAGTTGGAGGATCCTGTCAGAGGTCAAGAGGATGGAATCCTAGACAAGTCCTGAGGGAATGCCATGGACCAAGGTGAGATAACCTAAAATGAAATTGATAATTATTAAAAAAAAATTTAATTAAAAAAATATATTTATTTACTTATTTGGTTGTGCCAGGTCTTAGTTGTGGCACGCGGGATCTTTAGCTGCGGCATGCGGGATCTAGTTCCCTGACCAAGGATCAAATCTGGGCCCCCTGCTTTGGGAGTGTGGAGTCTTAACCACTGGGCCACCAGGGAAGCTCCAAAAAAGATTTAATTTGAGTATCTACTTATCTCCTCAATTTTTGTTCGATTTTATTTTTTAAATCTCCTTAATCTTAGATTATTTTACTTTTTATCATTTGAGGATGCTTTATTATTTTATTATTTAATCTTTTACTTTCTGGTTTTAATTGGTTAACTCTATATTGATTATTCTTATCTTACACTATTGTCTTAATATTTTTGTATCTTTTCACATTTTTATTAAAGTATTGTTGATTTACAATATTATATTAGGTTCATATGTACAATATAGTGACTCAATATTTTTACAGATTATATTCTATTTAAAGTTATTATAAAATATTGGCTATGTCCCCTGTGGGGTACAATATATCCGTGTATCTTATTTTATACATAGAAGTCTATACTTCTTAATCCCTTACTCATGTCTTGTCCCTCCCCCATCCCTCTCCCCATTGGTAAACAGTAGTTTGTTCTCTGTGAGTCTGTTTCTGTTTTGTTATATTCACTAGTTTGTTATATTATTTTAGATTCTACATATAAGTGATATACAGTATTTGTCTTTGTCTGATTTATTTCACTAAGCATAATACTCTCCAGGTCCATCCATACTGTTTTAAGTGGAAATTTGTCATTCTTTTCTATGGCTGAGTAATATTCCTCAGTGGTTCATACATACCACTTCTTCTTTATCCATTCATCTACTGAATGTACACCTGGACTGTTTCTGTATCTTGACTGTTGTAAATGATGCAGCTATGAACACTGCAGTGCATGTAACTTTTCGAATTAGTGTTTGTGTTTTCTTTGGGTATATACCCAGTAGTGAAACTGCTGGATCATATTGTAGATCTATTTTTAGATATTTTTCCCCAGGTCTTTTTTTTTTTTTTTTAAAGCAGTTCAGTATTGTTAATTTTTTAAAAAATCTTATCGAAGTATAGTTGGTTTACAATGTCATGTTAGCTTCAGGTGTACAGCACAGTGATTCAGTTGTATATATATACATGTATGTATGTGTGTATATATATATATTATATATATATATATATATATATAATTTTTCAGATTCTTTTCCCTTACAGGTTATTACAAAATATTGAGTATAGTTCCCTGTGCTATACAGTAGGTCCTTGTTGGTTATCTAATTTATATATAGTAGTGTATATAGGTTAATCCCAACCTCCTAATTTATCCCTCCCCATCCCCTTTCCCCTTCAGTAACCATAAGTTTGTTTTCTATGTTTGTGGATCTGTTTCTGTTTTGTAAGTAAGTTCATTTGTATCATTTTTTTTAGATTCCACATATAAGTGATATTACATGATATTTATCTTTTTCTGTCTGGCTTACCTCACCTTAGTTTGATAATCTCTAAGTCCATCCATGTTGCTACAAGCGGCATTATTTCATTCTTTTTTATGGCCAAGCAGTATTCCATTGTGTATTATATACCACAACTTCTTTATCCATTCATCTGTCGATGGACATTTAGGTTGTTTCAATGTCTTGGTTATCGTAAATAGTGCTGCAATGAACACTGAGGAGCATGTATCTTTTCAAATTATAGTTTTCTCTGGATATATGCCCAGGAGTGGGATTGCAGGATCATATGGTAGCTCTACTTTTAGTATTTTAAGAGAACTCCATACTGTTCTCTATAATGGTTGTACCAATTTACATTCCCACCAACAGTGTAGGAGGGTTCCCTTTTCCTCCATACCCTCTCTAGCATTTATTATTTGTAAACTTTTTGATGATGGCGATTCTTTTTTTAAAAATAAATTTATTTTATTTATTTATTTATTTTTGGCTACGATGGGTCTTCATTGTTGCACGCAGGCTTTCTCTAGTTGCGGGCTTTCTCTTCCTTGTGGTGTGCGGGCTTCTCATTGCAGTGCCTTCTCTTGTTGCGGCACGGGCTCTAGGTGCATGGGCTTCAGCAGTTGTGGCACACGGGCTCTAGAGCACAGGCTCAGTACTTGTGGCACACAGCTTAGTTACTCCGCGGCATGTGGGATCTTCCCCGAACAGGTCTCGAACCCATGTCCCCTGCATTGGCAGGCAGACTCCTAACCACTGCGCCACCAGGGAAGCCTGATGATAGCCATTCTAACCCATGTGAGGTGATATCTCATTGTAGTTTTTTTTTTTTTTCTTTTTTTTTTTGCCGTACTTGGGTCTCTCACTGTTGTGGCCTCTCCCGTTGCGGCGCACAGGCTCCGGACGCGCAGGCTCAGCGGCCATGGCTCATGGGCCCAGCCGCTCCGCGGCATGTGGGATCTTCCTGGACCAGGGCATGAACCCGTGTCTCCTGCATCTGCAGGCAGACTCTCAACCACTGCGCCACCAGGGAAGCCCTCACTGTAGTTTTGATTTGCATTTCTCTAATACTTGGTGATGCTGAGCATCTTTTCATGGGCATCTGTACATCTTCTTTGGAGAAATGTCTATTTAGATCTTCTGCCCATTTTTTGACTGGGTTGTTTTTGTTTTTGTTTTGTTTTTGATGTTGAGCTGTATGAGCTGTTTGTATATTTTGGAGATTAATTCCTTGTCAGTCTCATCATTTGCAAATATTTTCTCCCATTCTATAGGCTGTCTTTTCATTTTGTTGATAGTGTCCTTTGTTGTGCAAAAGCTTTTAAGTTTAATTAGGTCCCATTTGTTTATATTTGTTTTTATTTCCAGCACTGTAGGAAATGAATCCAAAAAGATATTGCTGCAATTTATGTCAAAGAGTGTTCTGGGGCTTCCCTGGTGGCACAGTGGTTGAGAGTCCGCCTGCCAATGCAGGGAACATGGGTTTGTGCCCCGGTCTGGGAAGATCCCACGTGCCATGGAGCGGCTGGGCCCATGAGCCATGGCCGCTGAGCCTGCGCGTCCAGAGCCTGTGCTCCGCAACAGGAGAGGCCACAACAGTGAGAGGCCCGCGTACAGAAAAAAAAAAAAAAAAAAAAAGCGTGTTCTGCCTATGTTTTCCTCTAGGAGTTTTATAGTATCTGGTCTTGCATTTACGTCTTTAACCCATTTTGAGTTTATTTTTGTGTGTGGTGTTAAGAGTTTCATTCTTTTACATGTAGCTGTCAAGTTTTTCCAGCACCACTTATTGTAGAGACTGTCTTTTCTCCATTGTATATCCTTGCCTCCTTTGTTGTAGATTAATTGACCATAAGTGCGTGGGTTTATTTCTGGGCTTTCTATCCTGTTCCATTGATCTATATGCCTGTTTTTCTGCCAGTACCAAACAGTTTTGATTACTGCAGCTTTATAGTATAGTCTGAAGTCAGAAAGCCCATTCCTCCAGGTCAATTTTTCTTTCTCAAGATTGCTTTGGCTATTTGGGGTCCTTTGTGTTTCCATACAAATTAAAAATTTTTTTGTTCTAGTTCTGTGAAAAAATGCCATTGGTAATTTGATAGGGATTGCATTAAATCTGTAGATTGCCTCGGGTAGTATAGTTATTTTAACAATATTGACTCTTCCAATCCAAGAACACTGTATATCTTTCCATCTGTTTGTGTTGTCTTCGGTTTCTTTCATCAGTGTCTTACAGTTTTCCAAGTACAGGTCTTTTGCTTCCTTAGGTAGGTTTATTCCTAGGTATTTTATTCTTTTTGAAGTGATGGTAAATGGGATTGTTTCCTTAATTTCCCTTTCTGATCTTTCATTGTTAGTGTATAGAAATGCAACAGAATTCTGTGTACTAATTTTGTATCCTGCAACTTTACCAAATTCATTGATGAGCTCTAGTAGTTTTCTGCTAACATATTTAGGATTTTCTATGTATAGTATCATGTCATCTGCAAACAGTGACAGTTTTACTTCTTGTTTTCCAATTTGGGTTCATTCTATTTTTTTTTCTTCTCTGACTATTGTGCCTAGGACTTCCAAAACTATGTTGAATAAAAGTGGTGAAAGTGGACATCCTTGTCTTGTTCCTGATTTTACGGGAAATGCTTTCAGCTTTTAACCACTGAGTATGATGTTAGTTGTGGGTTTGTCATATACGGTCTTTATTATGTCGAGGTAGGTTCCCTCTATGCCCATTTTCTGGAGAGCTTTTTAACATAAATTGATGTTGAATTTTATCAAAACCTTTTTCTGCATCTACTGAGATGATCGTATGGTTTTTATTCTTCAATCTGTTAATGTGGTGTATCATACTAACTGATTTGTGGATACTGAAAAATCCCTGCATCCCTGGGATAAATCCCACTTGATCATAGTATATGGTCCTTTTAATGTATTGTTGGATTCAGTTTGCTAGTATTTTGTTGAGGATTTTTGCATCTATGTTCATCAGTGATATCAGCCTGTAATTTTCTCTTTCTGTGGTATCTTTGTCTGGTTGTGGTATCACAACACTGTGAGACTAAAAATCAACTATAAGAAAAAAAAACTGCAAAAAACACAAACAGGTGGATGCTAAACAATATGCTACTAAACAACAAATAAATCACTGGAGAAATCAAAGAAGAAAAAAAAATACCTAGAGACAAATGAAAATGAAAACACCATGATGCAAAACCTATGGGATGCAGCAAAAGCAGTTCTAAGAGGGAACTTTATAGCAATACGAGCTTACCTCAGGAAACAAGAAAAATCTCAAATAAACAACCTAACCTTACACCTAAATCAACTTGAGAAAGAAGAACAAATAAAACCCAAAGTTAGTAGAAGGAAAGAAATCATAAAGGTCAGAGCAGAAATTAAAGAAATAGAGACTAAGAAAACAATAGAAAAGATCAAGGAAACTAAAAGCTGGTTCTTTGGAAAGATAAACAAAATTGATAAACCTTTAGCCAGACCTATCAAGGAAAAAAGGGAGAAGGCCCAAATCAACAAAATTAGAAATTATAAAGGAGAAGTTACAACTGACACCACAGAAATATAAAGGACCATAAGAGACTACTACAAGCAACTATATTCTTAATATTATTATTATTATTGAATCTGACAACTGCTAACTGTTTAATTCTTATATTTAGGCCATTTATATTTAATATAAATACTAATATGTTTGGATTTAAAACTACCATTTTATTGTTTTCTGCTTGTCCCTCTGTTTTCATTCCTCTGTTTTCCCCTTTCTTGACTTCTTCTAAATTATTCAAATAATTTTTAGTATTTCATTTTAATTTGTTTATTATATTTAGTTACTATATATTTGTTTATTATATCTCTGAATATTTATTTTTTATACCTACAGGGTTTTTTTAGTGGTTTCTCTAGGGATTAAAATAAACTGACTTAACTTTTCAATCTTCTTAGAATCAGTGTTTTAACAATTCAAGTGGAAAGGAGAAACATTACCACCATATAGATCCCTTTACCCTCACCCTTTATGTTTTAGTTATCTCATATATTACATCAACTTATACTGAAAATCCCATTTGATAGCCTTTTTTATTTCAACTGTCAGATATATACTACAGAACTCATAAAAATAAGAATTGTCTGTTACACTACTCAACAATTTACCATTCCAGTTGTTCACACAAATGAGCAGATAGGTAAATGATACATTTCAGTGGCACCAATCTCAAATTTGCCCTCAACTCTACCTAATAACCCTTCTTGACTTCCCTGGTCAATTCTCTCCCATTCCTCACCACTTTCATGAAACCTCCCATCTTGCTATTTCTACCCTTAATCTGAGCAAATGACCTTGCCTCCTAATTCACCGATAAGGAACATCAGCCCAAAACTCCTCAGATTCTTGGTATCACTCTTATACTGACCTGTACTCATACCTATCTATATCCCGGAGCTGGATTAAAGGACTGACTGACCAAATAGCTGCCTGAATGCCAGTCTACAAGAAGCACTATAAAATCACTGGAAGAAACTGATAATAAGAGACCATTTAGAACAACTGCTTTATAACCAGGCAAATGTGCACTGGTCTCTAAACTACCAAAGTGGACAGCATTTGAGAGAAAAATTTTAAATACTTCTTGCCAGCACCAACCTATCTCCATCAAATATTTTTGCAAGTTGTATCTATTTATTAGATTGTACAGTGCTACTAAAGGTTACACTACCAACCCTGATCCAGGTGGCTAACAGGCACTTGGAACTGACAGAATCTCCAGAAAAATTGAAATTAAACCATGCATTGCATGGTGCTATTTGCCAGGAAAAACTAATTTATTTTTTAACCTAAATTTGAAACCTTTAATATACCTAATTTGAAACCTTTAATATGCCCAAATTTGAAACCTTTAATATACCTTTCTGTCTGGCTCAGAAAACAGAATAAGAAAACTGATTAAAGAACCAAAATATAGAAAAGTAAGAAGCATGCTGCCAACATAAAAACCAGAAAAATAACTTTAAAATATATTTTGAACAAGACTTTCCCACTTTAATCATTTATTCAACAATGTTATTGAGCACCAATTATGTGCCAATATAATTGGGAAACAAGACAAACAAGGACCCTGCTTTTGGGGATTTAAATTCTAGCAGAAGCAGATAATAAACAAATAAACAAAGATTAATATTAATATATAGTAGTAAATAATGTTTTTTAAAATATAACATATAGTAATAAATGCTATTTTTTTAAAAAAAAGATGATATGATAGAGAAGACTGGGCTGGAGAGGCTGCTAATGTAGACTGAAAGTAAGGGAAGGCCACAATGAGGTACAAAAGACCCAAAGGATAAAAAGAAACCAACCATGCAAACATAGGGCATAGGGGAGAACAGAGCATTCTAAGCAGAGGGAATAGCAAGCTCCAACACAGAAATAAGCTTGGTCTTTGAAGAAGAGAAAAAAATATTTCTCTGTGGCTGGAATATAATGAGCAAGGAAATAAATTATAGGAGATGATGGCAGAAAGGTAGGGAGAAGTTAGATCAAGTAGGACTTTATGAGCCAATCTTTAATGTGTGTGAATAAATAAGGCTATCTAGTTGCGACAGGAAAACAACAAACTTTAAAAAAATATTAAGCTATGCTCTGTGCAAGTAGTAAATGTTTTCTTATGAACGTAATTGTATATATATATATATTTTTTTTTTTTACGGGAATGTCAGTATCTTCCTATCCCTCGATAAAATAAATATTGAACAAATATTTGAAGGGACGTCTATTTAGATTTTTGCTTTCTACTTTCCTACAGTCATTACGGAATAGGAATCTCTTCTCCTGAGTTCTGGAGCTCATCTCTACCCACCAGAGTCTCTGATAGCTCATGTGCACACTGTAAGAGAAAAGTGTCTCCTCTAGGTACACAATCCCTGCACCAGGGAATAAATTTAGCAGGCAAAGCACAAGATTTCACCCTCCTCACCTCTTGGCCCAGAATCCTTATGCATAAGCTCCTCAGACACCATTCTCCATCCATTAACCCCTCTCTTCTGTAATTTCAACTGCTCCCTCAAGCAAAGGACACATGTCAGAAACCGTTTAAAGTTTTGCCTTTCCTCTCAAGAAATGCTGAGCATCATTGTGTATTTGCCATTATGTACTGCCAAAGCCTAACAGAGCGCTAAGGCTTTGAATATTTTATTAAATTTAAATACATAGGGCTTCCCTGGTGGCGCAGTGGTTGAGAGTCTGCCTGCTAATGCAGGGGATACGGGTTCGGGCCCTGGTCTGGGAGGATCCCGCGTGCTGCGGAGCGGCTGTGCCCGTGAGCCACAGCGACTGAGCCTGTGCGTCTGGAGCCTGTGCTCCAGCAACAAAAGAGGCCTCGATAGTGAGAGGCCCACGCACCGCGATGAAGAGTGACCCCCGCTTGCCACAACTAGAGAAAGCCCTCGCACAGAAATGAAGAACCAACACAGCCAAAAATAAATAAATAAACAAATGTGGGTTTAAATTTTAAAAAAAATAATAATAATAAAAATAAATAAATAAATACATAATCAAAGTTATAATAGTTCAAAAGTTATCATCCACTTATTAGAAACCACTTATCTTTATTTGGGTAGTTTTAAAACCATGTATATACCTAATTATTTGTAATCCACACCCAACTTCCTATGGGTGTGAGATATATCACAGTTTGAGAATGAATTTTTGGATCATCTATAGTTCCAACTACCATATATCTGAATCCTGGCATTACAGCTTATTATCCTGCCAAAAATAATGATGCAGAAACTGGCAGAGATGCTGATTTGTCTGTCAAGAAAATCTTTTTAAAATAATATAACATTTTAAAATTTCCTAGTCAGCACTTAAAACTTTCAAATGTTTCTAGGCAGAATATGTTCCTTACCATGGACTATAATTTAGTAACAGCAAGTGGCTAAATTTTTTTATTATGCCTTCACAACTGGCAAGCTATAAAAATTATTACAACTACACTTAATAGTCTAATAGTAAAATTTCACATGAGATGTATTCTTTTAGGAAATTCTGATTAATTTTAAAATAATTTGTCTTAATAATGAACAAATTTTGATACTTATACAAATTGTTTGCTTTCCCTTCTGCTCCCAATCTAAAAAACAAAAAACAAAACCAAAAAAAAAAAACATGCATTGTAGGGGACTGTAATAATTTTCAGCAAATAAAACTTTGACTTTAGTCATGCTGAGACTGTATGAAGTAACCCTATAGCACAGAGAAAATTTGTGCTTCAAAAAATAAGCTTTCGGATAAAAATCACAGCTCATTTGCTCTGAACAAAGTGTTTTATCCAGCTCTTCTTCAGCCATTTGTACAACAAAATTGGCCCTTCTGTTGCATCACTGACTTGGTCATCTCATATTCCACAGATCAGTAGGAAATCCTCAATTACAAAATACTTTTTTCTCTTAACAGTAATAGTAAAGACACTCCAATTTTGGAAAAACTAAATATTACCCATAATCCCACTACCTTAAAAACAAACAGCGGGCTTCCCTGGTGGCGCAAGTGGTTGAGAGTCCGCCTGCCGATGCAGGGGACACGGGTTCGTGCCCCAGTCTGGGAGGATCCCACATGCCGCGGAGCGGCTGCGCCCGTGAGCCATGGCCGCTGAGCCTGCGCGTCCGGAGCCTGTGCGCCGCAACGGGAGAGGCCACAACAGTGAGAAGCCCGCGTACCGCAAAAAAAATAAAAATAAAAAAAATAAAAACAAACAAACAAACAGCTTTTCCTTTTTAAGTATCCAATCACTTTATATAAAAGGCCATTTATATGAAAAGCAGGTACCTTAAGAGGAAGACTCTTTAAAAAAAAAATACAATTGGGTTATATAACCAAAAGGGAAAAAGTCACATTCAAACCAAAAGTAAGTTGGAAAATCAGTTCAGCATATCTTAGATGAAAAGATACAAATATAGTAAGACTCCATAATATGAGTGATGGCCTTAGCAGTGATTTAATTATATTTTGAAACAAATTATGAGCTGCGATATTAAGAGTTTTAACAATATTCAACTCTACCAAAAAAACTTCCAGATAATTTACAAATGAAATGATGTATCGTCTTTCGATCACTGCATTTTGCTTCAAAATAATCTTGGGAAAAGGGCAGGGAGTGAAGAGGAATATCTCCATAATATGGCTGTCCATGTGTTAACTGTTAAAGCTGTATGATAAGTACATAAGGGTTCGCTGTATTTCTCCATTTTAGTTCATACCCAAAATTTTCCAAAAGGTAAAGGAAAGAAAAAATTTACTAAAAAAAAACTAAGAACAAGCTGAAACCAAAAAAATCAAATCTTGTCTTACATATATGTTAATTCAGGAATCACCACAGTGAAGTCACTCAATCAAAAATGGACTGACTGTACTGTCACTCAGATAAACCTGGATCTAGCCACTATTTACCAGAGCCACTGTCTGATGGCAATACACTAAGGGATTCTTCAAACCGCTTGCTGCAGATGTCAAAAAACCTCTGAAGAAATAAAAAGAGCCCATTCATTCAATCATTCATTCAAGAAGTATTTACTAAGTACTTACATTATACAAGGCCCTGTTCTAGCCACTGGGGTTGCATCAGTAAATAAAACAGATAAAAAGACCTATGGAGGTTACATTCTAATTGGGAGAGAATGGGCAGATAATACATGGTACAAGTAAATTATATAGTAGGTTGGATGATAAGTGTTATGGAAAAAATAGAGCAAGATAAGAGAGTATCGAGGTAGGGGAGGTGGCAATTTTAAGTAGGGTGATCAGGGTGGGCCTTAATGAGATGACATTTGAGCAAAGACTTGCAGGAGAAAAGAAAGTGAGGTCTCTGAATATCTACACAATGTTTTATAATACAGAACAGCCAATGCAATGAGCCTGAGGCAAATGTATGTCTGATGTATTTAAAAAAACAGCATGAATGCCAGAGTGGCCAGAGCATAATGATCAAAACAAACAACAACAACAAAAAATAGTAGAAGGGGAAGTTAGAGAGACAATAGGAGATAAGTATAGGGTAGGGATCAAGTAGAGCTTTGTAGACCATTATAAAAAATGGCTTTACAAAGAGTGAAACAGAATGCCAACATGAAGGATTTTCAATGAAGAATTTACACAATTAGTCTTTTTCTGACCCACTCTGACTCTGGGGTTCTAGTCCAGCTGTGACCCAAATGGTTGCTTTCTTGTTATCACCTCTGATCTGACAGTCAACTTCCTATCAAATGGTGACTGTTGTAGAGGGTCTCCAACCCATGTTTATTATTCCTAGAAAAGCTCTTTGTCCCTTAGTCATTGATAATCCCCTACTTAGGAATGGGATACAGGGTCAGCTCCAAAAGATGACCTACTTAGTTATAAAAATTTGTTTCTTCTAACAGGTAGAAATTACGTTAACATTGTTTTTGTTTTTGTTTTTTTGTTTTTTTTTTTTTGCGGTACGCGGGCCTCTCACTGCTGTGGCCTCTCCCGTTGCGGAGCACAGGCTCCGGACACGCAGGCTCAGCGGCCATGGCTCACGGGCCCAGCTGCTCCGCGGCATGTGGGATCTTCCCAGACCGGGGCACGAACCCGTTTCCCCTGCATCGGCAGGCGGACTCTCAACCACTGTGCCACCAGGGAAGCCCAACATTGTTTTTTAGATTATGCAAAATGGCAAAATAACTGGTTCGGTATCAGATTAACCATGATTAAAATCTAAGTTCAAGTATTTAATACCTGAATGATCTTGGACAAGTTATTTAATTTCTCTTGGTCTCAATTCTTATAATTTGTAAAAGGAAAATAAAATATCTAAACTTATGTGAGGATTAAGTAAATTAAGAGAATCTATCCCAGTGCCTAGATCATAATAGGCATTTAATAAATGTTACATCCATTATCTTGCAGCCCTAAGAATACTTCCCTTGTTGCTCTACATCCTTGAGAACTCAATCCTAGCTCAAGAGTCTAGGGACACCCAAGAGGAAAAAAAAAAAAAAAAAAAGAGTCACACTAGCTTAAGTGAGAATGATTTATTGTCTATACTTTAATAGTTGAGGCTGCTGTGTAGCAGCATTTTGTTAAGATATCTATTCTCCAGGCTTCTCAGCCTTTTGCCAAGAACCATTTCTGGGAATAGAGCTGCTGTTCCCACAGAAAAGTGTTGTCTCCCCCGCTCTTCTGTGGGCCCCCCAGTGTGATACTGTGTCTGTATATTCTATACATAGCTACTTGTCCTCTCCCTTTGTAAACTACATTTGACATGTATTAAACCAATATACAGGGGGAAAAGATATCTACTTTAGCATCACATTAAAGGGACTACACATACATTTTTTAAAATTTGATACTTGCATTTTGAAGAGGAAGCTCTGAGATTAAGTTTCCCAAGATAGGGGGCTTTCTAGACATGGTATGAACATGGCTGATACAAACATATGTAACTTTCATTAAAATTCTTAAAAAATAAACAAACAAGCAAAGACCCCAAACCTCAAGTTTATCACCTTATTGGAATTTTCCTATAGGGGCAAGAAAAAAAAAAACCTAAAAATTTTCCCTTCTTATTTAGAAGTGAATACTTATACTTAAGTATCAATATTGAAAGAAATACCCTAAAACCATTTGACTTTGTTTTAGCATCTTCCTGTTGATCATCTTGTTTCCCTTTGGATTCCTCTGCTGTTATGCCTTAAGAAAGCAAAGATGCCCCCAACTCTTTTATGGTGACAGAAGCAATGAGCCATATAATGAAATGTGCTTGCTTTTTCTTTCCTGGTTGGAGCATCTTCCTTCAAAACAGGTGGTGCTCCCTGACAACTGCATTTAGGATAACTCAAACCTTGTGTTCCCCTTTGCAGGACCTAGAGTAGCAAAACAGGGTCTTGTGTCATTAATATTTTGTAGAGTTTCCTACTTTGCTATCCTAAAAGAGACAAGCTATGACTGTCCTGAACCCATCAGGAAGGACCTGAGACCAGCAGCCTGAAGTTCTCACACACTGGTTTACCTGCATGTGATCTTGGTAAACTTCCAGAGATTTTTTCATCATGTTATTGGTGTTGTGATCATTTGTCACTAATGGTCAGAGTTTCACAGTAGCACAGAGTTTTCTATACTTAGAGAAGACAGTTTTTGCTACACTTATATCATTAGGAAATATGATTTCTAGTTTGGACACTGATGCCTTAAAAGTAAAAGTACTTTTGGAAGTATCTACTATCTTATCTGCAGCTGCTCTTAATTGACAAACATTCCAAATAATTCAGTGAGGGGAATGACAACACTACTTTTTTCAAATTCCCCAGGTGATGCTTCTTCTGGATGCAGGGCATGGAGTTGACATAGTCACTGTTTCCTTTTCATTTCTTCCAGCAAATTTGTCTATGACCATGGTAACCAACCCCTTCCTTTGGTGTCAAAGTTCTCCATAAAGTCAGCCACCTTGTTCCTCAGAGATTAGCATCTCCCTGTAACAAGCTAAGTAAGGTCTTATCAACAGTATGTGGGAAAATAGCTTTTAATTTATGTTTTTTCAGCATGTTCAGTTCAGTTACAAAAGATATCAGTTAATTGGATCATGTGAAGTATTTGCTGATTATTTATCCTTTCTCAACTCTCTGGAACTACTGATGTGCTGTTAACATATCAGTCTACGGGCTGGTGTACGTTCTGGCCCAGGAGCTGGAGGTATTTGAGATGGAGAGGTAGAGTGGACCCAACTGTGCAGTCTACTTTTTGATCCAATCATGCTTCTTCTATTAATGATGAAAGTTGAGGTGTTCCAGATATTGGGATAAAGACTGGAGTCTTTATTTCTTCTATCATATTCATTTCTTTTCTCTACTACTTTGGTATCATCACCACAGATTTCTTGCCAGTTAGGCAGTCTGAAACAGTAATTCTGCATACTATGTGTGATAATAATGGATGTGATTTACAAAACTACAGTATTTGTCAATCAAAAAACAGAATCACCTCCTCTCTTCAAGTGGAGCTCCTTTGCAGCCACCTGAAATAAATTTCTGGACTCTACTCTGGCAAGAAGTAGCAATTTCTACAGATTCTATTTATTTGTGTTCTCTCCTTGACATAAGTCGCAGCAACATCTTTTTTGACCCACCTCCTAGAGTAATGAAAATAAAAACAAAAATAAACAAATGGGACCTAATTAAACTTAAAAGCTTTTGCACAGCAAAGGAAACCATAAATAAGACGAAAAGACAACCCTCAGAATGTGAGAAAATATTTGCAAATGAAGCAAATGACAAGAGATTAATCTCCAAAATATACAAACAGCTCATGCAGCTCAATATCAAAAAAAACAAACAACCCAATCAAAAAATGAGTAGAAGACCTAAATAGACATTTCTCCAAAGAAGACATGCAGATGGCCAACAAACACATGAAAAGATGCTCAATATCACTAATTATTAGACAAATGCAAATCAGAACTATGAGGTATAACCTCACACCTGTCAGAATGGCCATCATCAAAAAATCTACAAACAATAAATGCTGGAGAGGGTGTGGAGAAATGGTAACCCTCTTATACTATGGTGGGAATGTAAACTGATACAGTCACTATGGAGAATAGCATGGAGGTTCCTTAAAAAACTAAAAATAGAACTACCATATGACCCAACAATCCCACTGATGGGCACATACCCAGAGAAAACCATAATTAGAAAAGACACATGAACACAATGAACACACCCCAGTGTTCATTGCAGCACTAGTTACAAGAGCCAGGACATGGAAACAACCTAAATGTCCATCAACAGAGGAATGGATAAAGAAGATGTGGTGCATATATACAGTGGAACATTACTCAGCCATAAAAAGGAATGAAATTGTGCAATTTGCAGAGACGTGGATGGACCAGACACTGTCATACAGAGTGAAGTCAGAAAGAGAAAAACAAGTATCATATAATATCACTTATATGTGGAATCTAGAAAACTGATACATATGAACTTACCTGCAAAGCAGAAATAGAGACACAGACATAGAGAATATGGATACCAGGGGGGAAGGAAAGGTGGAATGGATTGGGAGATTGGGATTGACTATATATACACTACTATTTATAAAATAAGTAACTAATGAGAGCCTACTGTATAGCACAGGGAACTCTACTCAATGCTCTGTGGTGATCTAAATGGGAAGGAAATCCAAAAAAGAGGGGATATATGTATATCTATAGCTGATTCACTTTGCTGTACAGCAGAAACTAACACACCATTGTAAAGCAGCTATACTCCAATAAAAATCAATAAAAAATATTTATTTGTGTTCTTTCCATTCTTTAGTGCATTTCATTCCCTTTGACTCTTCCATCTGATCTTCTTCAACACTGCTTGAGATTTCTCCAAGGAACCCAACTTATTTCTATGTTCACTTTGGTATCTTTTTAGAGATGCATTCATATATTTTACATTGAGTTGTCTTCTCTAAACTGCATATAATGTCTTTATGAATTTTAAAAACTACCAACAAGGGACTTCCCTGGTGGTGCAGTGGTTAAGAATCCTCCTGCCGGGGGCTTCCCTGGTGGTGCAGTGGTTAAGAATCCACCTGCCAATGCAGGGGACACGGGTTCGAGCCCTGGTCCAGGAAGATCCCACATGCCACGGAGCAACTAGGCCTGTGTGCCACAACTACTGAGCCTGTGCTCTAGAGCTTGCAAGCCACAACTACTGAGCTCACGTGCCACAACTACTGAAGCCCGTGTGCCTGGAGCCCACGCTCTGCAACAAGAGAAGCCACTGCAATGAGAAGCCCGTGTACCACAACGAAGAGTAGCCCCCGTTCACCACAACTAGAGAAAGCCCATGCACAGCAATGAGGACCCAACACAGCCAAAAATGAAAACAAAAAAATATATATATACGAGGGTTTCCTGCCTGAATGAATGAAGGAATGAAAAAATGAATGAATGACCCTTCTAAAAAAAAAAAAGAACCCTCCTGCCAATGCAGGGGACACGGGTTCAAGCCCTAGTCCCGGAAGATCCTACATGCTGAAGAGCAACTAAGCCCATGCGCCACAACTACTGACATTGTGCTCTAGAGCCCACGAGCCACAACTACTGAGCCCGCGAGCCACAACTACTGAAGCTCGCACACCTAGAGCCCATGCTCCGCAACAAGAGAAGCCACCGTAATGAGACGCCCACACAACACAACAAAGAATAGCCCACGCTCACCAGAACTAGAGAGAAAGCCCACACAGCAACAAAGACCCAATGCAGCCAAAAATAAATAAATTAAAAAAAAAACTACCAACAAAAGGAAAATTTTAACAATCCACGTCAGATGTGAGACCAGTTCAGCCAACAAAGGACACCTGGTATTGAACTATTTCACCAATTTTGGCCACTTCACCTTCCTGCCACTTATAGGTTGATATCAAATTCAATCGTGCAGTAATAGTTTTTCAGAATTTTTTCATAACTTTTCCTAGGTTTATTAAATTTCACAGTCCAGGATTGAACTGTTCCATAATATTGTGGAAGAACGGAAGTGCTCACGTGTGGCAAGATATATGCAGTTCAAGTTCTCCAGATGACCAAGGGCTGCCTAAATCCCACTATAAATAGAGTACATTGCAGACATTCATGTCTTTATCTTCAAAGTGCAACCCACAGGATTTAATATGCCTGACAGGACTATATTTTTAAGTAACCTAATTCTGCAATTTCAAAAGGACTCCACAATGGAGCAATTTTGGGAACACTGCATCTTCCTCTGGTAGACTGACAATACCTATTAGCACATTAAAGGCTATGAAAAGTAATCAGACTTCCCTGGTGGCACAGTGGTTAAGAATCCGCCTGCCAATGCAGGCGACGCAGGTTCGATCCCTGGTCCGGGAAGATCCCACATGCCGCGGAGCATCTAAGCCTGTGCACCACAACTACTGAGCCTGTGCTCTAGAGCCTGCAAGCTACAACTACTGAGCCTGCGTGCTACAACTCCTGAAGCCTGTGCGCCTAGAGCCTGTGCTCCACAACAAGAGAAGCCACTGCAATGAGAAGCCCATGCACCACAACAAAGAGTAGCCCCCGCTCACCACAACTAGAGAAAGCCTGTGCACAGCAACAAAGACCCAACACAGCCAAAAATAAATAAATAAATAGGAAAAAAAAAGAGAAGCCTATGAAAAGTTACGTTCAGAGAAAAAGTAAACTATTTTGCTTTGCCCACAGAACATTTTCTCTCACAAGGGCATTAACATGTCCAAAAGTAGTTTATCCCAAAACACCATTAGAGGAATGCTGATTCTATTTGAAAATCAAAATCATTTTCAACATTCTCAATGGGGTGGAATCCTCTAAGAAAGGGAAATTTTTTTAATTTGTGGAAATTAAAAGATTCTTTAGGGCTTCCCTGGTGGTGCAGTGGTTGAGAGTCCACCTGCCGATGCAGGGGACACGGGTCCGTGCCCCAGTCTGGGAAGATCCCACATGCCACGGAGCGGCTAGGCCCGTGAGCCATGGCCGCTGAGCCTGCATGTCCAGAGCCTGTGCTCCGCAACGGGAGAGGCCACAACAGTGAGAGGCCTGCGTACCACACACACAAAAAAAAGATTCTTTAAATATTTTTGGAAATTTTGGGGGGCATTTTTGGTTACTGTATTATAATTATTGGGATGGGTGAGGTGTTACTGATATAAATGGGCAAGAAGCTAGTGGGCGGGAAGTAGGACAGTTCCAAGTACAAAGAACTGACCCATGACTTCCAAACTCCTGACAGCCATATAAGGGAAAAACTTATTTATAATTACTCGAGCCTATAATCTAACTTCATATTACATATAAATACAATATATTCTTGCATGGTATTGACATGCACTGAATTTTTCAGTGCTACAAAGTTTGGAATTTTTTTCAAGAATAGTTCACCACTGCAGAAAATCACTACTAAAAGAAACACCACTCATAATATTTTAAACATCAATACAATGCACCTCTATCAGTTTGCATATGTAGCCGTCTATTTCACAGTGATTTTGGTACAAGTACAGAGATCTGATTACTTCCTCAGGACTTCCAGTGTAATAATGCCTGAGCATTTATATATTGAAATCTAATATTTTATTATGAATCCATTTCCTTTATTGCTCCTTAATACAATTTCAAACATTATACTGTCTTTCAAAATTAGATGTATAAATAGGTTGTATTGCCTATAAATTTTATTTCAGGATAATACAGTGGATGTTACAAAGCACTAATTTTTAAAAGAAGGATGTTCAGTCTGATGAGATTGAGAACCATTGATCTATAAGCTTTAGTTCCATAAAGATGAGAATTTGAATTAAGACAACCTATGACTGAACAAAATCATGAATAAATTAAACAAAACCACAAATATGGTATGGTTAAGGTAAATACTGGAAAATATGGTATGTTTAAGACATAACCATTTATCAGTAAGCCTTTACTATGTGCCTAGCACTTGATTACACTCAAGAGGTGTAGCACAGGTCTGTATGCCTTCATGGAACTTACAGGGTAGGGAAGGAAACAAAGGAATAGTCAAAATAATTCAAGAACTAAATGCCAGTTACCTTCTGAACATTTGTGAAAATATAAACTAAAATAACTATATATAATATATATTAAAAATATAATGTAATGTAACCAAAAATATAAACTAATTACTTTTTAAAATTTAAGAAAAGTTATAGATCACACTGTCATAGTCATGACAGTTTACTAATATGGTATGACATAAATTCCTAAAGTTTTAGGTTGATAGCAAAGGTTGTAGCCCTGTACCTAAGTAACATATACATCCTTTCATGGAGGAGGTTTTTCCAAAAGAAAGACATACTACTTACAGAAAACAGATTCTGTCATATACAGGTGAATCAATTGACTCATAGATGCTATTATAAACATTCAGAAAATAACAGTAAGCATAAATGAGCTATAGGGGACTTCCAGGGCAGTCCTGGAAGTGGTTAAGTGGTTAAGACTTTGCCTTCCAATGCAGGGGGTGCGGATTTGATCCCTTGTCGGGAAGCTAAGATCCCACATGCCTCACGGCCAAAAAACCAAAACATAAAACAGAAGCAATATTGTAACAAATTCAATAAAGACTTTAAAAATGGTCCACATCAAAAAATTCTTAAAAAAATAAAATAAGTGAGCTATAAACTCATCATCAATCATCACAGAAAGTTACATCACTGTAAGAATTACTCTGACTCAGTGTAACAGACAAAAAAAGTTGCCTAAAGGGCAGTCCAGCTTAGAGCCTAGATTTAGTTATATGCAATAATAGAGGTAACAGCAACAAAGATCTCTACATTCTTTGTAAATTATCCTTTATTATCTATGTTCATTTGTAATCTGAAGTGATTTACACTAAATTTCTCAACCTTATGAACCCACATCTAGATTGTTTTAGCAGTCAGTTTTTTTACAGAAATTAATCAATATGCCATCATGACTAAACATTCCTAAGATTAACTGCAGCTGTAATCTATTGCTATGAATGAGAAGAGCTCTACAAATAGGATATCTTATGTCCCAGTCTGCTTGGGACAATCAGTTCACATCTGCTTTTCAGGGAAGATCATTAGTAGCACCCTCTTTAACTCTTAAAGTGTAGATAGTAACTACATGGACTCTATATCAATGAAGCCAAGTTTACAGGGAGCTTTTATGAACTACACTTATTTTTCACTTCCTGTTCATTCCTAATTTATAAAAATACCTATTGGGCTTCCCTGGTGGTGCAGTGGTTGAGAGTCCGCCTGCCGATGCAGGAGACACGGGTTCGTGCCCCAGTCCGGGAAGATCCCACATGCCGCAGAGTGGCTGGGCCCGTGAGCCATGGCTGCTGAGCCTGCACGTCTGGAGCCTGTGCTCCGCAATGGGAGAGGCCACAGCAGTGAGAGGCCCGTGTACCGCAAAATAAATAAATAAATAAATAAAAATAAAAATACCTGTTATATGCTATGAACATCCATTACAGTTGCTAATAACTTGTAGAGTCCTGTCCATTTGTTCAGGATCTACCCCTAAGACAGCTAGGGACTGCCTCCTAGTGGTGGGATGATTCTTATATGTTCCTGACCCCACCTCTGTTTGAACATCTTGTCACGCATGCCTTGTAATGTTCTCCCATACCTGTCTATCATCCCAACTTCAGCCTAGCTTTGTCCCAACTCTTTCCATCCCACACTTGATTCCTCTTGTTCTTTTTTTTTTTTTTTTTTTTTTTGCTGTACGCGGGCCTCTCACTGTTGTGGCCTCTCCCGTTGCGGAGCACAGGCTCTGGACGCGCAGGCTCAGCGGCCATGACTCACGGGCCCAGCCGCTCCGCGGCATGTGGGATCCTCCCGAACCAGGGCATGAACCCGTGTCCCCTGCATCGGCAGGCGGACTCTCAACCACTGCGCCACCAGGGAAGCCCTCCTCTTGTTCTTAATAAGCGATTGTATTTCCTCATTCAAAGCAAGCTAATGAGAATTATATCCCAAATGTGAAAGACCACTCTCCATTTGTGGAAGATTTTTATGGAAAAAACAGGCTTGGTTTCCTTTAAAATCAGGAATAAGACAAGGATGTCCACTTTTGCCACTTCTATTCAACATAGTGCTAGAAACTCTAGCCAGAGCAATTAGGCAAGAAAAATAAAAGGCATCCATATTGAAAAGGAAGAAATAAAACTATGTCTATTTGTAGTTTATATGATCTTCTAGGTAGAAGACTCTAAAGAATCCACAAAACAAAACTGTTAGAGCTAAGAAATAAATTCAAGAAAGCTGCAAGATACAAAATCAACAGGTAAAAATCAGTTGTATTTCTATACACTAGCAATGAACAATCTGAAAAAGAAGAAAGCAATTTCATTCATAACAGTATTAAAAAGAATAAAATCCTCCTAACACCAATTAGAAGGGCTACTATCTAAAAAATGAAAACAAACAAACAAAAAAAACAGAAAATACCAACTGCTGGTGAATATGTAGAAAAACTGGAAGTTTTGTGTACAGTTGGCGAGAATGTAAAATGGTGCAGCCACTATACAAAGCAGTATACTGGTCCCTCAAAAAATTTTAAATAGAATTACCACACAACCTAGCAATTCCACTTCTGTGGAATATACCTGAAAGTATTGAAAGCAGGGTCTCAAACAGACATTTGTTGTAATGAACTGAACTGTGTACCCCCAAAAGTGATACATTGAAGTCCTAAACCCCAGTACACCACAGAATGTGACTGTATTTGGAGATAAGGCATTTAAATAGGTAATTAAGGTTAAATAAGTTCAAATGGTGAGCCATAATCCAATACAACTTGTTACCTTTTAAGAAGAGGAAGAGACACCGGGGGTGTGAACACACAGAGAAAAGGCCACGTGAGGACACAACAAGAAGGTAGCCAACTGCAAGCCAAGGAGAAAGGTCTCAGGCGAAATGAACTCTGATGACACCTTTATCTCGGATTTCTAGCCTCTAGAACTGTGAGAAAATAAATTACTGTTGGTTAAGCCACCCAGTCAGTGGTATTTTGTTATCGAAACCCTAATAAACTAATAAATTTGTACACTTATGTTCAGAGCAGTGTTATCTACAATAGCCAGTAGCAAGCCAAGTGTTCACCGACAGATGAATGGACAAACAAAATGTGGTATATACAAACAATGTAATATTGATCCTTAAAAAGGAAGAAAATTCTGGCACTTGCTACAATATGGATGAACCTTGAAGACATTATGCTAAGTGAAACAAGCCTGTCACAGAAGGACACATATTGTGTCTTCACTTATATGAGATATCTAGAATAAGCAAATTCATAGAGAAAGAAAGTAGACCAGAGGTTACCAGAATCTGGGGGGAGGAATTAATGGGAAGTTCTTGCCTAATGGGACAGAGTTTCTAACTGGAGTAATGAAAAAATTTTGGAAATAAGACACTTGGCTAGACACTTGTACCAGGCACTTGGCTAGACTGTAGGGATAAACTGATGAAAAGGCACTTATGATAATGTGTTAATAACATTAATAAAAGCTAATATTTTTTGAGTACTCTTACATGCACCCAACAAACTAGGTAATTGCCATTATTATCATCCTCATTTTACTGATGAATAAACTGAAGGTTAGGAAGCCTAAGTACTTGTAAAATATTACACTACTTGACACTATATTTTCAAACATTATACTGCCAATAAGAGTACTTGCTACTATGAGAGGACACAACAAGGCAATTAACTTATTCACCCAGGGTTTTAGGGATATCTGAGTAAAAACTTGAAAGTTGAGTAGAAATTTGGTGGGGGGAGGGTGTAAGTTGAAAAATAAAATGGTGACTTCCCTGGTGGTCCAGTGGGTAAGACTCTGTGCTCCCAATGCAGGGAGCCCAGGTTCGATCCCTGACCAGGGAACTAGATCCCGCATGCATGCCGCAATGAAGATCCCGCATGCTGCAAATAAGACCTGGCGCAGCCTAAATAAATAAGTATATTTTTTAAAAAAGAAGAAAATGTTGCTGACACTGGGAGCAAAAAGTCTAGAAGAAAAAGTAGAGTTCATTCAGGAAACTTCAAGCAGCTTACTGGAGGTGGATCTTAAAGTGTCAAAGGTGAATTATCAGAGATGAGACTGAAGTAGTAAACAGAACAGAGAGAGTTTGCTTTGGTTTTATCCATTGTGAAATAAACCACCACAAGTTTAGGGTTTAAAACAACAACAATTTTGTTATCTCTCATTATTCTGTGGATTAACTGGGCTCAGTTAGGCAGTTCTACAGCTTCATGTGATGTCACCTGTGGCTGAAATTATCTGGGAACTTTCTGGGTATGGAGCATGTAAGGTGGCTCTCTCATAGGTCTGGCATCTTGGCAGGAACATCTAAAAGTCTGGGTTCACCTGGGATGCTGGAATGTCCAGGCCTTTCTTTCTCTCCACGTACCTTCAGGCATATTCTCTCCATACAGAAAAGAGGGAATCACAAAGGAGACTATGAAGAAGGGACATTAGAATAAAAACCAGAAGAGTACAGTATCACAAAAAACAAGGGGAAAAAGTACTTCATAGAAGAGAAAATGACTATTAGTGTCAAATGCTGTAGAGAGATTAACTATGATTAAGACTGAAAATTGTTCCCTCAGATCACAAACGTATGAGTTACTAGGGACTCTGGCAAAAGCAGTCTCCAGAACAGAAGCTTTATTGCACTGAATTAAAAAGTGAATAGAAGGTGGGAATGTGGAAACAACAAATAGACAATTTTTTCAAGAAGCTCAACAGTTAAACAGAAGAAGACCTAGTGGTAGGTATAGGAGGACAAGATGTCAAGAGAAGATTTTTTTTAAGATGGCAGAGGTTACAGCATGTTTAAGTACTGTTGGGATGAAGCCAATAGAGGAGAAAAAACTGAAGATGCCAAAAGAGAGGGTATGGGATACAGAACACAGAAACAGAGATTATCCTGCGACAGGAGATGAGAACTGGACAGTGCTATGAGTGCACTTAGACTGTAGGTATGGCATATATATATATATACAAAAATTGAAAGTCAAAGGCATTCTTCTTTGATGCCTACTACAGCATTTTCTCAGTGAAGTAGGAAGTAAGGTCATCTTCTAAGAACAAGGATAAGAGGTCTGGGAAGAATGAAAGACGTTTTAAATGGCCACTATCAGGACTAAGTTAAAGAGATGATTAGGAAAACATGAGGGACTTCCCTGGTGGCACAGTGGTTAAGAATCTGCCTGCCAATGCAGGAGACATGCGTAAAAGCCATGGTCCGGGAAGAGCCCACATGCCGCAGAGCAGCTGGGCCCATGTCCCACAACTACTGAGCCTGCACTCTAGAGCCTGTGAGCCACAACTACTGAAGCCTGCACGCCTAGAGCCTGTGCTCCACAACAAAGAGAAGCCACCGCAATGAGAAGCCTGCGCACCACAACTAGAGAAAGTTGCAGCAGTGAAGACCCAACACAGCCAAAAAATAAATTAATGAATGAATTAATTTTTTAAAAAAAGGAAAACATGAAAATATAGCTAGAAAGAATGAGAACCCAAGGCCAGGTTGGTAACCAAAACTACAGTATTTTCAGTTGGATCAACTGCGTAATTTTCTCTTATAACATTCAGTAATCAGCTACAGGGAGTTATAGGGATTCAGTTGTGCTGAAGAGACACGGTAAATGGATAACAAGAAAATTACAAATTTTAGCAAGATGTCTATTGATAAGTTTAGACTATTCCCTTTTATTCAATAAACAGACTCATACGCCATTAATTTTGTACTTTGGCAAAGGTACATACTGCAGTACTTTAGGTGCTACTGAGAGATGCTGCACAGTATGGCACAAGTCCCCATTTAGAATACCTTCTTTTTAAACACCCGTGTAAACAGACCAGGGAACAATACTAGCCAGCCCTGAGGATCAATACCTCTCTTCAGAGCTGTATAAAAGAAAAATAATAAGAGCACATATGTAACTTAAAATTGTTTAGTATTCATGTTAGAAGAGAAAAAAAGAAATAGGTGAAATATTTTCAATAATTTATTTAAGACAATATATACATATTTCTACAAGCAGCTACATAGTATAAAATTATTAATGAGATATTTTACATTTTAAAATACTGAGTCTTTGAAATTCAGGGTGAATTCTTTCCTTAAATTACACCTCGGGGAGACTTCCCTGGTGGCACAGTGGATAAGACTCCATGCTCCCAATGCAGGGGGCCCAGGTTCGATCCCTGGTCAGGGATCCCACATGCATGCCGCAACAGAGTTCTGCATGCCACAACTAAGGAGCCCACATGCCACAACTAAGTAGCCTGTGAGCCGCAACTAAGACCCAGTGCAACCAAATAAATAAATAGAACAAAAAAATTACATCTCCATCCAAATCAGTCATATTTCAATAGCTCAAAAGCCACATGTGGCTACTGGCTACCATACTGGACTGTGTAGCTCTAGATATTATAATTGCATAATACCTAGACTTATGATACCCTTGTTAAATTAACAGAGCCACTGAGGGTCTTCCTTAGACGCCATCATCTTACTCTTGCAATTATTCATAATATATGCTTACATAGCATATTTCAGCCATGAATGTTCAGTTATTCCCAGGCTCAAAGAGTCTAGGCACATGTATTGAAATCATATCATCCAAGACAGAGCTTTGGTTCCCTACCAAGTTCATGCTGGCCACTTGCCTGGAAACCATCGATACCTGTACAGCCATTGGCTAATAACTGCTATCTTGGCTAGCCAGGTGTGGCAGGTGGAAGGCAGCTGTACAGACTAAGGGTTAAGCTTTCTTTACTAAGATAGCTACCACTCACCTACTGATGTCCCAGCTTCCAAAATTCTGTTGACATCTCCTCTTAACTTCTCTTTGTCCTTATGGAGTTCATGCCTTTCTTTATTCCTTGACTTTCATTTTAATATGTTTTCAAGAGGAAGTGAAAATAAACACATTTATTCAATTGACCATGTTTATCTGGAAGTTGTTTTTTTGATTAGGGGCTGATTTATTTTATAAATTCATCATCAAAAGATACCTTACCTGCACATACAGATGACCTTTTTAAAGCTTCCTTAAAGATTTACTCTAATCAGAATTCTGGATATAAACAATATAAAGTATTTAAATGAAAAATCAATTTGCTCTTTAAATTTATCTACTAAGAACATTTTGTATTTAGAATAATCTTGTTCATACAGTTAATCAGTTAACATGAAAAGAAAGATAATAATGTTACTGAACACTAACACTACTTCCTCCAGATGAACTGTAATAAACTATTTAGGCCCAATTTAATTGTGTTGTGCCTGTGCTCTGTGAACCTTAGATGTGTATTTGTATTCTAGTCACCAGAAGTTCTAATTTTTATGAGAGTCTACAGAAATAGTACATTCAAGAACTGTTAACCTGTCACTGTTCTGATTTACCAGCACCTTACAGAGTAAAAGTTAGCAAGCACTGTCAAAACAGATGTATTTGGTATTATAAAAACTTGTAGTAATAGATTATGCTCATTAATGTGTTCTCTAAAAAAGACACAAATTTCTCCAGCAGTACTGTGAACTTCTTACATTTTAAAAACAAATTTAACTTGGTATTTCAAGTCCATTTGAAACGTAAGTCAGCCTTTAAAAAATGAGAACTCAGTCAATTTTTATTTATTCTTTTAAGATTATTTTTGTCCCTTCAGTTAGTATTGAGCCAGAGCCACACATTCTAATCTTTTCAGCTGGAACCCACTCACATAAAACAGCCCATTGTACTCTTCTACGAACATTTTTCCTTGCTCACAACTCTTAAGTCAATGCATACACTTCTATTTTCTTTTTTAAGGTTAGCACAATTATTTAACTCAAGTATTTATTGAGTATTATTTTGTACCAGGCACTGCTAGATTCTGAGACTAAAAAGATTAATAAAACATATTCTCTGTCTTCAAAAACCTCATAGTCTGGCATAGGAGACAGATACATAAAGTAATAAATATAAAGCAATATGATGAGTACTGCAATAAAGGTATAAACAAAGTGTTATGGGAAGCCCAGAGACAGGAAGGACTCATTCTTTCTGGGAATGGTGGTGGAAGGAATAGGATTTTCCCAGTGGGAAGAGGTAGAAGGAAGACTATTCCAAGCAGAGGGAACAACATGAAAAAAGGCACAATGAAAGTACACAGCTTCTTTGGGAAACAATAAGTAGCCTGGTGTGGCTAAAACATGAGATTTCTGCAGAGTAGTGGTAGAAGCCATGTAAAGGAATTTGAACTTTTTGTTATAATGAAGGCAACGAAAAGCCATAAAAGCAGGAAAGAGGTGTGATTTGTGTCTTAGAAAACTCTGTGGCAGTGTGAATGACTGACTAGAGAAGGGGGATAGAAGGAAGGCAGGAAAACCAATTAGAAGGCTATTATACCAGACTACGTAGAACTCTGAGTAGTAATTGTAGAACTGGAGAGAAGGGAATGAATGGATTTGACAGGCATTTCAGAAGCAGAATCACTTGGACATGATGGGTATTTGGATGAAGAAGGTAAGAAGAGAAGAGTCAGAGATTCCACCATGTATTTTGGCTTGTAGGATGATTAATCTAAACAGAAAACAATAAAGATTTTTTTAAATGAGCTCTGAACTGTTACATTTGCAGATATTTGCAAGACATTCAAGTGGAAAGATCCAGGAGGCAGCTGGAAATAAGGATCTCAGCTAATGAGTATAGTCAATACCAAAAATACAGATTTTTGGAATTAGCAACATAAAGATGACATTTGCAGTCATGTGAGCAGATGAAGTTTCAAGACGGAAGAAGAGGAACCATTGCCAAATATTGCATACTACAAAAAAGTCAGATGATAAATATCTATGGCAAAACTTTTAAAAGAAATCTTTGATAAGAAAATATGGGGAAATATTTTCATGATCATGAGGTAAGAAAGGATTTCCTAAAAAAGACACACAAAAGACACCAATCATAAGGGAAAAGATTAACATATTCGGCTACTTAAAAACACTTTAAGAAAGAATGAAAGGACAATCCACAAAATGGGAAAAATATATGCAACACATATAAGTGACAAAGGACTTGAATTCAAAATATGTAAAGAGTTCTTACAAATCAAAGAGAAAAGGTAGACAATCTAAAAGAAAAAGAGGGAAATATAAGAATAGGCACTCCACAAAAGAAGATATCCATATAAACAACAAATATAAGAATAGGGGCTCAATCTCACCAGTAATCAAGAAAATACAAATTAAAAAACATAATGAGATATTACTACACACCCAACAAATTGACAAAATTTTAAAACGTTAATAATACTAAGCTTTGGCAAAGATATGGAGCAACTGAAATTCTCATACACTATTTGGGAATATAAATTAACACAACCAATTTGGAAAACTGTGCCAGTATCTAGTCAAGTTGAAAATATGCATCCCTTATGGCTCAGAAATTTCACTCCTAGGATATACTCTAGAGATTTGCATCTTTATGTGCACCAGGATACACATAAAAGAATGTTCAGAGCAGCATCCTTGTAATTTCCCCAAACTAGAAACATCCCAAATACCTATCAACAGTAGAACAAATGATGTATATGTATAACTGAATCACTTTGCTGTACACTTGAAACTAACACAACATTGTTAATCAACCATGCTCCAATATAAAATAAAATTTTTTTTTTTTTTTTTTTTTTTTTTTGCGGTATGCGGGCCTCTCACTGTTGTGGCCTCTCCCATTGCGGAGCACAGGCTCCGGACGCGCAGGCTCAGCGGCCATGGCTCACGGACCCAGCCGCTCCGCAGCATATGGGATCCTCCTGGACCGGGGCACGAACCCGTATCCCCTGCATCGGCAGGCGGACTCTCAACCACTGCGCCACCAGGGAGGCCCTAAAATAAAAATTTTAAATAAATAAATTGTAGTATATTCATACAATGGAATACTATACAGCATATAGCAATGAAAGTGAAGAAGCTATAGAAATGCACAATGACATGGATGAATCTTATAAACATAATGTTAAGTGAAAAAAGCAATACAAAAATAACTTCATATAAAATTCAAAATAAATACATATTGTTTATGAATGCATGTACAGGTGGTTAAATTAAAAGAGAAACGCAGGAACTTCCTGGTGGCACAACGGTTGAGAGTCCGCCTGCCAATGAAGGGGACATCGGTTCGAGCCCTGGGCTGGGAAGATCCCACATGCCGTGGAGCAAATAGGCCTGTGCTCCACAACTGAGCCTGCAATCTAGAGTCCGCGAGCCACAACTACTGAGCCCGCATGCTGCAACTATTGAAGCCCGTATGCCTAGAGCCCGTGCTCCACAACAAGAGAAGCCACCACAATGAGAAGCCCGCACACCACAATGAGGAGTTGCCCCTGCTCACCATAACTAGAGAAAGCCCACACACAGCAACGAAGACCCAACTCAGCCAAAAATAAATAAAAATAAATAAATAAATAAATATATAAATATATATATATATATATATATATATATATATATATATATATAGAAGAGAAATGCAAGAAAACCACTACGATAAATGATAGGATAGTGGTTACCTCCGGGGAGACAGAAGTGCTTGTAATGGGCAAGAGATACTCAGGGATTTCTGTGGTCCGAATAATGCTCCACTCCTTGACCTCAATGTGGTGATTTCATAATAAGTTGATAACCAAATGATAAAACATACATTTTGTGGACTTTAAAATATATTTTATAGCTTAAAATTTTAATGAACTAAATTTTGAAATGGTCTTAAATCTAACAAAAGATGTAAGAGTAAGAAGTAACCAAAAGATCTTGATTCTAAGGATGATTAAAAGAGATTAAGAAAACATGCTGTCAAAAAAAAAAAAAAGAAAACATGCTATCTAATCCATTTAAACTAACTGAATACCACAAAGAAAAAGGACAACTCTATTTCTGAGATAAACTACATTTAAATCTGTTTCAAGTCTGATGACTGGATTTCATTCTTTCATTCACCCAACAAACCTTTGAGACCTACCATGCACCTGCCATTGTGCCAAGCACTTCCAGTAAAGGAAAACTTAGTCCTATCTCTTAGACTTCGCTTACTCTAGGACCCCCACTGACTTCTAATCCCTCTTGGAACAACAGATTTAGTGGAATACAACTTCGGGGAGGGGGGTGGATCTCAATTCCAAAATGAACAAATTAAAAGGCATGCAGGGGACTTCCCTCGCTGTCCAGTGGTTAAGACTTCACCTTCCAATGCAGGGGATGCAGGTTCGATCCCTGGTCGGGAGCTAAGATCCCACGTGCCTCACGGCCAAAACACCAAAACATAAAACAGAAGGAATATTGTAACAAAGTCAATAAAGTCTTTAAAAATGGTCTACATCAAAAAAAAATCTTAAAAAAAAAGGCATGCAGGAATTATCAGATGCTGATCTGAAAACACGATTAGTTCATGTCTCACCCGAAGAAAGACAGGGAGCAAAGAGATGCTAGTTTTTTTCTTCTCCAAACATTAATAAAAATGAACAGACAACCTTTGTTTTTTTATATCAGGTAAGAGGAAAATTGAAGAGGTCAGTAGCAGGAATAGACTCATGAGATGAACAGTTTTTAAAACCTGAGGAAATAAAGATACAATTTAAACAAGACTTCTGCTTTTGCTTTTCAATAAAGGAAATCAGTATCTATAAAGTTATGTGATCTATATTACCCAACTTGTTAAACCATTTTTTAATTTTCAGAGTTAGCTCTGAAAAATAAAATTTACCCTAAAAAGACAAGGATTTGCTCAGTGAGATTTTAAAAATTAAGCTACAAACTTCAAAACTTGAAGAGAAGTTCTGAAGTTAGCATAGTTAGAAAAAAGATTCCAAACATCTGTTAACAAATAAATTAAGCCTCATTTACAAGTCATTAACCGAATCTCAACCCATATCTGGTTTACACAACTTTCCCTGTATTAGACCTCCTATAACATAGCAAAGCAGTATTCTGAGAAGCAAAAAAGGCTCAGCCAAGAATAGAAAACACTATTCATAAACATGAAAAAGACAGGAATTTTAAGATTACTTAGAAATTAAAAATTAGTAAGGAATTAAAATTAATAAGAAAGTAAAAGGTGAGATAGACCTGGTATGACTAGTCTTCTCATTTAACACTCTGTTAATCTTTCCGAACACATTAACTGATATTGAAGTGATGCCCAGGAACATAAATGTAATAATGTCCTAGGAAATAATTTTCAGTTACCAAAACTCGAATTTATGCCCATAAACATAAATGTAATAATGTCCTAGGAAATAATTTTCAGTTTACCAAAACTCGAATTTTGAACTCAGATAAAGCATGTTTGCTGATGTCAATCTGCTAATCTGATTTGTAATATGGTGTCTTTTTTTAAAATTAATGTTTGTTAACATATTTTAGGTAGCTCGTATAGCCAAATGAACATGGAATCTGAAGACCAAGTTCTGCCAAACTCTGCCACTTACCAGCTATGTGATTTTGAGTAAATAACCAAACTACCCTGAGCCTCACACCAACCAACCTCACAAGACTTGAGAACAGATAAAGTGATTTATGTGAACAATATTGTATGAGCCCCAAAAATGGGAAGCTCAATTTCCTCAATACACTGCAAAAACTACTTTCCACAAATTAATATTTTTACTCACCTTTTATTATGGGAAAATTTAAATACACAAAAGTAGAGTGTAATGAAGTTGTATGTATTCTCACTCAGCTTCAACAATTAAAAACTCATAATAATCTTGTTTCATCTATACTCCACCCATTCCCTCTCTTCCTCTAGTATTTGAAGCAAGACCCAGACATCATATCATTAACTTCCTAAGAGCTAAAAGTCAATGGCCTCTTTTCAGTATATGTACAGGTATATGAAGTCCAACAGAGAGGTCTGAGCTAGAAATATGAATTTGTGGATCACCAGTAATGATATCAAGAGTTGAAGCCACAGCTTTGGATGAGGTCAAATATCCATGCTTGGGAAACAAGAAGATAGATTCTTGTGGTGCTCCTTTGTCAAAAAATATAAGTAGATATAAGCACAGTTTTTCTACCAAAAAAGAAACCCTATGGATTTTTCAAAGGCCTATAGAACTTTCATAATCTATGGTTTTAACTGTTTTTCTGCCTTAAAAAGTGTCCCTATAGATATTAATAGCCACTACTCTAAAGGATTTACCAAAATCCCTGGGACAATAATAGACATAATTGATGTAACACCAAATTTAAACACTGATATTATGACCTATCTCAAATCTACTTTTCAAAGTATTTGTTGAGAACTTGTTGCTCCGGTTATATTTTCCTTTCTCTTTAAATTGTAGAAACCTGTTTTATACTTTCTTTTGTATGTATATTTCACAATAAAGTTTTTAAAATAAACTTTAAAAAGAAAATATGATTCTTGCATTTAAATAGCTATGACAGATGATGGTATATCTTATAAGCATTTAGAGCTTTGAACAGACATAATATTTGTGTACTAAAAATATTTTATAAGCTCTTTAGACACCAAGTTGTTGAATCAAAGACCATTTATTCCTACATTTTAATTAACTTTACCCCAAATGTCAAAATTAGTTATGATTTATTTATACTCTACTTCAATCCTGAAAAAATTGTGACTCAAGTTCCTTAAATCCTAATTTTACAATCCACTTTAAAAGAATTTCTAAATTTCCTAAAATAGTTTTTATAAGATGTTCAATAAAGATTAACCTTTGAAAAACAAAGTACTTATGACACTTGGAATGGAATGGAACTTTGTGTCTTTTATTTCATTAGCCACCAAGTAAATTATTCAAAGCAGGTAGGAGGGGTACAATTTTTAGAAACACAATAGATTTTCAATGTTTAAATTTTGATAGGTCGGCATTTAATTAAGCCTAAGTACTATTTGATTAGAAAGAACTCCAAAATATTTTTAAGCATATCCCTCTCTTTGAAGTAATAGTCCTAGAAATAAGAATGTATAGTTTCATAATTAGGAGATGGATTTTAGTTGTGAGCACACCATACATTTCTTTGCTTTATTTTTTTCCCTAAGAAAAAACTGGATATCTTTAAAAGCAGTTTCAACTTTGACTATTTTATGTAACTGCCATTTCACCTAAATAACTGAAGGTTTTTTGGAAATATTTTTGATTTTTAAAAACTTCTGGAAGACTTCACCTAAAGTGTTCTAAGTAAAATCCAACTCATTTTAAAAGCATGATTAAAGAATCACTAGGTCAAAATGGCATGTTCCCCTCTCCCACCAAAAAAATCCAATTCTTTTTTTCAGATATCAATAAATATCAACAAGATGATTAAGAAGCATAACTGTTTTATCAGGCTCCATCAACTAAACACAGCCCCTCCCCCCAAAAAAACCCCCCTTTTTCAAATAAGTATATTCCAGACACTCACACATTTAATTAAACAGATTCTTTCTTAAAGATAATGGAGGTGTTTTCTCCTTGTCAAATAAGCAATGCATTGTTATTACTTAGTATTCTTTTTTAGTTGGTGGTTTTTACTCTAAGTATTGTTGAATATAAATATTCCTTAGTTAAAATTAGTGAGCCAATGAGCTTTTTTCATTCTCATTTTAGACAGTGGGGGAAGGGAGAGACAGTATGGAAAATATAGAATAACTCGTTGAGAACTTGTTAGGTTTTCAATTAAAGAATTTTATAAAGATATCTTGATGCTGTTCTTAAATTAATTCTGCAACAGAAGCCAAATGGTGTTGTTTTTTTTTTTTTGGTCTTGAATAGTAATGATACAGATTTTCTTTACCAATAATGTATATATTAACTACATTTAATATATCAGATACATTTTATTTCTGTATCTCTAAAGAAAACCGTAGTGCCTGTCATTGCCTAATGACATCAATAACATTCATTTATTCTGCCAAAGTCATGAATTTATCATTTTCACAACTGAAAAAAAATCACAATTTATCTGTGAAACTCTTTTGAACAAAATATATGAAAAAACTGGTAATTTTCTTTTGACACAAAAATTGAAACCTCTCGGTTTTCTGGTCTCTGAATCCGGCATGAATTTGCTGACATTCGGTGCTTTTTTACCTGTTTTTCCTCTCACGTTTAATACCCCGTAGAATTTTTAAATTTAAGAATTTTTTTCCAAAAAAAAAACCATTTACAACGTTGAGAAATGTTGCTTCCATATGCCCTCAGTAGCTACTAACTATAAAATACTGAAAAGCTCTACAACAAACGACGTTACTTCACTGAATCTTTTCAGAGCTTCAGCAAATTAATGCGGTGCTCCTAAGATGGTTTTAAGAATTTTTAAAAAATATTTTAAAAAGACAAACACGACCTATCCTTTAGCCCTAAAGCACCTCACATACGTTCACTGTAAGGTAGACTTTTTTGCCCCCAGAGTCTGAGCAGAGAACACAAGCCATGAGTAGAAAACATGAAGATTTCGTTGAGCACTCAAAGGAACAAAACTGTTGACGTCTTAACGTTGCTAAGTGTTCTGAAGTTGCTTAATCTCCTTAAATTGCTTCAATTCTAGTTGCTTCCATTGTGTCACTAACACCAAAACCCAAACAAACCTCTTCCCTCAGAAGAATGGCGAGCTGAGGGCGGTTCTCAGAGAACCTGCCTGTAACAGGTGGCCCGGAAGGACCTGCCGCGCTCCCGCCGCCGCCGCCTGCACTCGGCGCCGCTTGGGCGCCCCAACCCCGTCCGGCCACTTCCGGTCGCCCCCGCTGCGGCCACGCACCTTCCCCGCTCCCCCAAGCTCCCGCGTCCCGGCAGCCTGAGGTGTCCCAGAGCCTTCCCGCTCCCGGTTTCCACTCAGCGCGGCGGGGCCTCGGCACAGGCTGGGAGGCCCTGGAAGAAGCACGTGCCTCTTCTCGAGGCCTAGTCCCCCGGGCGGGAAATCCCGCCGGGCCTCCGCGCGCCCGGCCGCTAGTCCCCGTCTGCCTGAGTACACGGGCGCCGAAGCTTCTGGAAGCCGCCGAGGGGCCAGGCCACGGGGATGCGTCACACCTACGTGCCCGCAGCCTCGACCCAAAGTGTGAGGTTCCGGAACAACCCCGACAGAGTTGGGCCAAATAACAAATGCGACGTAATTGAGCCCCAGGGGGTTGAGTACCTTGCTCCGGAGGCCACACGGTTGTCCGAGCGGGTGCAGAGCCGTATCTCGTGGTTTCATTCCACCGCGCAGCCAGGAGGACCGCTGGGCCGCACAGAACCCGCCTCAGGGAGCTGCGGGGGGAGGCAGCCCAGAACCTCGAGCGGCCCTGGCGGCGGCTGCGTGAACCAGGGCGGCCCTGGGGAAGGCCAGGCAGGGTCGGCTGAGGAGAGCGCCCGGTAGGCCCTGCAGCCCCGGTGCCCAGGCTTGTGCCGCGCGAGCTGGAAGCTTCTTTGCGCCGGCCGGGACTCCCTGGCACGTGTGGGCCCCGCATTCCGCGGGCCCCGCATTCCAGGGGCCCCAGCGCACACCGAACCGGCGCGCTGGGTCGCCCTCCGCCGGCAGCGCCGCGGGGCCAGGCTCAGAGGGGCCGTGGCTCCGCCCTCCTGCGGGCCTTTGCGGAGTCGGGTATATTGGGCTTGTTGGGTGGGAAGGCGTGGGCCTACGGAGTCCGAGACGGGCCTACGGAGTCCGGAGGGAGGACGCGGCCGAGAGGGCTTCCCTCCAGTCGGGGCTCGCAGCACTGAGACCTAGCTCGGCGCGGGACCCTGGAGGAGGGGGTCGTTTTCCAAACCCGGCCTCACGTTGTGTTCTCAGGTCTTACACGGAATGCAAAGAATAGGGTGTGTCGGTCACCTCGCAGGAAACTTTTCGTTGTTTCCTTATATCCTTCCCGCCCATGGACAAGTTGAGCAGCTTCTGGGCCTTACACCCAGGAGGTTTCGGACCAGAGTATGGACTCTGGGTCTTCTGGAGGATCATCTCACCCCATCCCTACCCCTACCCCTGTCTTCCTCAGGGGAAGGTGGAACCGTCCTTCCGAACCCCCTTGTGTGAGCCAGGAGTCTTCTTCCCCTGCCAAAGTGAAACGCGTCCCTATCGACTTTTCTAGATCTTGTGTTTGCGTTTTAAAGAAACTTAGCAATACGAACAAAGATATTTTGGCTACTTCTGACAGGGTCTGAAGGTTTAAAGGGACATCTTAGCACGTGGAAGGGATGACTCGGATTCCCCCGGCCTCCGTGAAGCCACCGGGGACAGCTCAGCAGAAAGGAAGGTCGTCTGCTGCCAACATGCAAGACACGGATCGGTTTTTTGTCGTTTTGTTTTCTCTTCCTTTTTGGCTCAGCTCTGAGAGCATTACAGACCTATCCTTTCCCGCCTCCCGACCCTCTTCCCCTCCCCCTCTTCTTTCTGGTGCAGGCAATTAGGGTGAAGAAATCAGTGCCAGGCTCCTGCCTCTGAAGAGAAAGGAATTGCTTAGGGAATTGAGTCCTGACACCTGTCTCTGTCCTGGATGGCGAGAGGGGATACGGGGTCAAAACGCCTGGGGGAAGAGGCCGGGCTGACCGGGAGGGGGGGACCCTCCCTAGGAGAGCATTTCTTTGGCCTCCAGCTTCACACAGGTTATTAACACGCGGGTTATTAACACGGGGGTTTCCTCTTTTTAGTCCCCTCCACCCACCCAAGACCAGGACCTGGGCTGGAAGCAGAAGAGCAACACTGACAAGCCGTTCATTAATTTGCATTTATTTTCGGGAAATAATGTAGATAAAGGGGGCGGAAGGGGACTGCCTTACATTTCAACAAGTAATTTGCGATCTTCACATCGGACAAATCAAATTTACAAATTACTTTCCCACCTACTGGACGAAAAGGCCAAAGCCAAAACTGATATACAGGCGTGGGTTCTCCGCAGATTTCGGAGAATGAAGGTGCACTAAAAACTCACTAGACAAAACAGGGTTGTTTAAAGAGAGAGAAGCCGACAGAGGAATTGGAACCGGGGTTTGGGGCCTGGGTTTGTTTGTTTTTCCATAATGCTGTATTTTTATTTTTTGTTTTCTTTTGGTTTTGATCTCTTAACTGGAACTGCGACCCTGTGCTTAGACCTGGTGAAGGGCTCAGTCCTGCGCCCCGGCCCAGACTAGCCCCCTCCCCTGTACCCTGACTTGGCTCTTGCCTTCACACTCCCAGACCCTCCCAATCCTCCGCGCGCAGCTTCCTGAAACCAAACGATTCTCTTTAATAAATACACAGAGGGAGAAGGTGTGAGAGGGCAGGGAAGCTTTGCAACAACTGAAAAAGTAAAAGCGCCATCGTTTGAGGAAGAGAGGAAAGGGGACAGAGGGAAAATATTTTTTGCTTTTGTTATATATATATGTGTATATATATATGCTGTATATATCTTAAAGTCTATTTCTTGGGCTCTAAGACGAGATATGCTCAGTTCAACCAACAGCAACTAAAAAGTTTAAGTGGTCCCTGGAACGGACCTGACTATATACAGCATTCCCGCCGAAGCGGAAGCCTGAGCCAGTTCTACGCAGGGCGGGGCTGTGCGCGAGAGGCTATGGGTGCGCTCCTCCCTCCGGGCCTCGTCCCAGCGCATCCGGCTGGGGAGGAGGAAACGCCGGGAAGCTCTGGTCTGCAGGCGGGGAGCGGGGCTTAGGGCAGCTGAAGGGGCGGCAGTCTGCACGCGAGAAACGCTTAGTGGTTGTTTTGATTTGGAGTAGAGTATGGGTGCACTCCAACAGGCAGACACATGCCAGTTAGTGACTCCAGTGTCCAGAAATAATAAATTAAAGTGTAGGGCTCAAACAGCAAGTCAGAGCGAAGAGCCTCCGAAGGCTGCAAGCGCATAATAACTGTCCAGAAAGACTAGAAGATGGTGACTTAGGAGTTCGTTAGGGGTTGAGGAGGGGAGCACACAGCTCTCCCGTATAGAACTTGTGGGCCAAGCCGAAGCACCGGTCCCCTCATCCAAGGGGTGGGCAAGGTTTGCACATCCCCCAAGCAAGTGGCACGAAGATGAGGGCGGCAGTGCAGCAATGGGCATCTTTTGGGAGCGTGAAATTTCAGGTCTGGAAAAGCCGAGGCAAAGGCGGGCAGTGCAGCAGCAGCAGCAGCAACAACTGGACGGGGACCACGGAGGGCGCAGGTAGTTGCGTTTCTTCTTCTCTTCCTCCCACTCCTGGGCTCACAAGACCTGAAACCTCCATGAGGCTTGGTCCTTATAGTCCAGACAGTCAGGCGAGTTGAAGTTGAGTTTCCAAGCGGAGGAAGCGGCGGCGGCGCCAGGCTCCTTGTAATCCAAGCAGTCGGCAGAGTTGAAGGCGAGCCCCGAGCTGCCGTAGCCCTGGTGATGGTGGTGGTGATGGTGGTGGTGGTGGCCTGAGGACTGGCTCAACGGGTGGTGCGCGTGGGGATGGTGGTGATGGTGGCTCGCCATGGAGGAGGGTGCCATAGGGCTGAGCTGGTGCGGGTGGTGGTGCGAGTGCATGGGCGCTAGATATGAGCTGCAGTCCACGCCGCCAAAGTAGGAAGAGGAGGGCGCGGGGTAGCCCTGGCCATAGCTGCCGCCCTGGCCGTAGGACATGGGATAGGAGGCTGCGGCAGAGGCGGCGCCTGCGGCTACCGAGCGCTGCATACACGATGCGTTGCTAGGCGCGGCCAAAGGCTCGGGCACTGACACGGAAGCGGGCGCTGAGCCGGGCGAGATGGAAGCCGGACTCCAGATGGACGAGGCAGCCGGCGTACTCAACGACGACGGGACTGCCACCGCCGGGTTCCCGCCCAGGCCTGCAGCCGCTGCAGCCGCCGGGTTGGCCGAAGCGCTCGATGCGGAGCTGGAGGACGAGGCGGAACTGGACACAGCGGGCGGAGTGAACTGGCCGCTGCTTTCGGAGCCCGAGCTCTCCCGCACCGGGGACGACTTCTTCTTGGCTGGGCGGCTCTTGGTCCCGCTCCCGCTCTGCTGCTGCTGGCGGCATTTGGCGCGGCGGTTCTTGAACCAGACCTGCAGCGGGCCGGGTGGGGGAGAGCGTGTCAGGGGGAGAGTAGAGCTTGCCACTCCCCCGCCCCTTGGACCAACACCTGGCCTAGGATCCGCATCCCTCTCCTATCGACGCCTCCTCCCCTCCCCATCTCCGGCCCGGCCAGACCCTGCATTCCCTGCTCCTCCACCCTCCCCCATCCTTCTGCTCAAAGACCCTCCTCTGGCAAAGTAGGGATGTGCACTCCCCCCCCCACCCCCAGCGCAACTTGCCGGAGGGCGGAACATTTGTGTCTGTCCAGCCAGAAGTTCAGCCATCTCTAAACTGATGCTGTTGGCTGCTTCCCAACAGACCTATGTATGTTTGGACGCCCTGTCTTCTATGAATAGAGCTCAGTAAACTGCGGAGAGGCACAGAGCAGGCCGCGGAGTGGGGGACAGTCCCCGAGTTTGAGGCCGGAACCCCTCCGCCCCTGCAGGTCTGGTGCTGGGCAGGGCGAGAATTTGGATGGAAGCAGGAGCAAGGCCAGGAGGCTGAAACAGAGGCAGTAGTCGGGGGACTAGGGAAGGAAGCCTGGGCAGAATTTCGTTGGACTTCTTGGCTCCAAATGGGGAACCAAATAGGACAGTCATAAAGTTCTCAGTCCTCTTGAAAGGCCCCGGTACAAGACATGGCATTCCTGTTGTCTCGAGCCTCTGGGGGGGAAAAGGCAAGATAAAAGCCCTTTGAGGAGAGTTCTGAGTTATAATCCGAACAGTATTTTCGGGTCCTTTTCACCGCAAAAACAGAAACAGCAAAGCTGGTAGCCAGGTTTTGCGTTCAGCATCCTCTCTGGGCAAAGGAAATGTCTAATCAAACTGGCGCCACCCGTGGGGCGCACTCCCAGACAGGGCACCAGGCTCTGGCCAAGCCCCACTCTTCTATTTCCAGGATCCCCGGGATACAAGGCAAGAGCAGAGGAAGAATTCAGGACCCGGAAGGAAACTGCCAAGTCCTGCGGCAGCCAAAGAGGCAGGGGCAAGTGTCGGGCTCTTCAGGGCACGTTACCTTCGGGAGCCTCGCTTGTCCTCCGGCAATCCTAAAAAGCACTTTGGATAGCAAAGGCGCCCCGGGGCCAAGGGCGGAATCAGGGCTCTAAGCTAGCTTCTCTAACTTTGGCCCCTCTGCCAGGCCCGGCCCAGCGCTAGGGGGAGTCTGAGAGGGGCTACCCAGCCTGTAAGCCCGCCCCCACACCAGACCCCCCTTCCCAGGCCCTCTCCAACCAGCCCCAGCACCCCACCCCCGACCCTGAAGTCCCGCGAGCGCGCGCACCTGGACTCTGGACTCTGGCAGGTTGATCTTGAGCGCCACCTCCTCGCGCATGAAGATGTCAGGGTAGCGAGTCTTGGCGAAGAGCGCCTCGAGCACGTCCAGCTGAGAGCGCGTAAAGGTGGTGCGCTCCCGTCGCTGCTTCCGCGGGGTGGCTGAGGGGAAACGCGGGGACGCGTCGGGTCAGTGGTGGCCACGCGGACTCGCGCTAGAGGACGCGGACCAGCCCCTGGCAGGCTCTGAACCAGGGCGTTGCAAAAGAAAGCCGAGCTCCGAGCAAAAACAACTCCCCAGGGAGGCCGAGCCTGACAGCCACAGGTGGGAGAAACTGCATGTGTGAGCGACTGGGAGCCAGTGTCTCCGGTACTCCAGGGCTGCCCCCTTCCCTGCCTCTCAGAGGTTAAGAAAGGAAGAGAAGTTATACAATCTTTCTTCCTTCACTGCCCCCCTCCCAACACTCTCCCTGGCTGGAAGGTGGGGAAGGGGTGTGCAGAAACACGTCCTGGAAAACACTTTCCGAGGGAAAAAATGGGGGTGAAGGAGTGGAACCTAGAAAAGACAGCCAGGATTCGGCTCAAGTCGTCCACATCAACAGTGCAAAAGTTGGTGCAGGCCACCCGTCTAGAGGACAGTTTAATTAGGGAGGGAGAATCCCCCCTCCTCAGCTCAGCCAGTTGCTTTGCATAAGGTAAGCTCGGCCCTTCCTCTCAGGGCCTAGCAAGTGTCCATACTCCTCATTCAATGTTGGGGGGAAAGACATAGATCCTCTCTCTCTCTCTCTCTCTCTCTCTCCCCCCACACACACACACACACGCACACACGCACACACACCACCCATGAGAAATCGAATCCGTGGGTAAATGCGCCCTGTGCTGGCAGTGGGAGCACAACGGGAGACAAGGTGCCGGTGTGGCCAGGCAAGTAGGGCTCACGTCTCGCGTTTTCGCCGCCCCGGCCGTCCTCACCGACCCGCGATTCTGCCCTGCGAGCCTGCAGCGTGCTCTGCACCGTAAGCAGACTAGGCAACCGGTTCCCTGGGCCGATCCACGACACAGTTTGTGCTTAAACCCGGGAGGCTGGGGATTCCCAAGATTTGCAGGGGCCGGGGCGGGGGCCGGTGCTCACCCGGATAGCCCACGGAGGGGTGTAGGAGGTCCATAGCCGGTCCGGCTAGGCCCAGCCCGTTCATGCCGTATGGAGGTTGTTTGAGGTAAGACATCATGCTAACAGCTGGGTGGAGGCGCCCCGAAGGATCCAGGGGGCCGGGGCCGGGCGCAGTGCGGGGCTCCCACTGCGCAGTCCTTCAAGCTCTGTTGCGTCTGGGGGCCCAGCCTATGGAGACACGAGACACACGGAAACCATCATTCCCAGCCATCACGGCTTCCTGGTCTTGTCCGAGGCAAGGAGTCACAGGATGGGGAGGGGACGCCGGTTATGGAACTGTACAGGGCGGTCAACTCGGCTCTATAAGGTCTTAGCCCAAAGACCACAGCTTCTTTGAAAAGTAAAATAGTTGGATCATGATCTCCTCTTTTCGGGCTTGGAATGGGCCAGACACTCATAGGGAGACACTAGGAGTGAGGAGAGGTTAAAATCAGGGCCAAGCTTGGGAGGTCAGAGCCTGAACCGCAGAGTCGGCTAGGTCCCAAGACTTGGCAAAATTCTGGTCGGGTGAGAACGGGCCTCACACCACACAAGAAAACATTTGCTTGGCCCCCAGGCGGCAGGAGACCCAGAGCATGAGGCGTTGTTTCAAACGTTTTTGAAAGTGGGATGCACAGGTAGACTCCGGAGAGCCCAGGTGAGGCACTGCGGAGGGCTAGCGGCACCTGAGCCTCTCCAGGACGCATTGCCCACTTGGGAGAGTGCGACCTGCCAAAGTCTCCTCGGCTGGGTCCCGGCCCTAGAGCCTACAGCCGCCCTTCCACTTGACTTCTCTGTGCCCAGCTGCTGAAAGACTGCTTGCCCAGAATCCCACCCACACCTCGACCACAGTTTCAAGCCCAGGTCCCGCAGAGGAGACCAGAAAGGGTCACTGTACAGGTGGCGGTTCTAAGACGCCGCCCGAGGTCACCGACGCCTCGCCACAGCCGCAGGCCGTTTTTCGTCAACGCAAGCCGGTCCTGGCTGCGGACAATGGGGTCCCGGCCGGGGTTGAAAGGTGACCTGCCCAGCGCCCCAAGGGTCTGGCGGATTTGGGAGGCCTGAGTGCAGCAGGTCCGGTGCCCTCCCCGCCTATCCTACTAGCTGAACCCGCGGCCGCAGGACCCGATCGAGACTAGAGAACTAGGCCTCTGAGGCGTAGCTCGCTCTGACCCGGGCTGGAAGGTCGACGCCTGGCTTCCCCAGCTGCCCTAAAACGGAGGCGCTACAATCAGGAGTCAGGAAGTGGCGCTGGGGGTGTGGAACTGAGACCCAGAGGACCTGTCGCTTTACCCCGCTTCAAGGAACTCAAAGCAGACCTGGGACCCGGGCTAGAGAGTTTAGGGAAAGAAAGAAGTTAGAGCTAAAGAAGCCTCCCGCTCCCGTCCCCATGGGACCTGGGCCGGGAGAACCTAGTTTGCAGGGAAGGCGACAGAAGGGAAAGAGCCTGGGCTCTGGGGCCGAAGGAGAATGGGACTCAGCCGCGGCGACTCTTCTAGGCTGCTGCGTGAGTTTTCAAAGACTTTCTTCAAACTTAGCACTTCAGCTCGGTTACTTCGGAGGAGGCGGGGGAGGGGCGCGGGGCCGCAGCAGAGCCCCGGGGTCCTCAGCGCAGCAAGAGGGGAGCCAGGTCGCTTCCCAGCCCCGCCCACGTGCCGGGGACCTGGGAAGCGGGGACCCGTTTGAGGACGGGGAGGCAAGAGCAACCGACGCATTCCCAGAGTCCCGGGCGGCTCCCGGCTTTCTCCTTACCTGCCCTCAGCTGCCGGGGCCGCTCACCATCTACCTCGCACCCTCACACAGACCTTCCGGGCAGCCAACCTGCAAAACAGAGCAGCACAGGAATTACCCGCCGGGTTGGGCGGTTGGTCTAGGACCCCCGGATTTCTTTCTTTCCCCAACTTCCCTCCTCCCTTTCTCTTTCTTTCCAGTGGCTTTGTGCGTGTCCCTCCAGGTTTCACTTTATTGCACACACACACTTTGTTTGCAAAGCCCTACACGCTCCCGAGACACTGCCTCGCCCGGGACCGCGCCGAGGGGCCGCAAGGAGGAGGGTGGGGGTGAGAGGGGGCAGAGCTAGGAGGTGGCTCGAGGTTGCCGTGGCACTCCATGCAGCGTGGAGGCGGTGGGGGCTGGGGAAGACCCGCAGAGGCACTTCGGAAACTAAATAAATCAAGAGATTTACCTTGTCGGAGTGGCTTGTCTGGCCGGGTTGTTTAGGTGATTGGAAATGTAGCCTGATGAAGATTGATCACCTTTCTAATGCCCTCCCCGGGTATGTGAACGCGAGGTGAGTGCGTAACCGGGCTAGGCTGCCAATCCCTGGCCCCGCGCGGGCTGAGTGACAGGGAGCCGGGCAATGGCAGCACGAGCCGGGGGTTACCTCCGCGCGCCCCCGCCCTCCCCCGCCCCCTGCACCCCGCCCTCACCGCCCGCCCACCCCGCCCCGGTCGCGCGCTAACTCCGGGGCTCGACTGGCGGCAAACGCGGCGCAGAGCGACGCGAGGAAGACGAGCGCAGCGCGGGAGCCCAGGCCGTGGAGGGGACGCCGGTCCCGAGGCCGCCCCGGGGCTCCCCGCCCTTCTCTCGCCCTTTTGGCGCCCTGGAGGGAGTGGCAGAAGGAGGCGAGGTGCTGGAGAACCGGTTCTCTCGCTCTCCCGTGCGCCACCCAGCTCGGCGGCCCGGTGGGCGCGAGGACCCTGGAGCCGCGGGCTGGAGGGGAGCGGGCCCCCGGCCCCTCTCCCGGCGCCGCGGGCCCCAGCGTCTTCATCCACCGTGCCACCACCCGCAAAGGGACGCCGCGGGCGGCTCGTGCTGGCACGGGCTACTTTGCCGAGCGCGGGAGCAGCTCCCAGTGCGCAGATCCCGCCTCGGCGCCTCAGGACTCCCGCGCCTGCGAGCAGCACCCGCAGGGGAGGCACGGCCACTTACCTGCTCTTCGGCGTCTCCTGGTGTTCCCAGGCCCCGCGAAAGGTGTTTGCAAATCCTAAACGCTTCTTTTGAAATGTTGGAGCCCAGAGTCCCCTCTCCCTTACACACACACTCTACTTCTGAATCGAAAGGTTTGGATAGGAAACTTTCTCTTTCACACTGTCTCCTTCCCGTTCTCCTTTTACAAGGGACAATTCGGTGGAAAACGTGGCCACAGACCCCTGCCCTCAGTTTCTTTCCCACATGCCGCAGGAGCCTCCTTGAAGCGATCTCCCCGGATCGTTCGTACTGGCGAAGCCCATTTCCCAATCGAACAAACTTCTCAAACACGACTACCTGGATGAACTTGTCAAAGCGCAAAAAAAAAAAAAAAAAAAAAAAAAAGTGTTTTCGCCCCAACACTGAGTAAGGCAATTCTTTTAAATGGCACCTCCTCCTGAATATTAGGCACTTTACTCCCTTTCGAGGAATTCCTACCGCTTCTTCCTAATACCCCCTCCCCTCCACCTCAACAGGCGGAGTGAAAAGTTTGAACAGGAGTAAGTGTGAGGGCGAGTCAAGGAGCCACCGGGCGCTTCGCGGTGGGGAGCGCTGGTGCTGCGGGGCCGCAGGGTCGGGCACCGCGAGCGGACCAGGCGCGGGGCGAGGAGGTGGAGGAGAAGGAAGGGGGAGCCCGCTGAGTGAAAAGGGGCCGCGGCCGCCGCTCTTCAAAGTGCTTCCCCCTCCCCCAAGCGACACTTTCCTTTGGAGTCCGAATAAAATACGGTAACAGAATATGATGGAGGGCACACTGTTTCCTTAACTGCTTCTCAAAGAACCCGGGAGATCTTCTTAGGACCTTTAATAAGGCTTTGGTCGGTCCTTTTGTTGATCTCTCAAAATCAACTCCTTCTAATTGAAGTTGGAGCTGAAAGCGAGCTAATGTTCAAAGAAAGTGGCCGCCAGGCTAACGAAATTACATTTTTTTTTGACGATGAGGGAACATCTAATCAAAGGGGCAAAAGAGGAGGGGTGGGAGTGGGGAAGTATGAAGGAGAAAAGGTTTTACAAGATCCTTCTCTGGTTCACAAAAGTCGGCGACACGGGCGCTTCTCTCCAGAACAAAGACACCGCGGCCCATTCACAAAAGGGAGAGAAAGAGAGAGAGAAAACAATAAAAGAACGGGAGAAAAGGAAAAACATGAACAAGAAAAAGACTTAACAGGAAAAGAAACTGCGCAGAGCGCAGCGCTGACCCGAGCGGGGACACACCTTTGGCTCGCGCAGGCCCCCGCGGGGAATAGTCCGCGAGGCCCAGGACTCCGAGCCCCCGAAATGTGTAGAGATTTAAGGGAAAAAACGAAATACACCCCCGCTTTCGGTTCTGGGGAAAGGCGCGGGCTGGAGCGCACTAGTGTGAGGGGGAAGAGTATGCCGGCGCCCTGGGGTGAGCTTCGGCGGCACTGCGTCCCTAGCCCGGCGCTACCCGGCCGGGGCCTGCGCTCTGTGTGCCGGGGTTAGCCCTCCCAGGCCTGGGTGCGTGCCCTGTCCCAGTCCCGCAAACTCTCGCACTCTCGCCTCCTCCTGGCCCCGTTTGGCCTGCAGCTGCGGCGCTGGGCCGAGGTCCGGCGCGGCGAGGTGGGGCAGCAGTGCGCGCTGGAATGTGCTCAGGCGGTCCCCAGGGCCCGCCAAGCGGGAGCCGGGCGCTCTCGGTTCCAGATGCTGCCGCGGTCTCGGGGAAGTTGGGAGGTATCAAGTAGCACGATTTCTCCCCCCCAATGAGAGTATTTATCTAATCCCAAATTGCAGGCGAATTTTTTTAATGCTCAACCCATAAAATCCCAGGATTAAGAGAAGAAAAAGAGAGAAGAGGGGAGAGGGAGGAGAGTGGAGACGGGGGAGACTGAGATGAAAGTTTCTTGTATGTGGCGTAAAGGACTGAGGCGGCCGTCGCTAGGCAAATATCCAGGTGGGAGACGCTGGGCCAGAAGCCTCGACCGTTCCAGCAACGGCCGCAGCTCGGGGACGGGAAGAGGGGGGCCTCGCCCGGGGAGGGCCTGTGGACTCAGCTCGAGGGCCCCGGACCGGGGAGGGGACGTGGGAGCTGGGCCCTGGCTTTAGCATCCAGGTGACCTCGAGGCCGGGCCAGACTCTGGAGGACACTTGGGACAGGGGGAGGGGTTTGGCTCCGGGGCCCTGGGATCCTGGCCAGGGGCGGAAGTTCTGCACCGGCCCGCGGGCTGTGCCCAAGCCAGCCCGCTGCCAACACTCCTCCTCCTCCTCCTCGGCGACCCCCGGGCCCACAGCTTTTTTTGCCGCCGCGCGGGCTTTCGGATTGCCGGGCTCTAGGCGTGCTGGGCTCGCGCCTGCGCCCGGGAGGCAGCCTCTGGGCACCACGCGACGAAATCCGGATGCGGCGCCCTCGTCGCGGGCCTGACCCCGATGGTCCCCGGGGGCCGCGCTCCGCCGCCGCTGCGGGGCGTGCGGGCGCCACAGAGCAGCCCAATGGAAACCCCGCGAAGCTCGGGACTGAGGCAGGAGGGGCAGGGAGACGGGCAGCAAATCTGGGGCTAGCGAAGGATTGTCACTTGGCAGGTCGCGAGCGGCTTGGGGGAGCCGCATCTCTGCGAGGCTCCGCGAGAGGGAAGGTTCCCCGAATCCGAATCCTGCGTAAATGGAGTGGGTGACGCCGGTCACCCAAGCCCCAGACTGCTCCGGGCTGATGGTTTTCGTCTGCCGGTTTCCCTGGGGTTAGGGCCGGGTTCTGAGAGCTTCCCCCAGGGAGCGGTAGCTCCCTCTGCTCTCCTGCTCTAATAAAGAGGGCAAATACCTGATTTCATTTAGTTCTGATAACTTTTCGATAACTTCTTAAAATCCTTGTCGTGAAGAAATTCTACCGTAGGAAGGTTTTATCATTTTGAAAGACTGGCGGCTGCATAGTTTTCGAAAGGAATTTGTGTGTGTATTGGTATAAATATGTCTGTATATGTACATATATGTATATGTGTATATATGTATGTATGATCTAGGCTAACGTATAAATGCTAGTGGACTGTTTTCTCTGTCTCCAGACTTGTTGAACGAGCTTTCTTTGTTTCAAGACACCTCTGTAGAGGAGTGATGGAAACTACCATAAAATCGCCAGTTTTTTCTGTAGCTTAGAACTTCTGGTTGAAAGTTCCCTTTCCCTCATCTCATACACACACACCTGCACACACTTACCCTCCTCCTCCCCTCCAACAATAACCCTCTTCCTTTCACTTCGGCATCTACAGTCTTGACGGTTATCAGAAGTCATAGTTCTTCCTCATATGAGTGCAAAACTATAACAATGGAAAATTACATTTTTTCAGTGCTGTGGAATCACAAAATTTCCTCAAATCGTTGAGATGACCCTCTAAAAGATGATAGTTTACACTGCTTAAGAAAATATGACTAATTGCTTTTCAATTCGCATTCGTGTGTCGGCAGGGCCCCTCTGGGGTGGTGTAAACTTATTCAGCTCCAAATACAGACCAGTATCCTGCCCTGCATTCAAGAGGACCATTTTTCCTCATGAAAAGTCTTATGAATACAAAAACTTCTCAAGTTTTCATTGCAAAGAAGTAGCAGCAGTGTTTAAGGTAAGAAAGTTTCTGCTTTTATTGAAAATTTATATATGACTCAGTATTGTAATAAATAAACAGATAACCATTTTCACAAAAAAATGACAGTGCTATTATGCTAGAGAAGAAAATATTAATTGGAGGATTTACTCATAATGGCAAGACAGACTTTTATCAATACAGAATAAATATTAACACCATTCTTGAGCCAATTTTGAGACCCAACAAAATGTAGGAACCAAGCTAGATGTAATAAATAATTATCCAGAGAAAAAGATGGCGCATTCTCAAATGATAAGACTGTCTTTGTAAAGTGATGCATGTCAATTAGTCCCATCCTTACAGCTCACTTCAAATCACAGGACTTGTTTCAGGCTACGTTAAAGGGCCATCCTCCAAAGAAAGCAGAGGAGAAGTACCCTATTATCTTCATAGTGAAACGCAAAACAACTGCAGAAAATCCCACTGGTAAATAGAACACAGTTTAATGAGTAAATTGAAGATGATCTAACTATAAAATTTAGGTAACAGACTCAGTGTTACATATGGCAGGACTGGAAAAAAATCATTCATGACATTTTCCTTATCCCTCCCTCTTAAGCCCCCTCCCACCCCTCATTATGCTATTAACAATAACAACAATAACAAAAATGTTTTAAAATTTTCCTCCATCAAAAAATGAGGGAAAATAATGAGGGAAGAGTTTTCTTTTCTTTCTTCTTTGAACAGTTTCTTGAACACTCCTAATACCAATCACTCACAAGATGTCTGTGCAATCTATTTTACATGATTTCAAGGAAATGATTAACTCACACACACACACAATCCTTAAACAAAGCTATTTCGGAGTTCTGTACACTGTCTGGAAAAAAGGGAGGAAAAGAGGTGGTGGTAGTGGTAAAGAAGTACAATCCAGCCAAACAAAATGTTACAAGTTTTAAATCAACAACGAGAATGACTTCTTCTGGTCTGGGGACCCAAGACTAATAAAATGTTGGTCAAGATTCTGGTCTGGCTTCTATTGCAGAACACATTTCTCTTCTTTCTTGGCCATCTTGCCTTTGTTTTGCTCCAGAGTTCGCTCCAAATGCTCGTCTTCTTCTTCGGCCCTGGAAGTCAAACAGGAAACCAAATTATTTTTCTTCTTGGAGCGCAGAGCGTCACTCTCCTCTCGCCCCGCATTCCGAGCTCCAGAGGGAACGGGGTTCGCGGGGCCAGCGGGAGGCTGCCCCGGCCCACCCGGGACCTCTGGACTGAACTTTCCGAAAACTTCTCGGCCCCTCAGCAGGCGGCAGAGCCTCGACCCCGACCCCACCGCCCACTTACTGCTTCTCCTGCGCGTCCAGGTCCCTGACGAGCGCGTCGCGCTTGTCCACTAGGGCCACCAGTTCATCCAGCAGGAGCTGCTCGCGTCGCTTCTGGGCCTCGGTCTTCTGCCAGTCTGCAGGGGACGGGAGGCTCCTTACCCACCCGGTCCCCCACCCCACCCGGCCCTCCCCTTCCCGCCTTTTCCAGTTCCCTTTTATTTCTCTGCAAACCATATTACAGAGCCACTAGCTAGTGTTTCACGGAGAGTTTGGCCGTCGTGATGAGGATTTCGCCCCTAAAACCCTACTTTCTAAGTATTTTCCGTAGATGGAGACGGCTACGGGCTGGGCTGGAACCTGCAAGAGACCAGGTGTGCGCCGGTGGCCAGCGGAGGTGCGCACCTGATGTCAGCCAAAGTGGGGGAGGGAGAGCTGGAGGCCCAGAAGAGGTCAGCCCGAGCGGTGAGGGGGGAATGTGGGTGAATGAGGAGGCGGGAAGCAGAGATGGGCGATAAAATCACCCTGAAAAGGCTAGAGAATCTGCCTGAGAACCTATCCTCCTCCCCCACCCCCATGCTCACCCCATACAGCCCATTCTTCGCTAATTTCCTCTTCGCTCTATTTTAGCAGTTGGATGTATCTCACACTGGGCGCCATATGCTTCACAATAACTTTAAAAGTAGTGAATCGGCTAATTAGCATTTTTCTTTGAAGTAAAAAATAAATTTGCTCTGCAACATTACACTGCAGCTCTCAATCGCATCACAGCCAGTTTTCTTTTGGAGAGGTTTGCTGCGTGGTTTCAAATCAAAGCACTTTTGCAAAGGAAAAATTACATACTTCTTTTTGAAACCCCGGTTGGAAAATCCGATGGGCAGTGCTCCTTCCATGGGAAGGGGCAGTTTTTTGAAGGTTTTAGGCCCCAATAATATATTTCCTAATCATTGTTGGTCTGATAATTTCCTTAAGATGAGCAGCAGTTTCGTTTAATAAAAACAGGACCAAATCGAACATTTAAAGCACTTTTGAAACCAAAGCCAACTACTCTCTGGCCAGACTGTAAGGGCTTGTAGCTGTCAATCAACCCCCAGTCTACCCCGCCTCCCTCATTAGGAAGGTAAACAATGAAAAGAAGAAGTAGATGATGAGGCAGATAGCCGAACAAATGAGGACCTAGAGGGAAACAGGACACCAGCTTAAAAAAAAAAAAATACCCTGGCCACTGACTCATGTAGCCCCCTCCCCCAGCAAGTGCACTTTCCAAAAAACAGAGAGGAGTGCAATCCTTTCTGGTTTCTCTCTTCTCTCTCCATTGCCCTGGGCAATCATGTTAAAACTCACATGGCTGGTGCTTATTCAGATAAACCCAACAATGCACACCGCTGGTTACCATGTGAATCTTCACAAACCACACAAGAATGTGCTGGTTCAAATCCCCCCGACCCCCTCCAAAGCAAAATTTATTCAAGACAGCAAACTGCTCAGCAGCTTTATGAAAGCAAATGGAGCCAGAGGGAATTCTATCTTGTATTTACAAATTAAAAATTAGATGCATCATCATGCAATAAAGGTTAGAATAGCAGCAAAAAGCTAGAATAATTTATTCTATTTTATCACTATTCCTTTCATTATAACCTCGAATACATACACACATATATATTAAACATGCTATATATTAATTACCCACATTCGATACAAAACATCACAAATAAGTACATTAAATAATTGGTCACATTACATTCTTATTTAAAAAGAAGTGAAGTATTCTATTGCATAGAGAGGAATAAAGAAACTATTGCTATGGAAAGTTTTTTTCTTAATGTAAGAATTTAAAAAATAATAATGAAACAGCAAAATTGGAGAAAAGCCATATCTATCACAATTTTATTCCTTGGATTTAAATGCAACTGAGGTCAGGAATGCTGGACAATTTTCTAATCTGGTTCTTGTTCTTAATCAGTTTCATTCTACACAGCAGATAAATTAATAGACTCTCCAGGTTGGAAAGATCTTAAAGGTCATCTAGTCTAATTTCAGGTAACTGTAGTTCTAGAAATATTAACTCAGAGAAAAACCTGCTAAATTTGTAACTAAATTTTATAATTATTAAGATTACCAATTTTGATGAATATGGATTTTTCCATTTCCAACCTCAAGAAATCATTCTGATTATAAGCTTAATTTATAATTCTTTACTTCTAAAACATTTTGATAAGAGCTTTACTACTGGGAAATAAAATTTCTCCATTGTAAACTTAAAAAATATAATTAAGTTGAAAATTACAAAATTTTTTAAAGAAAAAATAAATTTTAATGACACATAATCTTCTTGATTAAATTATTCCTTCCCTATACTTGACCAGTCACTTTTAAGGTTTTAACTAATAATTAGAAATATCAAGATTTCTTTAATTTTTTTAAAAAATAAGATTTTAACAATATGGATAAGAGAGGAAACAATTACATATTTTTAATCCATTAAGGATTGAATAATTTAAAAAATCTTAACCTTTTCCTAGCTCAATAGTGATATTTCACATAACTGTAACAAAAACATTTTTAAGTTATGAATATTTAGGTAATTTTCATCATCTCACAAATTTAACTGACATTAGAATTTTAACTGTTTCAGCATAAATTTATAGGATTTTTTATATTAAATTTGTCATTACTACATTAATATCTATCTACAAATAATTAGTCAAATTGTGGAGAAAATAGCTATGCGCAGTGAGTAGATTTTACACTAGCAAAGCTACTTTTACTTTGGATTTGCTTTCTCACAGGAGTAAATTTATACACATTCACACACATATTTGAATGCTAATTTGGGAAATTAAGTAAACTATTTTGATGATTAAAAAAAATGTGATAACACCTTTAAAATTGATCAAGATTCACATTTGTATGTTCAAGGTCTACATTTAAAAATTAAAAAATCCCTCTTTAAATAGCTTCACCTAGATGTAATGTCATGTTTTAAAAGCCTGAATGTAAGTTTATGTGTTACTTGTTATACATTTTAAGAAAGGATTACTCACCTATAACAGCTAGCTAGATGCACTGACTTTGGCTTGGACAGACTACAATGTGGGTTCTGATTAATTTAAAGATTCCAGTGTACTTTTGCTACAAAAGCCATATCCTCTCACAACAAATAGGATTAAGTTTTGATGCTGCATTTGAGCCAAAGTGTTAAAATAAAGAGATTCTGTTTATGTCTATCTGCACTGAGCTGTTTTGTTAATCTAAAAAACTCTTTTTTTATATATAGGGCCAATTATTCATTCCCTGATTCAGTTTATTTGCTGAAGTTGATAATTACCTTGGAAAAAAGGCAAAAGAAATACCTATAAACACTTTAATAGAAAGGACCTAAAGTTCTTGTAGTAAACCTTCAACCTTGCCACTATAAATAAGCCTGGCACTTTGATGAAAATTAACACTAGTTTTGTAAAGAGCACATTGGGGGATTGCAGTCAAGTCTTATCTTTAGTTCCAGTCAACTAGCAATCCTGAAAGAGTTTGCATCATCATCAGAGCAGGCCATTTGATAGGATTCTACTGCTGTACCTAATCAATCTATGGAAGACTGTGGCTGTGCTGTGTAACAAAGCTAAAATAGATTTACAAATGGGGTTTTAGGGGATAAGCTCCTCCACAGGATTACATATTGATTTTAAATATAAAAAGCTTATCATATAAGCCATAACTACAAAAATAGTGAACCTATGCATAAATCCCTTTAGAAGAGCACCCACTTCAAACTCTAAGCCAAGAATAAATCAAGATGTACAAAATCCTAGAGAAGATCCATTTCTTGTGCAGAAAATGAACACACCACTTTCCAAAAGCCCACCCCAATGTATGCAGAAATGAATTTATCTTTCCTGAGGGGGCATTAAATAATCTGGAACAAAAAAACTATTGGAAAAGTATCTGAAAGATGCTTGTTAGCTTAAGGGATACTACAACTTAGCTCAGTAGAGTGAAACTCCTGCAATGAAAACACCTCAGGGGAAAAAAAAAGGCCAGAGTGATTATGGATTCTCAGAAGAATGGATATATTGAATGTTATTATTATTATTATTTTGCTCTCAAACCAAGTTGTTAATACTTCTTTCACTGGACTATGACTATTAATATTCTGTGCTTTTCTCCTAGTTAATGGTTTCAGTAGCAGATTATTCAAAAATATTTTAGTTTATTTATTATGAAAACCATCTTATGGCTACTAAGTAGGAGAGATGGGAAAGAAAAGAGGAAGGGACTTTAAAACAAAGGAAAGCAAAACAAAACCAATTAGTGTTGCCTGTTCATGTGTTTTTCTGTGGTGTTTTAACACTCTGAAAGACTACTGAATGTGTGTCCATTCTAAGGGCTGGCTCAGAGGATACTGTCTTCAAAGAACTGATGATCACGATGCTCAGTATCTCTCTAGGACAGCCCAGGCCACATATTGCCCAGGCTAATGGGACAGGCCTCTCTCTGAGAAAGTGTCTTTATTTGTAATTAACAAGCTGCTTCTTTCCTCAAGTCTCTTTCCCCCCCAACCAGCAACAGAAACTGGCTGAGAGATTTAAGGCACAATCACATATGGGACAATAGTATTAATTAAAAAATAAAACAGAACAAAACCACAAAAAATTAACAATTGTATTAAAGGTGTCTGAAAAGAAAAACATTTTTTTTCTCTTCTTCAAAAATATTACTTTCTACTGCTCTTCCATGTGTACAAGGGGAGCAGGCAGAAAAATGTTAGATTATTTAAGACTGTAGGTCTATTATATAGAGATAGGATGGCCAATGAAACTGGGATGTTTTATATGTATTATGGCCCTCCTTTAAAGATGGTACTATTTGGTCATAATACTGGTTTTGGGATAGAAGCAATATCTGCCTTAAAAGTCAACTGTATTGTATCAAGCTGTATCTTAGGGATGATTTAACTTACTATACATGAGAAAGTAAATTTTTAAACATTGTAATACTCTGTATTGAGCATAATATATAATTAATCTATAAAGAATAAACTGTATAATGAGTTATACATACTATATACAAACACATTTTATATTATATATACATATATATATATACCATATAAATAGTATTTGCTATACCTACTTTTCAAATGACTATTTAGCTTTCCAATCTCTTTTTTTTTTGTGGTATGCGAGCCTCTCACTGTTGTGGCCTCTCCCGTTGTGGAGCACAGGCTCCAGAGGCACAGGCTCAGCGGCCATGGCTCACGGGCCCAGCCGCTCCGTGGCATGTGGGATCTTCCCGGACCGGGGCACGAACCCATGTCCCCTGCATCGGCAGGCGGACTCTCAACCACTGCGCCACCAGGGAAGCCCTCCAATCTCTTTTAAGACTATACCATGACTACAAAAATTATATCAAGAGGAAAAATACCATTTAGTATATTTGTGCATTTTATTCACTGGCAAGTTTCATAGAACTTCTTAAATAATTTTGACAAATTTTATAGTCATTATTAGTGATATAATTTGATAGCCACTTGAAGGAAATCAGCTATCTGAAAGCCTTTTAAATAAAGTAAATCTAATTTCTAAATTAGGATATACAAATGTTGTTAGTCATATTTATCAAATGAGATTAGGAATATAAAAGTAAGAATAAAACTTCTATAAATGTATAAGATACTTTTTAGATAAACAGCATGTATTTTATTTACTAACAATATTAATTAAAATATTTTAAAACATATGGTTTCATTTGGCTTTCTCTTACAAACTTAAATTCCCAGTTTCTGAACTAATTAGAATTGACTTCTTATGGATCAGAAACCTTATCAGGTGAAGAAAGAAATTACAATGGACAGTCAATGCATGCGTTAAGAGGTCAATACAGAATAGGAAAATCAATTGGCATTGATTAGACAAAAGGTCCATTTTACAGAGCCCAAAGGATTAGCTTTTAAGTGGACATCTTTGAACTATAAGACATTTTCAACTAAGAGGTATAAGGAGAACAGCATTCTAAAATAGTCAGAATTTTAGGGCTTCCCTGGTGGCGCAGTGGTTGAGAGTCCACCTGCCAATGCAGGGGACACGGGTTCGTGCCCCGGTCCAGGAGGATCCCACATGCCGCGGAGCAGCTGGGCCCGTGAGCCATGGCCTCTGAGCCTGTGCGTCTAGAGCCTGTGCTCCGCAATGGGAGAGGCCACAACAGTGAGAGGCCCGCGTACCACAATAAAATAGTAAGAATTAAAAAAAAATAAGCACATATAGTAAATGCCATAGTTAAGCTAGCTGATGTCTATTGATATTATGAACGATGCTTAGGATTACTATATTTGTAATTCATTTAAAAGCTTTACATAAAGTGTGAAAGTGTTGCATTTATCTCATATGCAGGAATCTTTGCCTGATTATTCACTTAATAGGAGCTGGAATCTTAAGAACTATAGCAGACTGGACAGTTACATATTTGTGTTGACATCAATTAAATATTAAGGTAAAATTTAGAGTATGAATGTGAAAAATCAAAATGATAGATCTTTCTCAAACCTCTTTAACTTGCACATAGTAAAATGTAATGAAATCATTTAACTAGTTATATTTTCCATTTAACGGACATTTAAGCTTGCAGACAAAAGTTAAGACAATTTTATGTTTAATAGCAAGCATAAGGATGATCTGAATTAGGGTCCTTAGGTTTTACATGACTATTGGTTTCTGACTCTAAGGCATTTATTTGCAATTCCTGTAGGTCCTTAGTCAGACCACACCTAGTGAGACCAGAAGTGTATTACACTCTTTAAATCTCTTTGACAACTGACACCTCAAACACCTCATTCGGCCATGGCATCTCTTACCTTCAATGGCTAGCATTGCCCTCAATTCCCGATTCAGCAGCTCATATCGTCGTTCTAAATCATGTTCTTTTTCCCTAGGCAAGTTGCAAAAGTTCATCAATATGCTAATTACTAAATCATTAAACACTTAAAAGAACCTTTAGGTTACATTGATTTTAGGACTCATAACTGACTGTTCTCTTTAACTATAAGCCACTCAAATGATACACAAACCTGAAACCTTCCTCAGGTTGAATATTTAATAGTGCTATTATTTTTCTCCTTCAATTTTGAATTGCACAGAAGTATATTTTAATCTGTGGATAAGTAGCCTCAATCTTCAATGCTTCTTGTATTAAGTGCCAGGTATAAGGTTATTTTGTAGAATATTTTTCATAATTCGCAATAAACACTTTTTTGTCTAGAACTCCGTGTGAAAAGAGTACAAGAAACATGAAAGTACCACCAGTGAAAATTTAATATAGAGACAATTAAAAAGGCAAGATTAGTTAAGTTCTGCACTTCTTCATAACTCCTTTATCAAGTTCAGGCATGGCAGAAATGACAAAAATAGAGGTTTTCACTAAAATAAAACATGTAAGCCTGCTTCTTCCCACACTAGGTGGCATAATATAAGAACATTGTTAGTGAGAAAAAGGAACAAGCATTAAGTCCTATGTGAATTAAATGCTAAAGACTGAAAATGCTTACATTTGGTCTGGTCTCCATTTTACTGTAATTCTTGCAATCATAAAAAGGTCACTTCTGTGTAAATTATTAACCTTTTATCCCAAAATTTAGGGTAACATCATTTGTAGAATACAAAGTTACTTTTGTCCTTATTAAGACTTATTTTAATTTTTAACTGAAAATTTGATGTTAAATAAACTTCAATTTTATTTCTTTTCCCACTAAATATAAACCAAACATCCTTTTTGTGCACAAGTGATTTCTTAAACACAAAAATTGTTTATATTACTTGGCTTTCTATATAATAAATATATTTTTTCAGTATCTAACACTCTAAAATTCTTACTCTTAAGATAAAAATTGGTTATATACTATTTTAAATTTTATTTTTATATAAAATATAATCTCTAAGGAAAGAAAAAAAATTAAGCCTAATAAGTATGAAACCCCCAAAAAAGACAATGATGGAAAGCCTAAGATTCATCAATATTGTAGGAAAAACAAGCAAAGTCATAAGTACTTACAGGAGAGAGAGCTGGTTCATTCTCCTTATTAAGGCGTTTTTCTTATTAACTAACATAAACCACTCCTGCATCATAGCTTCTTCTTCTTCTGTGTTCCTTCCTATAATTTAGTAAGAGTTATTTCTTATTCTATTGACATTTACAAGCCAAATAATAGTTCACAAGTGTTTTGTTTTTTTTTCTTTTTAACACGAAACATATTTTAGCTATCCCAACAGTACAAGTTAAACTGTTTATAACAACATCAGATTAAAGTCCGAGGCCTGAAAAAAGAAATCAATATTTAAAAATTCATAAGCCAATCTCTAAAGCTGCTATTATTCAGCTTGTATATTTCGGTCCCCCAAACATATTTACAGATCATACTAAGTACGATACTAACACTAAGTACAGTTAAAAAAAAAAAAAAAAAGTGTTCCAAGTTTTAAATCCTCCTCAGGGGCTGACTTGTTATTATGTTTCAGTGAGGAACTCGTGGTGCTGACAGACATAAGGTCATGATAAAAATAAATTAATTAATTTAAAACCACATTAAAAAATCATTATGAGAATTATAAGACTACCAGTAAAGTCAGAGAAGTCAATAGATTTTGTGAGAGCTTCCACCTGTAACAACTTGCTTTTTTTCTTATTTTCCTCCCCCAAAGCAAAAACTAAAGGTATACATACATATACCATTCCAGAACTCATCATCCCTAACAGGGTACACACTTGCAAATTATTTTAAATACATTGTAAATGACCAGGCTACAAAAATACTTAGAGCTATCTGCGAAAAAACATGATGAACATAATAATGTTCAGTAAATGAGAAAACATTTGAGCAGAGAAATGATTTAAAATTTTAGATTATAAATTTACTGATTGTACATTTAAAATTCATTTTCCCTAATAACCATTCCATCATCTGTACCACCCCTCCCCTCAAAAGGCCAGTATGTCAAGGATTATAACATATAGCATATATTTGGTATTGTTCATGCAGAAGTAGGCCACAATCATACTCAAGAAAAATATTAATTCCCCAACCCTCTTCCTTCCTCTCCCTTCAAATTGTATCTAGTCAAATTTACAATTCTTTGACTTTTTTTTTCTGAATTTTGCCCATGATTGGTTTATTGTTTTGCTAGGCCATTATTCAATACTTCAGTCCAACTTCTAGATAGATTCATAGGGTTAACTTAAATATCTACTAAAAAATTAAATATCCCAGGCGAAGACTAAATAGCCTAGTCAATTTCCTAAGTTTTATTTTCTTCTTAAGTGAGATATTCTCTTTTAACTTTCAAACACACTACCAGTCCATTAAAAAATATTCAAACAATACAGAGGTATAATTGAGTAAAAAGTCAAGGCCTCTTTCATCACCCCCACCCTTTCCAATTCCCCCATCCACCTCCGTTCTCCAGAAGTACTACTGCAGTTTAGCATATCTTCTTCCAGACCACATACATAGCTATGTCTATCACATACAGGTATATACCTTATCTGGATACATACAGGTTTCTTTAACATAAGGACCCTGTGATTTGTTGTTGTCATGCTGTTTGAAGATCTACTTCATTCTTTTTTAATACTTGCATAAATTATGGATGAACCATAATTTATTTAACTGTTTCCACATTAACAGAAATTTGAAAAAATCTTTAGAATGAAAATCTAAAATAAAGAGCTGATCTGTGTGCAAAAGATTAAACATTTATTTCTGAGCATCCCTGTAAAATAGATATCTGTTGTTCATTATTAGGGAAAATAGTGAGAGGATATGTGCTTTCATTAAAGTCTGTTAAACTTTATGGTATGAAGCAGATCTAGGATAGATTCTTTGAGTATGAACAAAGGTCTTTATTGTTTTACAGCATTTTTAATCTCTCTTTTAGGGTAGCTGGTTTTGTATTCACTTTGGACCATGTGATGTCTTGACACTGGTCATGTGATATAGGCTGCGATAGGCACAAATCCCTGGGTAGCAACAAAAGAAGAAAGAGTAAAAAGAAAAAGCTGAGAAAAAGCTTGCAATTTGGAAAAAGGCCAATTGTACCCTGGTGAAGGCCTTTTTGATCACTGAAATGACACATGTGTGCAATATTAATAGGTGCATTTTTTATGATATTTTGTTTTCTGATTAAAGACTTAATTCTTGCATTCATAACCTAAGTGGTTTCTAAAAATATACACATATTAAAACTTTGTTTTGAGTTTAACCTAATTTGTAATTGAGGCTTTCAGGCAATAAGACTAGAAGCAACTAGCCTATTTTTAAGTTAGCATCATTTTCTTCATGGGAAGACTGCTTCCTTGAGAATAACAATATTGATGTGGTACTGTGTTATTTTCAGTTGAACTCATGTCTATGATTTCTACATAAGAATAAAAGATCCACCTCCCCTAATTGTTAGGAAATAAGAAGAGTCTCATGTTTAAAAAGGGAATAAGCCAAACAATAAGAAATATTTAAAGACATATTATTCAGTGCTACATAGATTATATAAATTAACTGAAAAAAACATATTTGAGGTTAAGTCAATTCTGTATCACTAACTCCTTATCTGAGATAGTACACAGTGATGGAAATCTATACTTAGCCTAGTAATAAAAAAATTAAATTTTCTTCTAATACATCATTACACTATTGTTTTTAGGGATTTAAAATTTTTTTAATTTAAAAAGCTTTTAAAAGCCAGTAAGTTGAACCATTACAAATTAATCCTGACTTTAATAACTGGTTAAAGACCCCTTTAGCTTTATAAGTAACAAAAAATATTAAAGCCTGTGATCACAGTGAGCTTTTCTCATTTCTCCTCTAACCATTTGTTATTTAATCCAATACTAGTAATCCAATTTGTCCATCAGACTTTTAAAGGGCAGAATGCAACTTCCTCAGCTTAGACACTTTTCAAAGTACAATATATTTTTCAAATGAATGCTGGATGTTTCATTTTTCCCAACTATTCCTAGCTCTAATGCATGAGGAAAAAAAGAACAAGATGAACATTGTTCATACTGATTAAGTAAGAGCTCATTAAAGAGCTGTCAGTGCGGTACTTTGAATATGCATGAAGCATATAATCAGATCTAGTACCGTCACTAGAGGAGAATACGGTAAGTACAAAGGATTGATTTAATTACTTAGAGTGGGCTGTGGTGGTAAAGCAGTCTTGTTAGTGCAAAAAGAAAAAGAGGTTGTATTCTGGCACTGTTAGAAAAAAGGCAGTTTTAGCTTCTGACACAATACATAATCTCAGAATAAAGCACTTTACATTGTAGCTTAAAATGAAGATTGTCATTATTTTATAAAATGGCCATAAATCATTTTATCTTGTTTAAACTCACCTAGTTAAATTTGTAATCACAACTACAATTTTATCACCTTAGAGTCAATACTGATACTTTAAATCTTAAAATTTTTTCAGTTTCATGAACTGAAAAGTTCAAAACCTATATTATTGAAGGCCATTTTGAAATTTAAAAAATGACAAAATACTACAGTTCAGTACACAGTGACTAAAATGTGAAAGCATGGCTGGGTTGTTAAACTATATTTTAAAACAGAGTGCCTCATGTTTATTATAAATATACTACCAATAAAAACATCACCTTAACATTTTAAAGTATTGACTAATACAGTCTCTGGTAATGTTTTTTTCTACTTTGTTTCCTTAAAGAATTCTGTTTTTTATTTTGCCTTGCGGAATGTAACATCTTTCTGACATCACAATCTCTTATTGTCAGTTTTATCTTTTAATCAATTATTATAGCCAAGTATGATTTATAAAAACTATTAAATAATGAAGGGTAATGAAAATAGCAGGAAAAGTAATATGTAAATATGACTTCAAATCATTCTTCCTATCACATAGTTAACAAAAACCACTTAACACAAAGCAGTATAATATAGCACTACATGTAGTATAAATACTTAATAAATGTTGGTTGACAACTGCCTTTATATTCCATCTCCTCCCTCCCCAAATGATTTAAAGTTAAGATTTAATTTAACTTAAGAATTCATTTCTTCACCCAGGAATATGTATGTAGTTTTCATTTGTTTTTTCCAAAGCAGCAGTTTCAATGTGAATTTTAAAATGAACAAGAGGAAAGTGATGTTAAAAACCTGAAATTATGAGTTATATTTTCAAAAACTGTCTACTAGTTAACCTTTCCTAATTAATCTTTCACCATAAGCTTATTGTCTATTTAGAAAGATATTTTCAGACAGTGCATTCTTATATAAATGCAAAATAAGGAACAATACAATTTTAGCTGAAAAGAAGAGGAATTCAATGGGAAACAAAGAAAACACAGAGATGAAGGCACTGTTGAAACATATACACAAATTCATGATTTTCTACTATGAAAACATTAAATAATGCTGATATCTTGCCATAGCTCCATAGTGGAGATGGCTGACTAGTGATCACATATGGCCCTTAAAGGACACAACGTAGCAAACACAAACCAAACATAAAAACAACAAAGTTGCCATTACAAATTGTCCCTATGGTATGATTACACATATATGATGACCTCTGAAAGATTTAGTATATTACAACAGAGATACACATGAAGGTATCCAACTAACTGAAACTGGACAAACATATTTTAATAACAAAGGAGGTGAAGTCTGGTAGATTTACTTAATGGATGAGAAAGATTAATTTACTGCAGTTATATAGGGTCATGGACACATGAACTCCATAGCCAACATCATTACAGGACTCCAGTGCTCCAGTTTTAGAAAATATTTTAAGCTTAGGAAATAGAGCTTTATTATGAAAACAAATTTTACTATATGAGCAAACAGTTGATAAATGTTTCTACACTAAGAAAATCCTCTAACAGCAATCAACATAAATGAAGAATCTCATAATCCTTATTGATGTCTTCAGCAATTGTCTTAAAACTATTTGGTCAGCATGATATATTTGTTATAGTGTTAAGAATATAAACTTTGGGGGAAAATCCTGTCTCCTTTTGTTGAAGTAAAAGAAACTAACACATTCTCTCAAAATAAACACATCTTTTATTTACCCATTTAGTAAAACAGAATGTGGGGAGAGATTCAGGGCAACATCTCTCTACAGATAAATTTTGACAGACTTCTATGGACATACCTATGCAGGAGGAGGTATAGACAACTTCACCAAAGCTCTTCCTCCTTAGACTTATACAAAAGAAAATGCTATTTCTAAAGGCCAGAAATTAATAGCAATCTTCTTGTGCCAACTTCTTAATAGAGTCTGAAGAGACTTTTTATGCCAAAGGTCAGTGCTTAATTTCTCAAAAGGTAAATTAAGCACAAACTCAATATAGTAAAAAAATAAACTAAAAAGTATGAAAGTAATCATCATGGGAAAATTCACAACCAATAAAATTCTTTGTATTTACTTACAGTCTAGTATATTTAAAAAATTACATGCGGGATGGAGTTGCTTCCATAACTTTTCAGTGCTCTTAGCTTTTAAAAGTATTAATATGACCTACATTTCAGGTAATGCATGACTATTTTGACTGTTGACAGATAGACATTTGGCTGAGGTCAAAACACTCAGAACAGAACTCTGAAACTATTTATTTTTCAAGTTGCATTTAACATACTTTGTAAAATGGGATAAAATACAGTGAGTCACTTTTATATGCACCATTCAACCAAACACACTACTGTCTACTTGGAGGATCAACTGGGCATCCTCCAATAAGGGGAAAACTTGAATTGTGAGCCACACTTACAGATGGATGGCTTCCCCTGCCAGTTCTCCCCTTTCTTGAAGCCCCCTTTGTTTGGCCTGTACCTGGCAGACTCTTCTCTACCCTCTCCCTCTCCTAGAGCCTTCTTGCAGTCATGTCATGGAAATGACTTTAAAGAGTGGCCCTAGAAGTGACAGAGATATTAATGTTAAAGATGAGCAGTAACAGTTGAATAAAATTATTTCTGGAAAAGTGGGAGTGGAGAGAAACAATATTTCTAGATTAATGTATTTTAAGATGTGATTTTAAGTACATATATATAGATAAATTAAATGTTACAAGAGATATTACTAAAGTTTTATATATTCAAGAAGGTCAGAATTCCTGGGGGAGATCTCATTGGGAGAACAGGGGTTTATCTTTTTTAAGGTCATTTGGGCACACAGTTTTTTATGTGGTGGTCTGGGAACTCAATCCGTAATTTAAGTACTTTATGGAAAAACAACTGACTCAGAAATGAACTTTAGAATAAAGACCTCTTATAAATTAAGGACTACCTTTATGAATGTTTACTTACATTAATTCTGAGAAACTCCTGCGGATAAGACTATAAATTCTGGTAGGGCCAAGCATAATTTATAACTGTATACCATCTATAGTTTCTGTGGCTGGTTAGGTCTGTTGTTTGGAATACGATGCAAATAAGATGAACATTGAATCTGCATCTCAAATGGCTTTCTTCCAGTTCAGTTAAAAAAAATTGACTGAACCCTTTGATCTTAGACCAATTAACCTCTCTAAACATCAGTTTCTCCTTCTCTGTAAGTATAATCACATTACTTACCTCATATGGTTGATGGAGGAATTAAATGAGAAAATCTGTGTAAAGTCCTTAGCACAGTGCCCACAACTAAAAATGCTTGCTATGATGACGATCATGAAGAGGGTGATAATGGCACGTGCGGCACTGAGCCAAGAACTGGAGATAGAAAGATGACCAAGATGTGGTCGGTGACCTCAAAAGGGCTTATCCGTCTAGTGTGGAGACAGACAGATAATCAGGGACATCTGAGTGAGGATAAATTTCTAAACAATTCCTTGGACACAAATTATATTTTAAATCTTCGTTAGTGATAACAAAGTCTATAGTTAGCATAATTAGTATGTCATTGGTCATAAGCAAGATAGGTGAAAAGTGTGGGTGAATAAGCACAAACTCATCTTTGCAGCTGGAAAAACAAAGTGAATGCCCTTTTGGGTCAGCAGTGTCACAGTTGCATACAAAAGACAGCCATAGCTATGGTGACACAGTATTGTGGTTGTGCTCCAGGTAATGACAGTCTAGTTATTTGCAATGGGTTTTAGAGATTGAAGAACAAAGTAGATCATGAAATACTACTTAATATCCAAAAATGAAAGAGGTAAATTTTAAGATTGAAAATTATAGACTACTAGAACACATTTAAAAGTTTACTAGTTATCAAAATAAAGAAAAAAAGAGACAATTTGAAGTACAAATTGATATAATTTTAAGAAAAGAAGGCCCTCAACAAGAAAAACCAAATATTTATAAAGCAAAAAAGCTTCACCGAGATAGTAAGTTTTCATCATTTTTATAGAGAGATTTTGATGTTAAAAGCAGAGCATCATTAAATCGGCTTAGGAAGTTGGCAATATAGATAAAAAAGATGATTTACTAAATGCCAGGTGAGAATGAGATTTGATTTTGTTGAAAGTGTGGAAAATATATATAATTTTTAAAATACAAAAGGACAAACCAGGCAGATATGCTCCAAATAGGCTTCTAATAAAGAGTTTCAATCAGCTACTCTTTTAGGTAACCCTGTGCTGCTTAAAGTCTTTAAATGTCCTTAAAAAATCATACCAGGGTGTCCCCAGAGCCTCCAGTTTCCAGTAAGGGATGAGTTCAATCCCCAACCCCCAGTGCGCTACACACACAGTAACTTCCTCTTCCTCCCTACACCTTGTTTGATAATGCTTGGGGGTTCAGATAACCAGGCAATACTGCGATATATCCTTCCTTATGTACCTTCTTAAAAATCTTTACTCAGTGAGGGAGAGCTGAAGGGAATTAGGCCTATCCCCTCCTAGCATGCGGCCACATTCATTCTCTAAACAGAGAAGCCTAATGAAAGCAGGACACCGCAGAGCCATCTCCAGCAGTCTTTTAACTTGCACACAGCTTCAACAATTACACAACATTTTAAATCAAATGTAACGAATGTTGCTTTTCAAGACCAGGGCAGGTGACTAGTGTGAGTTTCAGCATTATACTACCTTGTAATGAATGTTACTTTTCAAGAACAGGCCAGGTGACTAGCGTGAGTTTCAGCATTATACTACCTCATCCAACGCCCCTTAACCTTCCCAGTGGAGCCATTCTCTTCACCAGGACACAGACATTCATGATGGACTTGCGTCCACAGTGCTGCTTCCTGAAGTCTTGGAAAGAAGAGTGTCTCAAAGATGCTCTATGTCATATATCTCCCTCACCAGATGACTGAGAACCAATAACTTTCTCATAGACTGGGAATAATAATAATAATGATGATTATGATAATAACATCAAATATTTAATGAGGTTATATAACTTACCTAAAGTAAAAGTTAGTGGAGGAACTAGGCCTCAAACCCAGGCAGTTTGTCTTGTGAACCACCATTCTTAGTCATCCTACTTGACACTCATAGGTAACCAGTCTTACCAGAATGGGCCCTTTATTTAGAATTCAGGCCAACCTTGACAAAGCCTTCATAATGGCTCTGATGAGCAAAGCAGAAAAAACAAAGCAAAACAAAACCCCAAAACAGAAAGCAAACCTTCCGACCTCTGATAAACAAACAAGTTCATCCATTAGCAGAGGTGATTTTGTTTGCTCTTCCCATGTAGGTCACTGAGACTTAACAATGATCTCAGAGCAGTACATCAAGGGGTGTCAAGGGGAGTCAGCCTTTCTTCCTATGCAGATATGTTTATATGATCCTTGAATTATAGGTTGGTGTATGATGTCTTCAAGAAACAGGGGATTCCAGGGACACCTGTCTACTTCTTGGGCAACTACAAGCTATGCTGATTCCATTTGAGCATTTGAGGCATCCTTCAATGAAAATGGCCAAACAAGAATACTCTGCCTGAATGGACTTGAGGACACGGGGAGAGGGGAGGGTAAATTGGGATGAAGTGAGAGCATGGCATGGACATATATACACTACCAAATGTAAAACAGATAGCTACTGGGAAGCAGCCGCATAGCACAGGGAGATCAGCTCAGTGCTTTGTGACCACCTAGAGGGGTGGGATAGGGAGGGTGGGAGGGAGACGCAAGAGGGAGGGGATATGGGGATATATGTATACGTATAGCTGATTCACTTTGTTATACAGCAGAAACTAACACAACACTGTAAAGCAATTATACTCCAATAAACATGTTTAAAAAAAAAAAAGAATACTCTGCCTACCACGATGTTATCAGGGTGCATTCAAGTTCCACCTCTGCTCTTTAAAAGCTGTGGCAATTTGGGTAAATTACTTAATCTCCCTATGCCTCAGTTTCCTTATTTGTAAAGTGAAGATAATAAAACTACTTCATAGGGTCTTGTGAAGATTAAGTGAGTTAATGTATGTAAAGTACTTAGAATAGTGCCTGGTGTATAATAAATGCTATAAGTAGTATAATGGTGGTTGCTATATTCTCTCCATTTCTACACACAAACACACCCTTATATATACAATACACACACACACACACACACACACACAACAGTACGGATCCACATTCTTCAAGCTTCAGGATCCTCCCTGCTGTCTGATTCCTAGGATTACCAATGGAGTAAGGCATGGTGACTCCTCATGGCAGGATCTCACCGTTTTTCTGTCTGCCTGTGCAAGCACCAGATAGGCCTACTCAAAGAAGTAAACATACTGGGCAACTTGGTGCAAGTCTTAAGATGTTAGTGCCATTGAGCATGACATTTCTAATATCTTTACATATCTACTTTCCTGGACCAATCAACCAAAATGCATCCTACCATCATTTCATATTTTTCATTCCCCTTAAGTATGGAAGCCCAGCAACTACCCATTACCCATTTTTCTTCTCTTAAAAAAGCTACTCAAATGCAAACTCTCCAGGAGACAGTCTCTTTTCCAAGGTTACACATATACTGTGAAGTCTATTCCAAAGGTTCTCTTGCTAATAGCAGTTCCTTCAGTCAGAAATTCAGAGAAAATAAAAATCTAATGTGACTCTCAGAATCTCTAGAATTACCAAAAATAATTTTCAGATTTCTCCTCAACTTAATTCCCAGGACATGTTCAATTTGCCCTTTATCATGATATAAATTTTTAGATAACCTTTTGACTGAAGAACATCATGCTCCCCAATACCCCCTCTCAGATTCTGGCATAAGTCATATGAGCCAAGCTCCAGCAGTTAGTTATATGTCCTTCTGTTGTGTTGTATATCCTCTCCCTTTTCTTCAAAGCTACAGCTCACTTAAAAAAGGTCAGAGCAGGGGACTTCCCTGGTGGTCCAGTGGTTAAGACTCTACGCTTTCACTGCAGGGGGTGTGGGTTCTATCCCTGGTCGGGGAACAAGGATCCCACATGCCATGCAGTGCGGCCAAAAAATTTAAAAAGAAAAGGTCAGAGCAATCACATCTAAAATACAATCTAGGGGGCTTCCCTGGTGGCGCAGTGGTTGAGAGTCCACCTGCCGATGCAGGCGACACGGGTTCGTGCCCCGGTCCGGGAAGATCCCACATGCAGCGGAGCGGCTGGGCCCGTGAGCCATGGCTGCTTAGCCTGTGCGTCCGGAGCCTGTGCTCTGCAACGCGAGAGGCCACAGCAGTGAGAGGCCCGTGTACCACAAAAAAATAAATAAATAAAATAAAATAAAATAAAATACAATCTAGGGACTTCCCTGGTAGTCCAGTGGTAAAGAATCTGCCTTCCAGTGCAGGGGACACGGGTTCGATCCCTGCAGGGAACTCAGATCCTAAATGTCGCGGGGAAACTAAGTCCGTGTGCCACAACTACTGAGCTTGAGTGCCTCAACTAGAGCCCGAGTGCCGCAAACTACAGAGCCCATGCACCCTGGAGCCTGTGCACCACAACTAGAGAAGAGAAAACCCACACGCCACAGCTAGAGAGAAGCCCATGCGCCACAACAAAAGATCCCGCAAGCCTCAACGAAGATCCTGTATGCTGCAACTAAGACCCATTGCAACCAATAAATAAATAAATAAATAAATAAATAAATAAATAATAAATCTTAAAAAAAAAATAAAACACAATCTACATTCCCACCCAAAGTCATGTTCAACTCCAAATCTATTTAGTCCTCATGATGTTCCTGATAATATTATATATTTCAGAATTCAGCAAAATTGCTACGTAGTCTATGCTGACAATTTTGCAATGTTCAGTATAACTTTCTTTAACCTTTTACTTAGATTCAAAATAAGCACATGAGTCAAAACAAATAGTATTAAAAGTTAAAAATTTTTGGCTCCCTTTCATTTTATCCTCATGAGAAATTAAAATATTTTTGACTATTTTAATAATTTACTTATGTGGTAGGTTATTCACACCCTCCATACAAAAAACTAGTTCTATTTTTTAAATCAATGAAATTTATAAAAACTCATTTTTAATTAAAAAAATAATACCAGCCTAAGTATCATCCTTGACTTACATTTTTATTTATTTATTTTTACATCTTTATTGGAGTATAATTGCTTTACAATGTTGTTAGTTTCTACTGTACAACAAAGTGAACCAGCTATATGTATACATATATCCCCATATCCCCACCCTCTTGAGCCTCCCTCCCACCCTCCCTAAACCCACCCCTATAGGTCATCACAAAGCATCAAGCTGATCTCCCTGTTCTATGCTGCAGCTTCCCACTAGCCATCCATTTTACATTTGGTAGTGTATACATGTCAATGTTACTCTCACTTTGTCCCAGCTTCCCCTTCCCTGCTGTGTCCTCAAGTCCGTTCTCTACATCTGCATCTTTTTTTTTTTAACATCTTTATTGGAGTATAATTGCTTTACAATGTTGTGTTAGTTTCTGCTGTATAACAAAGTGAATCAGCTATATGTATACATATATCCCCATATCCCCTCCCTCTTCAGCCTCCCTCCCACCCTCCCTATCTCACCCCTCTAGGTGGTCACAAAGCACCAAGTTGATCTCCCTGCGCTATGCAGCTGCTTCCCACTAGCTACCTATTTTACATTTGGTAGTGTGTATATGTCAATGCTACTCTCTCACTTCGTCCCAGCTTACCCTTCCCCCTCCCCATGTCCTTAAGTCCATTCTCTACATCTGCATCTTTATTCCTGTCCTGCCCCTAGGTTCATCAGAACCTTTGTTTTTTTTAGATTCCATATACATGTGTTAGCATACACATGCTTTTCTCTTTCTGACTTACTTCACTGTGTATGACAGATTCTAGGTCCATCCACCTCACTACAAATAGCTCAATTTCACTCCTTTTTATGGCTGAGTAGTATTCCATTGTATGTATGTGCCACATCTTCTTTATCTATTCATCTGTCAGTGGACACTTAGGTTGCTTCCATGTCCTGGCTATTGTAAATAGTGCTGCAGTGAATGTTGTGGTACATGACTCTTTTTGAATTATGGTTTTCTCAGGGTATATGCCCAGGAGTGGGACTGCTGGGCCATAAGGTAGTTCTATTTTTAGTTTTCTAAGGAACCTCCATACTGTTCTCCATAGTGGCTGTATCAATTTACGTTCCCACTAACAGTGCAAGAGGTTCCATTTTCTCCACACCCTCTCCAGCATTTATTGTTTGTAGATTTTTTGATGATGGTCATTCTGACTGGTGTGAGGTGATACCTCATTATGGTTTTGATTTGCATTTCTCTAATTAGTGATGTTGAGCAACTTTTCATGTGTTTGTTGGCAATCTGTATGTCTTCTTTGGAGAAATGTCTATTTAGGTCTTCTGCCCATTTTTGGATTGGGCTGTTTGTTTTTTTTGATATTGAGCTGCATGAACAGCTTGTATATTTTGGAGATTAATCCTTTGTCAGTTGCTTCATTTGCAAGTATTTTCTCCCATTCTGAGGATTGTCTTTTTGTTTTGTTTATGGTTTCCTTTGCTGTGCGAAAGCTTTGAAGTTTCATTAGGTCCCATGTGTTTATGTTTTTATTTCCATTACTCTAGGAGGTGGGTCAAAAAGGATCTTGCTATGATTTATGTCATAGAGTGTTCTGCCTATGTTTTCCTCCAAGAGTTTGATAGTGTCTGGCCTTACATTTAGGTCTTTAATCCATTTTGAGTTTATTTTTGTGTACGGTGTTAGGGAGTGTTCTAATTTCATTCTTTTACATGTAGCTGGCCAGTTTTCCCAACACCACTTATTGAAAAGGCTGTCTTTTCTCCATTGTATACTCTTGCCTCCTTTGTCAAAGATAAAGTGACCACATGTGTGTGGGTTTATCTCTGGGCTTCCTATCCTTTTCCATTGATCTATATTTCTGTTTTTGTGCCAGTACCATACTGTCTTGATTACTGTAGCTTTGTAGTATAGTCTGAAGTCAGGGAGCCTGATTCCTCCAGCTCCATTTTTCTTTCTCAAGATTGCTTTGGCTATTTGGGGTCTTTTGTGTTTCCATACAAATTGGAAAATTTCTTCTAGTTCTGTGAAAAATGCCATTGAATCAGTAGATTGCTTTGAATTGTAGGGATTGCATTGAATCTGTAGATTGCCTTGGGTAGTATACTGACTTAAATTTTGAACTTTCCTTAAAGAGCTAGATCCCTTGGGAGAATAACAGATACAGCTATGACCAAGGCCAGCTCAGAAATGTCTAATGGAGGATAATATGCTGGTGGGGAAGAAATGTTGGCACTTTACTCAACTCCTAGCTTTGGCCACCAAGTGGTGCTATCAATTCAGAGTGAACTGGCATTGGGGGAGTAGGGTTGCGTGGCTTTGGGTGGGTAAAGTGTAAAACCAGTCAGTAAATGCAGAGGACACTCACAAGTCAGATGTTCATAATTCTGTGTACTGTGAATTCACGTATCATCTCCCACTCAATGTCATCAGTATAAAAAGAAGGGAGAAAATGAATTCATATAATCTTATTTTGGTGGTAAAGTCCATTGTACTCTGTCAGGAAAATAACTGTTTATATATAAATATTTGTCCCAAACTTTATCCTTTCAGGCTATGTAGCTATAAAAATAATCACACAATTTTCATTAATCTTCCTCCCTCTACAACATTCATCCAAATCCCCCCATTAAAACAAAAACAAAAAACCTTTACAGAAAAAACTATTCAGCGATAAGCATTACAAATTAATCAGTAATGTTAAGCATTTAAAAATATCTAATTTAATTTTAAAAATAGATATCAGCTCAATGGTTTTTCCTTAATTTCTATTGTAAACTTTTCCTGAGGAAATAGTTCCTCTGAGTGGATGAATGCCTTTCACATTCCAGCTTAGAAGTGACATGTGGGAACAGGGAACAGATGCAATGACTATATGTTTAATTTTCTTATGTGATGCACCTAGAGGCCTATGAAGAATGTTAAAAGCATCACTAAAAGCTAAAAAAAAAAAAAAAAGACATAATAATTTACAATCCACTAGAAGAAGAACTGGAAATGTCTCTACAATGGCATGAACAATGATTTGAAAGCAGAACTTTGGGAAGTCTGTACAACAATAAAAGTTAGGTTCACTGCCATTCAATTAGACAGTTCTATCCCAAAGATGAGGAGACTTAGTAAGAACCAGTATGTACCCAGTTGTCTCTGTACATGAACATCTGTGTTTTCTGAGAAAAATGTTTCCATCTGGAAAGACTGGGAGAAAAGTGTTGGAGCAGAGCTTACATCCTTCCATAAACTACCTTTATTTTCACTCTGGACAGGGGAGGCAATTCACATATGCTTATCAATCTCTATTGTCATACTTTGTTAAATCAAGTTATGAAATCTTGGTTAAGCTTCTTAGGATAGCATCAAGATGAAGCAGAAGAGCAGAACATACATTTGCAAAGTTGGTTCTTACATGGATGTCCTAAAATAAATTTCTCAGATACAGTGCTTAAGTTGTTTATTTCTGTATGTACCTCACAAAACTATATAACTAGTATATCAATTCAATGAAACTTATATGGGTTTGGGGACTAGCAAAATTCCTAAGGCTCTCTCCTAGTTATTTATTTAGTTGTGAAAATGTTCACAGAAACATTTATCTGTTTTTATACATAAGACAAGGATTAACGCCCCCTCCCCCAAAATTAAAAGCCCAACAACTTTCCAGTCTTATGACAAATTGCCAAACCAGTTCTTCAGGCATTTCTTGCGAGAGACAGCATGCACATACACGCATGAGTGTATGTTTTGAGGGAAGAGAAGAGTTATAATAGAAAGAGGGATAAGCATATTACTTATAAGCAAAGGAAAATTTTAAAGTAAAGGTAGAAACAATAATAAATAACAAAACCACTACTATGACTGATGGCAGATACTTTCATATTGAGCACTAAGCCTCTGCCAGGCTCTGTGCTAAGTACTCTTATATAAATTTTATCTATATCTGTAGCAATATATTTTAGACTCCCAATAACCTTCTGAAATAGGTTTCATCAGCCTTTAAAAAAAATTAACAGAGGAAATAGGGGCTCAGAGAGGATAAGTAACTTGTCCAAGACCACCCAGACTCTAGCTGGCATCTTGCTGATTTTCAAGTCTATGCTCTTGAATCTCTATGTTATGTTACTTCCTTTAGCACTTGTAACACTGTGAGTTTAGCATACCTTAGCCCCTTGTTTCTCAAAATGTGATCTGTGGATCACCTGTATTAGAATTGCCTAGAATATGGGCTCCACCACAGATCCACTGAATCAGAATCGGTTAGGTGGGGCCTGGGAATCTGTATTTTAAACAAACTCCTCAGGTGTTTTTTTAAGGCAGATAAAAGTTTGAGAACCAATGTCTTAGCCCTTTCACAAATAAGTCACCGAGTTTTGTTTTTTTTTTAAAGAAATGATGATATTCCATGTATAAGATGTTATTTTAGCATTGGCATGACATTACACAAATTTAATTTCACATTCAGAAGAAAAACATGTTGCTGCCAAATCAGTTCAAATGCCTAAATTTTGTTTCATAGATAGTTGCTGAGAAAAACACATTTTCCTGGAATTTCTACTTTTTTAAGTGTTAAAAAATTTTATTGCAGTCTAGAATAAGGATGTACCTCACTTTAGGCAATAGACATGTTCCAAATTGAAAATTATGGTGATGTGATAATTCTTTAGGTTCAAAAAATATATTTTATATTTCTAATTCAAAATTTCTAGAAGTGGAAAATACTATCTAAATATCACCAGTAGATATTATATACATTTGTTCCCCTCGATAAATGAACAAACATGAGTCAGCAGATGAAAAAGTCACCTTCAGACTATGTAGTAAAAAGCTGGGACATACACTGTGTGCCAAGGAGAGAAGAAACAAATGTTAGAAATGAGAACTGCAGGGGGTTCTTTACATTCTGAATCAGAGATTCCTTTCTAGAAATCCTATGATCCATGGACTTCCCTGGCAGTCCAGTGGTTAAGATTCCACCCTTCCAATGCAGGGGGTGCGGTTAGATCCCTGGCCAGGGAACTAAGATCCCACATGCCAAGCGGTGCGGCAAAAAAAAAAAAAAAATTCGAAAATCTATGATCCAATATCTATTGCGTGAACTAGAATGATCCAACAACAGTTGTGTGCTACTACTTCTAAATATAATTTTTATATTTTCCATCTTTAAATAATATGAATAATGAAATGCAGATAGAAACAGTTATGAAGGATGTTTGAATTAGCTGAACAAATTGTGAGAGTACAGAAATTCTGAAAGTAGGACAGTTTTAATTTTTCTTGTAACTACAGAAGGAAAAAACTATAGAAAGAAAAGAATTTAGGAATACTACCAATTGTTAAAACAGAAGGTATTAAAAAAGAAAAGAGCAAAAACAGTGTAAGCACCTTAAAATGTAAACTCTCCTTTTAAAACAAACTTTATTATTTTCTTCACACTGTATTTTATTCATTATTGATCATTTTCAATAATCAAAGGACTATCCCAGTATATGTAATACATAGTAATAAATAAAATGCATAAATGTGCAAAGAGAACAATACTAACTTATTATAAATATTTCATTTAGTGTTTGATGGTGATATTCCTAATATATTAGTGTTTTTCATCTTTTGGTATTTTTTATTTCAAAGGAGACCTTGACAAATTTAAGTATTAAAGGGATCATATAAATAATAATAGTTGACATTTACTGAACTCTGTATATGTATCAGGCACTGTAAAAATGATTGATATAAGGTATCTCATTCTCACAATTCTCTTAGCTGCCACACCACATCAACTCTGACTCAGTGTGAGAAAATTTGAACTAATTATATTCACTAACCAGGGTTAAGTTTTAACACTCAGTGTATAGTGCCTTAGGCATAACAAGGCTCAAAAAATATTTGTTGAATGAATGAAAATCACAAGACATAAAAGGATAAATGAATTTCACCTTTTATGGGAATTAAAGTAGGTTCTTTCCCCCAGTTTTTATGTTTCAAGCTGTAGCATCTTCATTCTATGTAAGTGGGAACTGAGGCTCATAGCTCTGAAGCTGGGCTAGTAAGCAGGAATGCATAAAGCACAGTAGAACGGGATTCTGGCTATCATTCTCCCAGCCAGAGTTCCAACTCACCACTGGAAGGGCTAAGCCTAATGTTTTCAGATGAAGGTATGCTGAGGATTAAGCTTGGAAGAAAAGCCTCTCCTGTAGTTATGCTACAGCAATGGAGGACAGATGGGCTTCAGTACTTAATGTACAGAAGTACCAGAGGAAGGTTCACGTGGAGACCTTGGAGAACTGGGCCTTGGCTCACTGTTCTTCCACCTGGCTATGACTCTGCTAATCAAGGATGTGACAGAATCAATCCTTTGACATATTTTTTTAATGCTTTTTATTTTTCTGAGTATTGGATTAGAATATAATTTCATAAAACTGTACTATTTCTTGCAATTAGAAAGTGACTTTATATTATTTCATATTCTTGGAGTTAGGTGAGATAAAGTAACTAAAATCTTGACACAGCTAAAAACACACAGACACACAAAACAGACACCACGTTTACCAAAAGTATGTTAGCATTTTACTTCCAAAAAGGAATGGATTCTATCAACTTTTAGAGTCTATCAAAGGATGTGGCTCATTGCCTTTGGAAATTGTGTTAAAGAGTCACTTTGTACAAAATTTTCAGATATAAAATGTTAATTTTTTTTTTTACTGGCTTCTTGATAATGACACAAATTTAATTCCCTATGAATTTTCATTTATAATTATCTTAGCAGGGAACAAAAGCTAAGTCTATACTATCTTGGAACCTTAGAGATCATTTTATTTACTTTACAGCACCAAATTCACGTAATTTGTTTTTACTTATGAAAGTTCCTTTGCAGAGACAGTATTATAATCTTGTCTATTTCATATTTTACGTCTGTAGAAATTAAATGGAAACACTCTACTTTAATAAACTAAAAACTTTATTTTCTATTTCACCATGGTATGTTATATGGTGACAGAAAAAAATTCTTTAATGAGAAATCTATAGTTCTTAATTTTTTTTTTAGTTTTGTAAGTAAAATGCCGAAATAGATATCTCACTTAGTTTAATGTATATTTTTAATGTCATGGCCTCTTTTCTCATTGTAACTTATATGAAAATAGATATACTATAGCTATTAAAAAAGAATCTCTACATAATGAAGACATTTTATTACATGGATACTATTTCCTATCCATACTTGTAAGAAGCACAAAAATATCATTCTAAATGATAGAGGATATAGAATAACCAGATATAAAAAAACTTCTAAAACTTCCATTTTATTTAGAAGATAGTTTCTATTTTTTGCCGACTTTATCAACTATGATTGTCCAAGTTATTCCTATTACTATAGGGTTCCCTCCTTTCACTTTGTTATAAGTGTGAATAAATTACAATGTCTTAAGCCATGTGAACAAAATCCAATGTACAAAAATATGATTTTTCAGGATAAGAGAAAATTTAAAGAATAGTATATAGAAATATCAGAAATACATGTGTTAAATGTGAGAAAAGTTGCCAAAAATTTTCTCTACACAAAACCTGAAAAGTGTTACTGTATTAAACTTCCTTTCCTTCCTTCCCTGGTTATTTATTAGCTGTATAGAATCAGTTTAACTCTAAGTTCAGATGTCTTTACATATAAAAATATACCCAGTTTTGGTTTTCATTTTCCCTTTCTAGATATGGGTATGGTGAAGGATAGAGTTGACTACTCCCAATCTCCTAGTAAGTGTACAGTGACTGCTAGAGAAAAGAGATAGAGCTGGTGAAAAATATGTTCCTTACAAATACATAATCTAACTATCATAAAATGTTTTTTAATCAAAGAAGACATTTTTACAGTATTCACTGAGGCAATCTTAACTTTATGTTGTTATCTATACTCTAAACCATAAAAACTACACTATCTGCCACTTTCTTAATCATAGAATCAAATGGTCTCTATAGACCCTGTTTTAATGTTAATAAATTTATAGACACAAATAGCTAGCATCAAGGCTAGAGTGAAAAGCAGAACACTTCAAGCATTTAATACAGCTAAAGGGGCAGATTAGAGAGCAATAACAAAATCACCTGGTAAAAAAGGAAAAAGGTATAGCATTAAAAGGCTTTTTGCTTTATATGTGAAACAATACTGAGAAACATGTATTTTAGCACTTGTACTCAACAGGCACTCCAAACTATGCGCTGATGAGAACAGAAACCCATCCTAATAATCTTGTGACAAAAGCTAAAAGACACATCCTATTAACTACTGATCTCAACTGCTAATGCAGAGTACTTCCTGGTGCCTTTTATGTAGAATGCTGCTATTAAAAAACCACTAAACATTCACTGTGAACAACACAGAATCATTCATCTTTTATCAGCATCTCTTGTTAGAAGAGTATGAGTGGGGCTGAAGGTGTCATTGATATTATGGAGTGGAAATTAATCAGAAATTTTTCTCATATTTTCCTCATCTCACTAATTTACTTTTGTACAAATTTCCTCCTGTTAAAAAGTTCATACCCAACCCCCTGTTGTACTCTTTTAAGTTGAGAATATTCAACGAGTGCGTCCACTGAAAAGCACCAAGTCCTAACACAAAAAGCATTCGAAATTCTCATTTAGTTGTCTTTATTTTGCTAGCGCCATGTGGTCCTTGAAGATGTAGAAAACACGGGAAGCTGAGTAAAGATCAGAGCAAGCTCATTAGCATTCTGACAAAATTGGAGTGGTGGAGATGTATAGTTTGCCTAGTTTGTCGTTTTGAAAGCTACCGGTGGTAAGCTTTCTATTTCATTGTGCTTTTGTCTTTTGGGGGGGTTTCAAAGCAGCAGGGTATTTGTTAGCCCTAGGTTTGCACAATGCATTGTGGGAACCTTTCCTGCACATTCAGCCCTATATAGTATCATTCCAGTCTGAGTCAAAAAGTTTTTTTTTTTCACCATTTATAAGAAAGGACATGTGTGTGAATCTTAGTGCACACCCTCAATACATTTATCACAGCTTTGTCTTTCTCTTTTGCCTGAATCATAAAGTCCACAAAAAGTCAGAATAAGAATCTGAAGGACATAATTTTCAATCTTTTAAAAATGTCATTCATTTCAGACCACAACATTAAAACATTAATTTATTTTCTGCTCTTTGTCGTAAACAACTAACAACAACCCGCAGGACTGATAAAGTTAGTTAAAATTCAAAACCTTACTGCTTACTATAATAGACTTTAATTCTATTTTTGAAAATAGTATAGAGGAAAAAAAGTGGTTTACGTTTTAGAATTTATGTAAATAAAGAATACCCCTTAGAAGACTTAAATAAGTTATTACCCTAGTCATTTGATTTTCTTCATCGTCTTCTTTTTCTTTTCTTTTCCTTTTTTTTTTTTAAACATAAGGCTCACTTTGAAGAGCTAAATGGGCTACATTAATGCTACTATTCAGCATGAATGTTTCCAAGTTGCAATGAAATGGATAAAGGTCTTTGGGGATGAATTTATCTGCTAAATCCTTGTGGTTGCCCTCCTATCTTGGATGATGACCCAAAAGAATGTCAACAGCTCATTTTCCCAGAGAGCTGGAAGGAGTCCCTATGCAAGCATAATCTGCACATACTCAAAGAACCATTTCAAACATTATATTTCACAAGCGGTTTTAAGTGATTTTCCTCTCATCTCTAGTATCCTAACAGTACTTTGGATATCAATGCCTCTGAAATGAGGGCTAAACAAAGTTTACACATGAATTCTACATATGGCATAGAAATTTTTAGATTTATTTTCAATATGTATTTTAGAAACACGGTTATCTTGTTATAATAATATATTTATGGCACTGAGTTAAATGTCTAAACTAAAGATTAGTAACCAATTTTTTTCTATTATAAAAAATGTGCTTTTTTATTATTAGTTGTCATTTTGCTTAGAATCAAACCTTATTTATGAGAAGTGTTCACAGTTTTTCTTAATTTCTAATTATTAAAAACCCAGGGGAAACTAAAGAGCAGTGATGAGTGCAATATATGAGTAATCTGGTAAAAATAGTTAATAGTAAGAGAATGGATCATTTCTATATGAAGCCTCTGACAGAATAGCATTTGGTTATATTCCATTTTATTTCCTTTGTACAGTAAGAAACTACTAGACTAAGTGATATGTTGTCATGGGGGGTAGATTTTATATATTAACTATTCATATTATATTAGAGCATGTAATTAAAATGATACTTTTTTATTTCTAATTTAAGCTCTAATTTTCACCCCTTCAGGATTTTCTTAGGCCTTCTTCTACAATTTAAAAATCATTCTTAAAACAAACAAAAACAGAAAAAAAACTATGTATAATTTTGTGGTTATAGTGTGAGCCTATTTATATATTGTTAGAACATGAAACGTGAGTAACTTATAGCTTAATATTTAAGTGTATCCCAACACTGAGCTGTTCTACTGCTAGCTTTAAAACTATTTAAAAAATGGATGTTACCACAGTAATAATGACAGAATTAGTTCTATACTTTGCAATATGAGTATAGCCACAAAAATTATTTATCTACTTCACTGAATTCTCCTACCAAAGTTTCTTGAATAAAATCGTTTGGAGTAGCTATATCAAATTAGAGAGCAGTCAGGAGTGTCTAAGTCCAGCTTTAAAACAAATATCTTAACAATTACTTAGCCATATGGAAAATAGGGTATGTCTCTCCTAAAACCATTTAAAAAATATATTGTCTATCTTGAACTTAGACTTCATTAGAAACCATTTCTGACTTGTAATACCAAGATTGCTGAAATACCACCTTTTAAACAACCATGAAAAGACATGTAAAAAAGCTGAACTCTTTAAAGCTGCCAATGAATGATTTTGATTTTTAAAGCATAAAAAAAAAATGGGAGTTAGAGCATTATGAGTAAACAAATACAGTTGTATAGTTAGATACAGATACACACATGCTAATGTAGCTTTTTTTACATTATGCCAAATTTGAAGCCTCTTCACAAGTGTTCACATTGTACTTGTGTTTGGGTTCCTAAGACTTAAAGGCCAGATGCTTTTCACAAATGACCAACAGTTGTAGTTAGAATAAATTAATGATTGATTTTTTTAAAGCTTTGATGGAATTAAGCATACTTCTTTTCTCAATGTGCCTATGTGAATGTTTGCCCGTTAAACTTTTTTTTTTTTTTTTTTTTTTGACAAGTGAGGCCACCCGGCAGAAAACAACTGATGCAAAACCCAGGAGTAATCCCTCTGTTTAGTTCAACACTATGGTTAGCCTTAACACCGCCTCTATTATTCAATGGATTTAGAGAAACTTTCATTTATTTGTTGGCCTCAGTTTTCAATTCCGTTGCCCTCTTTAAGAAACCTAGATTTATTCCTATGTAAATACATTTGCATACTGGTACAATGAAATGTTCTAGAATTTTTATTACTCTACTAAGCTAAATAGGGGCCATGTACATATGTAGTTTGAAAGATAAACAGTCAAGATAGAATCATTACTAAGGATTTTAAACATACTGCAATAAACCTATAATATCCATGGCCCAAGACTAATGTAGTTATTTACAACAATATTTTAACAATATACACTCATCTATTTTACAAAACCTAAAGCCATTGGAACCTACGAAATGTATTTTATTATCACAGAATCAGTGTCAATTTACTATATTAAAATGTGTTACTTTTTTCCTATAGGAATCTTTTAAAATATATATTTTAATATAGAGAATATTTTACATTCTCTAGCGTTCAGAGTCTAAACTACAAAAGGTTTGCTCTACATGACATAAGTAAGTAGAATATGAATTTTTAGTTTATTTAGGAGATTCAAATTAGGGATTCACTTAGCTGTGTGTATACTATAGCAATCTATATTGTTTTTCTCTAAACATTCACTTAAATAAATGAACTGTATAACAAACAGCATGGCTTAGGAGAAGGAAAACATGTTGGACTGACAGAAAATAATAGCTCTGTACCAATCTTTTACTCTGGTTTTAGACTAGATGATCTCTAAGATTCTTCACATTTTCAAGCAGTTATAACTATGTGGCACTAATTTATACAAAACAAATTGTTATAATATTATAAGTTAATATTAGGAATTTGTTCAAAAGTTGATTCTTATAGTCTTCCTTACTCCACAAATGCTTTTGAAAGTGAATAGTACAAATTGCGCTATGTATGTATAGACTGTACAAGGCTAAGATTCAGTAATAGAACTTCATAATAAAATCTCCACTTAACAAAAAATGGATCATAAAAATCTTAGTAAGGAAATCTTAATACTCTTTCTTAGCTGTCTTCCCTAGTTAATGCAATCAGCACTGATACCCAGCAAAACATGTCATCCAGAATGATGGA